>NC_141992.1:157706002-158016149 GCF_049901715.1 Pseudonaja textilis | reverse complement strand
GCACAGCCAAATTAGGAGATGCTACTTTAAAAGAAGTATTCTTATTAGGAGAAAACTACATATTTCCATAGTCTGTAATTACTGCACAATGTTTTGGAAAAATGAACCATTCTGAACAAAGCAACAATTATCTGGGACATTGACATATTACTTGATAATCCAGCTACCACAATATATTTATCACAGTTCAATCTATTGAAGGGAATTCAGTTAATCACGAGAAGAAAAGATTTCCTAGCTGTGGAGTTTGAAGGTTTTGGGCTGCCCTCATAAGCCTACTTCTGTTTTATTTTGCAACTGGTACTAAACATGTTGCCCCATTTCATTCATATATACCACAAACAATTGCTCAACTTGTTTGCAATTGAATCTGGTCTAATTTACAATGAAGCAGCACTATTAATATTTCTCCCCTGACTTTGACTGCCAATTCTTGAAACCAAGAATTGAAGCAGGAACCAAGCCATAAGCTCTGCTCTCCTAAAATCTGTAGCTTCAGGGCTATTCCAATCTCTATAAAATGTGGCATGACTCATACTTACCATCTACATGGCCAATTCTCCATTTGTCTGACATTCTTTCAGGTTCATCAATGATCATGAAAGTGAAAGGACCACCATTTGGATGTCTATCTCGATCCTCAACAGTGATATTAATATACTTTGTATCAGTACAAACAGTTGTTTTTTGAGTCACAAGAATTGGGCAGTGATCATTCTTGTCTTCAATCTGAATAACGATGGTACCCGTAGCTGTTTTTGGAGGATAGTCTGCAAAGCACAGAAAACATATCCATTTTTATACAAACTACTGATTAATTAGAAATTTGTTTGCTTCTTTAAACATGTACAAGATTTTTAATATGAACCCAGTGGTTGATTTATGAGAAGTTTACAATTCACTAGATTGCATAGTTGAATTGAATGTAAAATACAATTCATACCCATGAAAATTTTGGAGGTTACTGTTATACAGGTAGTCTTCGACCTATGACTGTAATGGAGCCTGCTAATGGTGATACCCATTAAGTGAGACAGTGTTCCTCAACAGACTTTGCTTAACATTTATAAGGGTGAATGACCACAGGGTGCTTCAGCCACTGTAGGTTTGAAACAGGGTTGTATGTAGCTTTTTTTTTGTGGGGGTGGTGGTTGTTGTAACCTCAAATGACTGTTAAGTGACTGATCATATCTCAAGGATTACCTGCAGTGTTACTTCCCTCTTGCAGTCTCAGAATCAGACAATTATTCAAAAACCCAGAGCCTCAGATTGGATTCTGGTCAATGTTAGTTTTGTAGCTCTCACTGTACAGTGTAATGCACAAGCTTCACTACATCCTCTGCTCCTGCATCCACTTAGTACTAAGAACTCACCAGATATTCCAGATAACATAAAAGGTGTATGATTGCATTATGGATTTATTCAAAGAGAAAAGTACCTAGGCATTCTAATACGCAGAATATTGTGATTCTGATTGTGCATGATACGTAAAACCAATCTGCTGTGGCGGCAGGGAAGGGGTTCACCAGGGAAGGGGTTCACCATGCAGTGGCAGAGGACCAATAAATTCCAAATCTGCCTTGGTTATAAGACAGCAGTTATTCTGCCAGCATCCTTTCTTCTTTTGTGGACAGAGCATAGATGGAGAGTGGGATCTATATTTTTTTCAATCATTTTCTGCACCTATTTAGAAATCTGCATATTCACCAAGAATGGAAAGAAAGAAAGCTCTTCAAAGAAATGGAGAGCTTGAAGAAATCTCATATTGAAAATCACTCTGTACGATTTCTCTGCAGGTAGCTGGAAAAGAAAATTGCCCTACATTAAATCTCTCTTCCGATTTTGAGTCTAAGGTAACCAGGTTGAAGTAAATTACTCAAAACTAATCTGGAAACTGGGTTACCAGAACCTAATCTTGATGCAGAAATGACCACATTTCTGGTTTAGCATGTTTGGATGTTGTATAATCTTAATCCTATTTGTTCATCTAAACAGGATCCTAGTTTGGCTGTGGTTTGATGAAATTGAGACCAATACCAATTTCTTCAGAGTAGGAATATTGGGTTTTTTTCATGCTTTCTCTATTCCACTTGCTGGCATTTTGCCAAAGCTTTTTGACCCCCCCACCCCAAAGATCTTACAACTCTTGGTAATTAAGAACCATTATAAAGTACCACAAAAATATTAACTACGTACCAGTACTTATGGCCAAAATTGTTGCAGTGTAAGTACCATTGATGACATAGGATGATTCATAGTCTAGGACTTTACGTAGTCTGATTTCAGCTGTTTTAGCATTTATTATCAACCAGTTCGCAATATCACTTCCTTTGGCATACCTGTATAAATTTTAAACATATGTGAAAGTAAGCATACAAACCTAAGATTAAGCATACATATGGAAATATATACTTCTTAGGAGACATACAAACTTTTAAAACATCTACTTACTATATTTCTATTCATAGTTAATAAATAACAGTCAAATAATTGTTAAATACATCAATATTAACAGTCACATTTTAATACATTTATTCTTGGTGTATTTCTAGGTGTGCCTTGTTCAAATCTCTAGCAAATCCACATAGCAAGGACAGCTTAATTGGAAAACCAGAAGTTGGCCCAATAAATCATTTCTGAGTTGTTCTTTTGCGCTAATTCTAATTTGTTCAACAAACAATGTGCAAAACCATATTTTAGGATGACATGTAAATATTAATGTTTCCACTATTTATTTATCAATCATATTTATATGCTTCCCATTTCACAAGAAGCAACTCTGGAAGACCATATAAATATGGATATACCTCCATCATATTGATACTGTATGTTTATTATCCAAAGCAGTCACTGCAAAGACATTTAAAACAAAAAGCACTGGGAAGCATAAGGCATAAATTGCACCTCTCTTTTCAGCATAAAGGATGAGAAATGTTAGTAGTGAAAGTAGTGAACATGATAGTAGTAAAACTATGTGGCTGGCATATTGAAAACATATAGGAACAGAATGTTCTCTTTCTATCGTAACTCTTGACTATTGTGAGCTGCCCAGAGTCACTGGAAGTTGAGAGGCCTGTAAGTTTACTAATAAACAAACAAGCAAACAAACAAAAAGACTTACGTGATGCGTTGTGCTATTTTTTGTGTGTCTTCATCATAAGCTTGAAAGCTTCCAATAATCTGGTTTATTTTCATTGTTTCAGTTGTCTTAATCACTAATGTTTGGGGCTTAAATACAGGGCCTTCCCTCACATTTTCCACATTAATTTTGACAGAAATTGGTTTTACTTGGGAAACTTGATTAATAATTGATTTGTGATATGCTGCTTTGTTAGAAACTACTATCTTCAGGTCCATCGTCCTCAATTCTTCGTAATTTATTTCCTGAAGAAGAATGAAAAAAAGAAAACCATCATTTAGAATGTAATTTCAATTTACCGACTTGCATATCCTTCTGGACTCTTGGTGGAAGTTTACTACTGCAACTTCAATATTATTTGCTATGAAATATCATTGAAAATCCATTCAGAGTCAAGAGTCCTATCAATAAAAAAGAGCAGAAAAGACTCCTGAGTTTTCATGTCACTGTATCAAATGGAGTTCAAGGCACAGAAGAGAGCAAAGCATATCTAGATCATAGGTTAAAAAACAGATACATCAAGCAATTGAGTTAGGAACCTCTATTCACCCTTATTCTTTGGCATAAGAAAATGGGATTTGTTAACTGACTCTGATTGATAATGGTTATTAAAAACTGATGTTATATTATCTCACAATTTTAAAGTAAAACAAATTTACTTTACAGATTTGTAGTATAATTTGTGGATCAGAAAATGAACTGTTTAAATTATTGTGAAGTATAAGAATCTGAATTAATGGATGCTGTTTGTGGGTATGTATTGTAGGTAGGCATGTTTTATGTGCAAAAAATTCTACCATACTATAAAATCTCATCATAATAGAAACAGGGCAGAGATGTGGTTACAATGAAATTATACCAATCTGTGAAGAATACTCATACAGAACACATCAGCTTGCCATTGTGCTGTATGCTGTCATTGTTCTCTTTTGCTAGGTACTCTTACTGGATTGAGGTCAATGTGGCAAGTGTACTGCCTCTTCCCCTCCACTAACCTTAATCAGAGTAAGAATTCCTTGGTTGGTTTGTGAATCTGTTTCTATACGGAAGTAGCCTCCTTCATTGCCAGACACAATCGTAAAGTTTGCCAGCCAGTTATCAGTAAATTGCTCATCGTCATCAAAGACGTCCAGGCGCATGATTTCCACATTAGCTATATTTTCCTTTACACTTCCTTCATACTGTAAATGAAGAAATTTTTTATAATAATGCATCTTTCTGATCATAATTGAAGAAACCCACCCAAATAACCGCACACTTTTTACTCACCGCAGTCCTGTTAAGTTTAGGGATGTTGTCATTAACATCCAGAATCTTGATCTGTAGACTAGTCACTTGAGCATTTCCACGTTCCTCTCCATCACAATCTTTTGCTTCTACAACCAAGGAATAACTATTATGTATCTGCAGAAGATTAAAATAGCATGGAAGTTAGGATATATAAAAACAGTGTCTAAGCAAAAAGTGGAATGCCACCCCTATGGCTGAAAAAGAATTGTGCCACTGACCTGCGGAACTTTAAAGAGTGAGTGGGACCCAATATCACCCCAGAGATTGCTGAATTACAACTACCAGTATCTGTAACTTCTGGCCACATTTGGAGGCAACATATTTCCCATTCTTTTTTTTTGAAAGCTCATGGTGTGAAGTGCAGAAATGTGACACCTCCTTTTTGCTGCCAGAATGCACACAGAAAATCATGGTGCCTGAGAGTGGAGGTAATCAAAATATTCTGAACTATAGTAGTGAAAAGCAGAAGACTACAAAGCAGAAGGTCAGAGAAACAAAGACGCAAAGGTGTAAGCCATGTACGCATTGTGGTTCTCATCAAAAGATAAGGACATTTTCTTTTTCTAACCCTCTGAATTTTTTTTTTTAAAAAAGGCTCACAACCGTATTGAGACTTTGCAGGAGAGTCACAATAAAAGCATATCACAAAAGACTATGTATTTCATAAACATTCAATATATTCATAAGAGCCTAGGTCGAGCCAAAATGAAATAAGGTTTTGGAAAAATATACAAATATTAGATTATGCATGTGTGTTTACGCATATATATCCTTAAATATGTATTTTATTTATTAGGTTTACAAACCAATGACTAAAAATTATTACTTTAAGCCAACTTATAGCACCGATAGTCAGATAAAATCTACTGCAGGTCTCACGAGGAAGAATCCTGTTTCAGATACTCATGCTGAGCTTCAAAGTTGAGGTTCAAAGATCAATTGGGTCTGGACATAAATATCAAAGGAATCCTCTGAAAATTTGACTAAGTGAATCCTATCCAGTTTAGCTTATATTAATGATTATGTTTTACTCAGTTAACTACTTGCCCATCTTTTGTGAACTATTATTACCTTCAAATACAAATAGGTAGTCCTCAATTTACAGCCATAGTTGAGCCCAATATTTTTGTTGCTATGCAAGGCAGTTATTAAGTGACTTGTGTCCCATTTTATGGTCTTCGTTTGCCGCAATTGTTAAGCAAATCACTGCAATTGTTAAGTGAATCATGCAGTCCTTAAGCGAATCTGGCTTCACCCATTGACTTTGTCAGAGGTTGGCTGGGAAGATTACAAATGGTAATTACATGACCCCAGAACAGTGCAACTGTCTTTTTTAACCACATTGGAACGGTCACCAAATAAAAGGTTGTAAATCGAGGATTAACAGTATTAATACGATGGATTGGTTTATTAATAGTTTCTGTATCTTTTAATTATTTATTTGTAAGCTGAAGGTAAGATAGTGAGTGACATTTAGCTTACTGGGAATGACCAAGAAGGCAACCGCAACATCTCCTTTTACACGCAGCATACCCAATTTCCGGAACTGGAAGATAATCCGGGCCAGGAAGAGAAGAAGGCGATTGATGGAGAATGGTTGCTCCTCTCGTTTCATAAAGGAATTTTCATGAAACCTTAATACCTTCCATCCTTCTACCAACTCAATAAGAAACTAGATAAATAAGAAACCCTTATGAGAGAGAGAAAATACCTCTCTGTCAAGCTGGAATGTTGCTGTCCGGACTTCGCCTGTTGCTTTGTTAATGACAAATGCATTAAGATCATTAGGTTCTTGGGAAATAATCCTAAAAGCAATTTTGGAGTTGAATGTATTGGGCTCATCTGCATCAGTTGCATTTATCTTCAGCACAAGAGTACCTAAGAAGAGCAAGCATTTTACAAGGATATATCAAACGGCAACAACTAAGAATGCACATTTTCTTCCTGACCACTCTAGCTGTCCTGCTTATGGGCACATACCATTTTTGAAGGCACACAGGAGCAAATTCATCTAATGCAATCTCAGCTTCTGAATAGTCCTCAACTTACGACCACAACGAGCCCAAAATTTCTATTGCTAAGTGAGACATTTACTAAGTGAATCCCCCCCCCATTTTACAACCTATTTTGCCATAGGTGTTAAGTGAATAACTGCAGTTGTTAAGTTAGTGACATGGTTGATAAGTGAACCTGGCTTTCCCATTGACTTTGCTTGTCAGAAGGCCACCAAAGAAAATCATATGAACCCAGGATATTGCAACCATCGTAAATATGATGCCAAGCATCCAAATTTTGATTACTGCAACAGTCACAAGTATGAAAAAAAATGTCATAAGTCACTTTTTCAATGCTGTTGTTACTTTGAATGAACTATTGTGAGTTGAGGACTACCTGTATTGGTGTGATGCATGCCATTGCAAGTTCCTAAATGAAAAGCAGGTTATATAAACCCAAACAAGTATTCAGTGGTAGAATAGGCACACTAGATACCATGGAAAGGAAAGGTATATTTATGTCATCCCAATAATAGAGGAGGTGCTGCTAAAAGTATCACTGTAGAAATTTATCCTAAGCAGCAATTTACCTCAGCCCCTATCCTCAGACTGTTACGGTTCTCCCCAAATCCACTACAAGATTTTGCCTTTTTAATTACTATATAGTAAGGAGAACAAGGTTAAGGGTAAGGTAAGTACATGTAGTCCCTACTCCATACTATTTTGAAACTAACGTAAAACTAAAACCAAGATTTTTGGCTCCTAGACCTTATATTTTGACTGTCAATAAAGCACTGATTCTCAACTATTTAATTATGTTTTCTAATGTCCTACCTCAGCAATACTATAAAACAAAAATCTGTGATATTTCTACTCTACTGCAATACTATAATCAATAAAATATTTATCTGTGACAAGGGCACAGAGGCAATAGGAGGGAAGGAATGGATTCAAAAAATTGTATAGGGAAAAGAGTAGGAATGCTGAGTCAGAATGAAAATGTACATAAAAGTCTAGAACGTACCCACTTCACACAATTCTTCAACAGAACCACTGAAGCTTGTTTGTGAAAACACTGGGCTATTGTCATTTACATCCAGAACTCTAATCCGCAGATCCAGTGGCCTTTCCAGATTTTCACCTCTTTGATTCAGTGCATAGCCCCTCAGCTGAAAGAATATTAATGAGAAGTCCACATGATTGATTTCATTCAATTCATTCAATTAACAGAAAAATAGAAATAATTATCACCGAATTATACTGCTCACTTTTTTCCACTGGCACATTAAGAAAAATAAATTTCTATAAACACAAAAATCAAGAGCTGAAAACAGATATGAATCGATCACTTTCATCTGCTTACATGTAACATTGGGGTTTTTTCCCGATCGACTATTCCAGTTATATTCAATTCACCAGTTTTCCCATTAATCACAAACAAACCATATGGTGGCTCTGTGACTCCTGGACCAGAAATGGTGTAAGTAATAATTACTCCTTTTTCAACATCTTTGTCAGACCGAATCTATATGGAATAGGAGAAAAGAAGTAATATTTATTGTTTGTCTCTGCAACTTAAAACAAATGTTTTAATCTTTAAAAAAGATAAAGATTTATGTTATTTTAATGTGTGTGTGTATGTGTGTGCGTGTGCACAAAACTTTTTATTCTGTGAATGTAACATTCTGAGAAACTCTAGAAAAACGGTGTTTTTCTTCTGGACCATTCCAATCTATCTACTTCAAATTGGTCCAACAATTTCCAGGAATGTAAATCTTCCGGAAGAAGTGGTTTGCATTGCACTGGATGTGGCCTACTTAATTACCGAATCAATGAATTATACAAATATCAAAATAATTTCATTCCGTACCCAAGCCACGTGTTTGTATGAACTAGCCTTTATAAACTTAAAATAGACAATACTTTCAGAGGTAGGCAGAAATTTAAAACCATATTAAATAGATTTAACCAGCAAACAAAAGTCACAGCTCATCCTCCAACAGATGGATCATTATATGTATGTAGAAAAATTGTCCACTAAACTAAATGGAGAATGGAAAGAATCTTATTGAACCTCCTTTGTACATGTGTAGAACAGATGGTCTCAATAGAAATAGTATATAAATTTGTCTATGTGCTGATGTTCCCTTGTAGTCCACTATCCAGGATCTAGCAAATAATAAAATATATAATCTAGCTAAATAATTGCATTTCTGATTCTCATACGGGTAGGCAAAAGTCTTTTTAATTAATCCTCGATTAGGGGAGAAAAAAGCAAATATATTGAACTCCTTTCATAAGATTATTGTATTATAATTTAGCTATACTAAATAATAATTATTGCTCTTTTGAATTTTTTCCAATGATAAATCCAAATTGTACAACTGATATTATATGGTCGTTTCTATCCAGCATAGAAGGAGAGAATTGCAACTCCAGTCCAGGTTGAGGAAAACTATTAAGGACAAAATGAAAGACATATTTGTTTCCAAGCCTGACTTACCTTAGCAATTGGGTTCTTATAGGAATTGTCACGCTCTTCCCAGATCATGGAAGGTGGGACAATCCATTCTCGCTTTTGCCTGATTAAGCTCTTCTGATGGAGTACTTGCTCATGCCTTCCACCAAGAATCTGTGAGGAAATTCAGTTTTATTTGCAACAATAAATGTAAGTTAATGTAATGTAAGTTTTCTTATTGCCATACTGTCAAACCATTTAAATGGTTTACACTAAATTCTTATTTAGTGTAAATACCCTAGTGGGATTTGTAACAGAAAAGACATGGCATGCTTCAATATAAGCAACAACACAATATTTATATAACAAGGGTTGTCATTATTTCTGATACAATATGTATGCTCTGAAAAACCATAAGCACTTATAGGAAGGAAAAATTCTTGTTGATCCTATGGTACTGTTCATCTTTCAACAAGGAAATTGTAAAAAATATTGTTTTACTCTATGGTTTCTGCAACATTTTACGTTATTTGCTATATATCACAAAGGTGCTTTTTCAAAAAGCAACTGGACTTTCTGGTTTTTCTTTTAAGATGTTTGGCTTTTTATCCAAGAAGCTTCTTCAGCTCTGACTGGATGATGGGGAATGGAAGGATTTATACTCCTTGCATACAGCTAGTCATTTGTAAGGAGTATAAATCCCTCAATTCCCTACCACCCAGTCAGAGCTGAAGAAGCTTCTTGGATAAAAAGTAAAACATCTTAAAAGAAAAACTAGAATGTCCAGGTACCTCTTCAAAAAGCACATTTCTTGGATGACTGAGAATCTCAATTGACATTCTATATATCACATATACACTTGGCAACTGTTGGAAATAAATTACTTAGAACATTTTGCCTAAATCTTTAAAAACCTTCTTAGTAATATACAGAAATATACACAGAAAACCCCTTAAAATTGATAGTCTCTTACCTCTAAATGAAGTCCATTTCCAAAGATTACATAACTCTGCAATAAACAGACACAGCAATTAAAAATATAACTGGCCCCCCAATATAAACCACTAAGAAAATTAGCACAGCAATATTTTGGAATCAGTGGAATTCAGTTAAAATAGTGCACATTACTCCACCCAGACAATATTAAGCATATTTAAACTATTTTTTAAATAACAAAACATGCATATTTAAAACCAAATAAGCAGGTTTTCACATTTAATATGGTCAAAAAATGGAAGTAAACTGTGGAATTTCATAGACGTTGATACAAATGAAACCTGAAAACAGTTAAATCAACATTAATGCCTCAATGTTGTTACAGTTGCATTTTAGGTAAGTGTTAATAGAACAGAGAAAGCAAATACAACTTTTCAAACATGATCCAGGCATGTAATAATGCCCCTTTCCTGTTGAAACAAAACTTGAAATTGATTAATTAGATTAACATTTTAGTATCTAAGATTATGTAGCCATCTCTATTCTTTAAATAGTGGCTTACCACATGTAGTCAAACACAATTAATAATTGTGTCAAACACAATTAAGGTATCATTAATAAGATGATCAAGAAATGTCAGTTTGGTATTCATTCATTCAACTCACCCTTTAAAAAGCTATTTTGTTTAATTTGCTTAGTTAAGCTTTTATTAAATTGTGAACAAAGAACAACATTGTGCTAAGGAAATTAAAAGTATACACAATGTTTATCCGGGAAATTGCCAGCCATTAATATGGAATATAATTATTGTAATATAAATTATTGTCTTTCAAATCTTGGGAAATTCTCAAAATTATTTCTAGTCTACGGAAGGTTTCTATTTTAGGGTGGATTTCTTTAGTTTTAGTGATAAATGCATTTTCTTTTCCCATGTCAAAGCCTGTCATGTCCTGATATGATTCATGTCTCTGTCAGAAGGATGCAGGTATAAACCATAGTTTCTTGAGGAAGTGCTCTGTGTGTATGACACAGTTGTTATACATAAATAGAACATTATGGACTCCTTTACAATCTCTCAGATATTGAAACACATTAACTAGACTTGGGATCTAACTCTATAGCTCTGTTTCTCTCAATCTTAGTGGCTTTAATATGTATTGACTTCAATTCCCCAAATCGCTACATGGGGAATTCTGGCAACTGAAGTTGCCCATCTTAATGTTGCCAAGTTTGAGAAACTCTAGAACAAGCACTTTATATCAGGCTATTGAACTTTGTATTAAAATCAATATTTATCACCTGAATCAATTTTCTTTGATAATGCCCATTGTTTAAAATATTTTGGAACAAGGCCAACTGTTCCAATTCTCCTTCATCACAGCATCCCTCATTCTAGAAAATTCAGACTGACACCTAAATCCTCTTTGTTTTTACAGTCAAGTTTCTGTACAGGGGAAAAATATTTAAGTAGATACAATGAACACATTTCTTTGTAAATATTAAACTGAACAACTTCAGGCCAATAAGAAACTGTTGTTTTGTCCTGTCTCTTAAACCAGCAGTCCCTAAACTTTCCGACTCCATGGACTGTCAGTGGGGAGGGGCGGAAGCAGGGGAGGGGAAGAGATGGTTTCATGTGTGCACCTGTTGCTTGTGCAAATGGAACTTCACCTGGTTCCCAACGGACCACAGACTGGTACCAGGCCACAGACTGGGGATTGGGGACCCCTGTCTTAAACTGTTACTGGCTTTCAGAAGATGGACTCCCCCACTAAGCAACAATAAAAGGATTGTTGCAGGGAACAAAAAAGTAAACTTCCTCACATGTACCACCCAAATATATTAATATTCTGCATGCCCTCAGCTGGTATTATTTGGCTTAGAAAGATATAGGGATCAATATAGCTTCAGTCATGCCAACCAAGAGCCACGACCTCAGGTCCCTTCAAAACAATCAGCAAGGTGGAGGCCATTTTGAACTTGGGAGAGACTTCATTCCCGGGTACAGCTATGTGACAGCTCTGGGGTCAGTGCTTACATGAAGGTACCCAGAGCACATCCTGCCAAATAAATTGGTGAGGTAGATACTGCAGGAAAGATGTTCTCGAAAATGAGCACATTATTTGGACTTTCCAATCAAATAAGAAACAACAATGTATATAAGAATTCTTTCCCCTAGTATTCCAGGTCCTTCTACTTAAGAGTTCGATATGAGTTCAGTTAAGCATTCACCCAGTTTGTGCCTTCTGGATTTATAGAATTCTAGTTTCATCCACTATTTCTAGGGCTTGCACATGGAAGATTTTTCTGATCACTGCCATGCTTTGGAGGTTATTAGCACGCCAATTATAAAATTACAGAGGTATTTTGAGCTCTGTGCTTTTATTTACACCTAGTCCAGATTTTGATAATAGAATCAGTAGAGCTGAAATAACTTTCTCTGTGTTGCAAATATAGTTCCAATCCCTAAATAGCATTCTTCTATGTGCAGATGTGATACTCCCACTTAAGGGAAAGTAGAGATAAGAATGCACTTTCCCCTTGTTAATATATCTTAGTTATATTCAATTCTGAAACTTAAGTGTGTATTTGCAATGAATCATGTAGCTATGCATCACTGAACCCAATGAACTCCCTATAGTTGATGTTGCAACTAAAATTCCTTTGGGCATTCAGACTATTTTACTGCGACTGAACACTCAATTTTTCTACAAGACACCAGGCTGGAAAAGGCGATATCATTATTTCTGCAATGCATGGAAGTCATAGATGTTACTGAACTCAGTCAACTGATTCATCGCAAATACCTCTTAAACTAACTTTCTTCAGTGTGGTGTTCTTCAAATACAGTGTGTGAAAACTCAGTTTTCATTGGTTAGAAGCCTTGAGGAAGTTTGTCTAAAATGTAGAGCTGAAAAACTTCAGGTTGCCAAAGAATAGTGGGAAAGATTCAGGTTTCTGTATCTGCTATTACCTAGTGCTCATTCACAATTCTGCCAAAAAAATTGCTTTAAGTGGCTTACAAATAAAATAACAAAATAGTTTATGGAGATACAATTAAAAAATACGACTAAATATAATATAATAATATGACTAAAAAAAATCAATAAATTCCACTGATGAAGAAATATAACCCATACAGTATGCTTAAAATAATTAAAAATATAGTAAACAGAAGTACTCATAATTTCTTTGGAGCTTAGGGAGACTTCTATACTTCAGCAAGACAAAAACATATACTACCATAATTAAACGTAAGGAAAATGATCATGTATGAAAGATAGCCACCTTCAAAGGAAAAGTAAGTAGAACAAAGTCAAATTGCATTGGTGCATCAATGTGAATACATTAATTGGCTAGAAGTTATCTTCAAAACAGAAGGACGAAAATTTAACTTGATTCAATTAATGATTAAAATTAATTTCCTGAAATATTTAGCCTATTCTGAAAATTGATGCCGCATCTACTTATAGACACAAATCATTTTCTTTTCACAAAAGAATTACTTACATGTGTCCCAAATATACTTACATAGAGAAAATAATGACCCAGAAATCCAGGCCAATGATCCATAAACCTATACATGATTACTTTGTGGCAAGGCCCTTGAATGCAATGGTTCTTACGTTGAAGTAGCATGCATATGGACATACTTATTTAGCCCAATTTCCTTTATGTAAGGTGGCAACTATATATACATTATTTAATAGCAGTGAAAAGATGGCACAAATGAGAAACAGAATACAAAACAAGTTAGAAGAGGGAAACTGACACTAAAAAGAAATAATACATTTGCACCTTCAGTTTAAAATTCCCCACTCATCATACAATTTGGTTTTTCTATTCCAGTTGGTTCTGAAGGCAAAGTTTGCAATACAAGAAAAAAACATGCCTTGCTTATTTATATCCAGTGATAAGCTTTAGTGTGGATTATACAAGAAAAATCTGGGGCTCAACCATGAGAGGAGGAAGTATATTTAGATTAAGGTGGAGTTCTGTTCCTTCAGGAGTATTATGGAAAAATGCTCTTTATCCCAAACAAAATTTATCATCCTCCAATCTAACAAGGCTGGCAAAGACAATATAATGAAACTAGCCAAGTTTGAACTCGGGGAGAAAAATCTGGACTTCTGTATTTTGTTTTCCAATTTGTAACATTAACAGATTACCAGAGTTGGAAGGAAGGTCATCTAGTCCAAACCCCACACCCAAACAGGACACCCTACACTATTTCTGAAAGATGGCAGTCCACTCTCTTTTTGAAAGCTTCCAGTGATAAAGCTCCCACAACTTCTGAAGGCAAAAAAAAACCCCATTTAAAACATTTCAAATTCCCAACTAAGAGTTCCTTTATTATACTGAGTGTTGAAAAATAGCAACGAGGCAAGGCCTCCAAACCTGAGATATTCTAGAAATGAAAGATATTGATCAGCAATCAATGTATGAAGAATTGGTGAATCTAAAATAAGTTTTCTATTAGCTTCTTTACCTATTCAGTAATGAAGAAAATTCTTGATAAAGAGACAGTACATCTTAAAGGCAACTGAATTTTATACTGAAGACACAATGGACTAAAAATATGTCATTTTTCCATTAAAATCCTACCCATTCTCTCTTTTTTCCTATTTTTTACCCTTTCAGAAACAAACATAGTTAGCTCTATCTTTCCCCCCCAACAAGATTAAAAGCCATTTATAAGGAGGCTTTCAATAACAAACAGTTAAAACAGAGTAATACATAGTTTAACTTTTAAGTAAAAACTTTTAATTTTGCTTATAAAATTAATTTTATAATTAATTTTACTTATATTAATTTTGCTTATAAAAACATGCAAGGAATACAAGAAGTAGCAAGATGGTTCTGTCACTCTATCTCCATTTCCATGGCTCTTGCTTTTCAAAATGAAGCAAAAAGCTTCGCCTGTATGTAGAAGGCTCCCTGAGTAATGCTGAGTCTAGATTTCAACATTATGCAAAATACCTTCCAACTGGTTCCGCATTTCAGATATTATTCTAAATTAAAA
Organism: Pseudonaja textilis; assembly: GCF_049901715.1. Lineage (NCBI taxonomy): Eukaryota > Metazoa > Chordata > Lepidosauria > Squamata > Elapidae > Pseudonaja > Pseudonaja textilis. The sequence goes on along the minus strand of NC_141992.1, from coordinate 158,001,309 downwards.
CAAACAAGGAAACCAAGATGGGAGAGCAACTACAGGATGATCAGTCTACCTCTACACTCCTTAATGCTGAATTTAGACTGGAAATATCTGAAGTTGCATTCCAGGACTTTCAAAGGCCTTCTGAAATTTAGCATCCATCTGGTCTAATATCTATTTTATGAAGGTGGCTAGGTAGATGCTTTGAGTTAGTTCACTAATACTTTTGTTGCCCCTCAAATAACCTTCAGAAATATTACTCTTTATTGCATTTTATTTAGCTGCCATGACCAATATCCCTGACAGAGCTGATTCTCCATTAATTCAACAGATTCACTTTAAATTCCTTTTAAGGAAAAAGTTGACACCATACCCTATTGTAGCGCATTCCAAAAATTCTATTTTGTCTAGAGAAGCATTCCTTTCTGTCTCTTCTGAATTTACTATCAGTCAGTTTCGCAGAAAGAGTGAAAATTCTAGTACTGTGAGAAGGAGGAACTGTAATAAGAAGCCATTTTCCTCCACATTGTACATGGTTTTATATACTCCTCCCAGAATTATTGAGAGTTGGGTGGCACGCAACTTAAATTATTAGCTACCTTGATCTGTTCCATTCACTGTATTGGATTATAATATATCCCATTATTTTTGGTAAAGCTCTGCTAGCGTACTAAAAATATTTTAGATGTCTTGGAAGATTCAAAATTAGGCAGGCACTGTTTTTTCTTAATAAAGTGAGTTTCCTCATAAAGGAGTTATCCAACTGCCTTTTTCTAAATCTTTTGTTGTTCCTTGTTTTGGGATTCTCTGAAAACAATTCTCTGAATTTTATTTGTAACTTCTGCATTAAATTTGCTTGTTTTGCTTACAAATAATGAAATTCTGTGTTATTTATTTAAGTTATACTGCCCGATTCATGATTGCGACTTTGGGCATCTTACAACAGTTAAAAACACAACAATGAAAAACAACAACCCATAACTAGCAGTCAAGGTATATGCAAGTATTCATAATGAAATCTCAATAGGAAATCCCCATAAGTTTAAAAAAAAGATTGGATGCTTTCAGTCAGCTAACTGAAACATCTAGATTACTTTCAGAGTCTGAAACAATAAGACGATTTTCTTTGGTAAAATTTTGGTCTTTCTACCTAAATATATAATATGTTCACTTTTCAGCTCAGCAACTTTACATTTTGAAACTAAACTTCTGCAATAGAATTTAACATAATTTTTCTTTTTTCATTGCTGTGAGTTTCATAAACTATTTTAATTGCAGATCTTCATGATGGTATAAAAATATGAGAGGGAAATGAAAATGACTGATGATAAAATTTCTTTTCAGTGATCTCCAGTGCAGTGCCTATGAGGAAAAATAATACAATAAAAATAATACACAATAGCTTTCCTTGATCATCCCCAACATTTCTAAAAGAAAATAATAATAATTATTCTTGGCTAGAAGAGAAAGACTGGCAAGCAGAGTCACAGAATAAAAAGAAAAAGAGGGGGGAATCAAAAATTGGTGACTTGTCACCAACTTTTGTTTTTCCTAACTTTTAATGCCCTGGACATTTTAAAAAATTTAGTTGCCAAGGTTGAGAAACACTGACCTAAGCTAATCTTTCTGGGACAGCCTCATCCAGATATACTGGGCATGAAGGCCAAGATTTTAGAAGCTGAAGTCCAAAATCTGAATGGCACTCAGTGGGCGAAGGTTGATCAAAACAACGCTGAAGGAAGCATAATATTTCTTTGAAAATGCCTGCTGTTTGAAAGGTGGGGAAATTCTACTTGTCAACATAAATGAAGTATTATGTCTCTTTCCCTGGGGATGGAGATGTTACCACAACAGCAGATAAGAGGTAATGAACCTGTCTGCACCTTATGATCATGGAACGTTTTGTCACCAATTACCTTTACAACTGTCTAGTAATTCTGCCAAAAATATTATTTTAACAGGTTTTATTGGCTGCCATCCCATACAGAACTCTCTTAATCACAACAGCAGCTCTGCCAGACCAGCAGCCTGCTTTCCTTCCTCAGCGGGTGGATAGAAACCTTCAAAAACTGCCAAGAGGAGGCAAAAACAGCTGCCTCCTATAAAGAGGAAGGCTAGGGTTAATTCTGCTTCCAATATATGTGTATACATACATATACACATGTTACATCAACATATAACACACATATTCTACCCTTCTTCAGAATTATCTCACCTTACTTATATTATTTCATTCCAGTTGTCACATTCCACATAGCCCCCTCTTTGGCCTATTTTGCATGTTTTCTCCCTTCAAATGTATTCCTCCTGCCCCCCCCCATTAGTTGCTTGTACATGACCACATCCCACAGGACCCAAGCAAGAGATTACTTATCACAGGTCAGTCTAGGTCCAGGACTATACAGGTGTATTGGAACTGCTACTCCAACAACCATGCCACAGAAGATTGCGGGAATCCTCTTCCCCAGTCATCTAGAGGGCACCAGATCCCAGGGCAGCCTGACAGCCTTTGTAGAGGGAGGAATTTTAGCAGGCAATTCAAAGGCTGGAAATTTGGTAGGCAATTTCTTTCCTCATCCTCAGAGCAAGGAACAATCTTTCTCTAGAGCAGTGTTTTTCAATCTCCAAAAAGTTAAGTTGTGTTAAGTTGTGTAGAACCAATATGCCAGCTGGGGAATTCTGGGCTTTAAATATCTTAAAAGTTGTAGAGGTTAAGAAACAGAGCTCCAGAACTTCCTGAATTATTCCTGCCTTCCTTATTCAAATCTAAATTGTCCTTCTAAAGCAAAACGATTAAAATGTAAGTAGAATTTGAACCTACAAAACAGAAATTTCCAGATTCATCCTGCAAACCAACCACTGGACAAGCCAGTCGAGATTTAAAGCCAGTTGCTTCCAAGAAAAGCGCACATACTACATATAAAATGGCAGCCTCAACAAGTTTCTCGCAATACCCAAACACCTCCAGATCTTCACACGACTTTCTCTCCCCCGAGAGGCACTTAAAAAAAAACCAAAAAACCCAACCTCTTTCCACACTGCGATAACCGCGATTAGCATCTCGAATGAACCTCCTGAGGTTCCGGCGCTGGGTTCGCAGGGCGTGGCGCGGCTGTTCGGGTGAAAGAGGAGCCATTGTGCCGACCGGCGCCCCACATTCTCCCGCAGCGGAGAGCGCACCGGTTCCTGACCCCCAAACTCAGGGTCTCCCTGTCTCTCCTTTCCTTTCCTCAGCGGGCATCTCCCCAAGAGCCGGAAGGAGTTGACCGTCGGGAGCAACAGGTGGGCTTCCAAACTCACCGAGAGTATCCAGAGGCCGAGGTATCCAGCCATGGTGCAGTCCCCGTCCTGAACTTTTCGCGCCCTGAACTCCGGGTCGACGGCAGCGGCAGCAGCAGCAGCAACCCTTTCCGCTCACCTCTCCGGAAGGGAAATAGGGACACCGCTTGGAGCGCCTGGACTCTTGGCGACGGCTTAACCCAACCCCTTCCCTGCGGGTGGGGAGTAATGAAAACAGGGCTGGTTACCAGCGGCGGCGGCCGCGGGGAGGGAGAGGGAGAAGAGGAAGAGCAACAGCCGAAGGGCGGAGAATACCGGTCTTGGAAGGGCAGACCAGGTGGGTGCGGGAGCCCCGCCCGCCATTTGAGTCAGGTTTCCTCGGGACTGGAAAGGGCGCCGGGGGGAGTGGGCGGTGTTTGTTGTTGACTTTTGCCTTTTGGGACGAAAGGGCTGCAGAAGGCGCCCCTTTTTCTGGATGTCAAGGCGAGGTTTCATTGCAACCTGAGTTACTTTTGCTCCAGCAGGGCCTGTTGCTGCCTCATGGCAGCCAACTCTCCCTTTTCCTCTTCCTCGATTGTTGGGGGCAAGTATGCTGACTTTGTAAAACTGCTTAGGCCAGGGGTCTCCAACCTTGGCAACTTTAAGTCTGGAGGACTTCAATTCCCAGAATTCCTCAGCCAGAATTCTAGGAGTTGAAGTCCTCCAGGCTTAAAGTTGCCGAAGTTGGAGACCCCTGGCTTAGAGTGGGCTGTAAACAGTGATGGGACTCATAAATTTTTTACTACTGGTTCTGTGGTGTGGCTTGGGCGTGGTATTCCCTCCCCACTCCTGGGGGAAGGTTACTGCAAAATCCCTATTCTGTCCTTACCCCACTAACCTGCTTTCCAGCTCCATTCTCCTGTACAAGGCAACAAAAGAAGACCCAGCCAATCATCTGGGACTCAGGAGGCAGAGAATAGATGGGGCCGGGGTCAGTCAGGGGCGGTATTTGCCAGTTCTCTGAACTACTCAAAATTTCTGCTACCAGTTCTCCAGAACTGGTCAGAACCTGCTGAATACCACCTCTGGCTATAAACCACTGTGAAGTAGTATATAAGTCTAAGTGCTATTGCTATCTTGCTATACTCTTGTTCCGGAGGAATTCCCAATCGCTTCCCTTCCCTGTCCTCAATTGCCTTGAATTCCAGCTCTATAGGGAGTTCGGAGTAGTCTTACTGCTTTATGTAGATTTATCCACTTGACTTGAACATAGTCTCTTACTCCTCTCTCTCTCTGTGTTTGGTGGATACCACACAGTAGCTTCTTTATCAGATTATAAATGTTGTTTGGGTGAGCTATGTTTTGTAGTACCGGCTGTGGCTTACAAAGGTTCACATTTGTGGGCGATGGCAAAATTGCTTTGCTTTCCCTTAGTGGGTTGCTACTTCATCAGAGCAGGAATGATTACCTACAATCTTTTAAGTATTTCATTTAAGCTTGTGGTTGTCATAAATTCAAGGCCTGGATTAAGGTACTTTGCAGGTCAAAAGAGGTGCACTTTCGGTCAGTGGATGCTTGTCAAAGTAATTTGTTCTTAATGGCAAAGTGTAAAGTATCCATAGCTGCTTTGGATTTGCTAATAAATTCCCTTGAATGAGTTGTGAGTGGAAAATATTTCTCTTTTCACTCTCTGCCTGCCACAGTTGAATATTAAAGTTTTCCTTCCTTAATTGCCTTTTTATCTCCTGATAGTAACACTTTCTTTACGGAATGGTGTTTTCTCTGCCCAGTTAATGGTTTCCTCCCCTAAAGTATAATTTAGACCAATTTCTGTAGGAAAGCTGTTTCAGTCTATTGACCAAGGTGAATGCCTGCCTAATTTCAACCCAATTATGTATTCTAATAGATCTTAAGTTCATCCAGTAAGGCATGTTTTGTTACTAATACCTGCTCCTGTTGTAAGGACAAACAGAAGTGAAACTATAACAGAATAATAGAGTTGGAAGGTACCTTGGATGTCTTCTTGTCCAATCCCCTGGACTAGAAGATCTATACCATTCCAGACAAGTTACTGTCCAGTTTCTTCTTAAAAGCCTCCAGTGATGGAGCACCCACGATTTCTGAAGGCAAAGCTATTCTACTGGTCTCTTTAGTTCTAGGTTGCTTCTCCCCTTGATTATGATCAAGTGATCATGAACAAAGTGGTCTGAAAACAAGGGAGAGGTTTAGAAAGATAAGTTTTTAAAAAAATGCATTCTAGACTTGGGCTTTTGTTCCTTTTTTACCTGACACTGGTGATAAAATCTCATGTCCAAAAAGGGTTTGCACATCATACAAACCAAAGAGTACATTCAAATATATATATATTGATGGCAATTATAGTGTTGGCAAATAAATTTGTACATGCAGTTACATGAATGCATTTCTGTAGAATACACTTGAAGATATCCTTGTTATGATTATGGTACTGGTACATACAAAGTTGGTACAATTAGCGTGGGGAACTGACAGGTGAGCAAACACATTTTTGCAGGTGAAAAAATATAAGATATATCGAGACTGTTAAATAGCTGCTGGATGAATAAAATTAAAAAGTGTTGGACAAAAAACCCTACAAAAAACCAAAAAGTTTATATTCTATATTCAAAGTCATAAAAGGGCTACAATATCAGAGGTTCAAAAATCCAGTTGATGGATCACGGCGCAAAGGGATAATCTGAACTCTGTTGCCATCAAAAAGTTATTTGGAATTATATAGCCAAGATACCCTAGTTTATCTAGGTTTAGAACATACATTACACGAAGCCAAAGCCATGCAAACCACAATGATGTAATGGGATTTTTGAACCCATTTGTAAATCACAGAATTATTTTATAAACTTGGGGTTTTGTGGGTGGATTTTAAACTGGGAATTTTGTTCAAGCCTAGCCATTTGTGATTAACTATGATTGTGTAAACTGTATTTGGCTAGTTAGAGAGAGGCCTGAAGAGAGAGTGCTAAAATTGTTACATTTTGTTACAGGTTGTGCTCCACAAACACAAATATTTTGAACAACTATACAAAGTTTTTCTTTGCAGCATCCATCCTTAAAGCTTAGAAACAATGTATATATTGGATGAAAAATCAGAAACAAGCTGTAGCCTGTCAAGCAATTATTTCTGTTAACATAATTTGTTTAGACTTGTTATGATGTTTCCAATATGGATTCTTTTTAAGGGTGTAGCAGTATCTTGGTTCTCGGACAAGTGATTTTAAAAGAGAGAGATAAGGGGAGGAGAGAGGGAGAAAAGGAGAGAGCAGTGGTGCTACTTCTTCAAACTGGAAACATACAAAAACATAAATTTGTTCTTATGAATGGAAAGGATATTTATTTATTTCATTTTATTATGGATACTGTGCTTCTAAGTTCCGATTTCCAGGTTCGTATCCAGCTTCTGTCCCTGTTGTCTTCTTCACCATGACACAGACTATGAATGGTGCGAAAGATTCAGAAAGAGAACCATCTGCTGCTGCAATTTAATGAAAAGGCTAGAATCTTGTGGAGAACTGGTATCAGGGATTCTAAGTGTGATGTGAAGTGCAGAGCTGATCAAACTCCCTTTTGGGAACACTGTCTTCCACCCGAGAACACTGCTTAGTAATATGACCATGAATGAATCTATGTTAAAGTCATTGTGGCAAAATTACAATGGCATATAGATCAGGCTGTCCAATGTTCTTGGAGAGATGAGGGAGGGGGAGTCATATTTGACTGATAGGCCTTGGTGGGACTCCAGTTGTATGCGGATGACAAATTGCAACATCATCCTGGTAGTCTAGACAGAATTACCAGACAAGGGAAATGCAAAACAGCTTCTGACCTGCTCTTTGCAGATGTAATGTTATATATACACACATACTTACCTACAGTATATCAAGGTCATATGTCTTTAAAGTCTCTAATATTTATTTGATAATGGCTAGGGGTTCATGGCAGTGTATGTGGAACTCTGCCCTCTATTTTTCCCCTACAGCACCTTTGTGGGGTATATTGGGCTGAAAAAAAACTGACTGCTCCTAAGTCACCCTGTGAGCTTTCATAGCTAAATGTGGGCTCAAACCTCATTTTCACAATTTTAGTCAAAATCTTAACAACATTTAGCTGCGAATAATGCCAATATTTCAGCCCACTTCTTGGATTGGTGAAAGTTCAGGGGAACTTTAAGGAAACATCATCTGATCCAATAAATTTCTCTATGTGAAAAAAATTGTTCCAATATGGCTAGTTTTATTCCTTAAAACCGATCAGTGGTAGGATTCAATTTTTTTTACTACCAGTTCTGTGAGTGTGGTTTGCTGGGTGTGGCAGGGGAAGGATAATATAAAATCTCAATTCCCTCCCCCCACCCCACTAATCTGCTTTCCAGCTCCCTTCTCCTGTGCAGGGCAACAAAAGAAGACCCAGCCAATCAGCTGGGATTCAAGAGGCAGAGAACAGATAGAGATGGGGCCAGTCAGAGGTGGTAATTAGCCGGTTCTCCAAACTACTCAACATTCCCGCTACTGGTTCTCCAGAAGTAGCCAGAACCTGCTGAATATCACCTCTGAAACCAATCCAAGTCATCTCAGAACTTAGTCTAAACTATGGTTTTGTCAACTCCAGGAGTTGTCTGTAGATTCAAAGAACACTAAAGAGGGAAGTGTCCCCTATCTTGATCTATATATTTCATTTTAGTTTTCCTCTGAATCTCATCCTTGAAATTGGGTCAAATCAGGACATGTAACACCAAGATTGCTTCTGCGTTTCATTTTGTCTGCTTGTTTTTCCCCCCAAATGTTTGTTGGTGCTTTTTAAAAAATGAATTGTAAAATGTATTTTAAAAATAATTTCAAACATATCTATGTCCTTGCACCTTAATGAGTCAATGATAAAATCTAAAAATCTTTTGCACAATGGTCAAGCCTAATTTCCCAGTATCTGTTGCCTCTCAACTGGAGGCTTAATGGTGATGTCACACAGGTGAATATTAAAGAAGCAATTCTTACTTGTGAAACTTTCTCAGACTCCATTCACAAATTCCACTCCCAAGTTGAGCTGACTAAGCCAAAGAAAACACATTAATCATGCACAGGCCTGTATATGCAATTAGCTTTTACATGTTTGGGAAGATTCTACCTTGACTGAGTCATTTAGTATTTGATTCTGCTCAGTTTGAAATCAGGGATTACTTTGAGATAAAGTTCTAACTTAGTATATTTTGAAAGTTCTGACTTCCTAGCTGATTAAGTTTTGGTTGTTTTATCTTTTAACTGTACTTAACTGCATTTAATTCTGCTTGCATTGCTTTCAAGGTTGCTTTGAGTCCTGAAACCACATGTACATGTCTTTATTTTCTCTGCAAAACAATGAAAGTAGTGATACAGTGATTGACTGGTGATAGAACAATAAAGCATGGAGAAACAGCATTTTTGGAAGCAGTGAGACCACAGATATTTGCCATTGAAGGCCACATAAATAAAGCTACTAAAGAGGGAAGGTCTGAAGTTTTTCACCCATTTGGAGCCACTGGAGCAAACATTGAAAGGCAATTTCAAAGGTAAAAATAGAATAATGTTGCCTTTTAACAAAAGGCATAACAAAAATATCTAATCAATAACGAAACAAAGTTTGAAAAGTACCCTAAATGTTTTGGATATATATAATTTGTGAATGCTGCATGTGCATGATAACTTTTGATGAGGAGCTCTGTTGGCATAGTGGTAAGAATGTAGTATTGCAGGTAAATTCTGTCCACAGCCTGGAGTTGGATCCTGATGGGGCTCAAGGTTGACTCAGCCTTTTACCCTTCTGAGATGATAAAAGAAGGACCCAGATTGTTTGGGGCAATATGCTGACATTTTAAACCACCCAGAGAGTACTGTAAAGTGCTGTGGAATGGAATATAAGTCTAAGTGCTATTACTATTGTTAGGATGAATTACCAGCCAAACTACTCCAGTTGGATTGGACCTCAGGTCCCATTTGAAGTTGGAAGAGAGTTCAGCAAATTTGGAACGCCCCAGGGAAAGGCTGTCATTCCATTTTGAAAGGATAGGTTTATAAGGATTAGCAAATACTATTCCATCAGAATCCTAGGTCAGCTGAAATCACTAAATATACAAATTTATTTCATCATATTATTTCCTAATTCCTCTGTGTGTAATCTGTGAACTCATTACTTTTCCTTACGGGAAATTACAGCTGAAATTTACTCAAGAAAAATGCCTACACTTCCGTGTGAGCCCTATGCAGATCCCAAAAGTAAGTAGTTCTTAGTAAAGAAAAAGGGTAGGTGCCTTCTTTATCCATACTTTTAGTTGGTGTTCTCCCATGTTAAAGAGATCAATATTGAAGTTGAAAAGTTCTATCTTGAAGTAACTTCTTTCCTTTTTTTTGTAGGATTGGCCAGTGTTTGGAGACTTCCTGGGAGGTATCAGTTGCTTGGTGATATGGCTCTTATTTTGACTAATGTTCATGTTATTCTTTTGTGTATGGTTTGAATTGGATGCTTGACTGGATGGTAGATTGAATCATTTCCATTGATTTCTGGAGAATTCCTTTATTTGCACGCCAGTATTCCAGAAATTCTCTGGCTCTTCTGATGCTTCTCTGGTCAACACTTTCTTTATTTTCCCAGTCAAATGTGTGGTTCATTCTGTGGAGGTGGGTGACTTGTGATTGTCGTTGTGATTTTAGATCGTTGTTGCAGGTATGTATTCAGTGATTCTTTGATATAAATGGTGCCCTGTTCTATGTAGCATTGGTTGCAACCCAGACAGTTGAAGTTCTGTGTGAAGTTGGCAGAGATTGTAGTCTTTGGCTTACACAAGATTCTTTCTAGAGTTTTCCAGGGGTGTGACACCTGGTGGCTTCAGAAATCCTGTTTTGTTTCGTGGTTTATTTGTTTTTATGAATTGCTGAGGTGGAGATGGACCTGTTCTTACTGGATATGCTGTGAAGGTAGTTGAGTTCTTTTATAAGAGCTGCTGAGCTGCAAAGTGTTTTTGCTCTATTGCTGATGGATCTTACATAGCTGATCTCTTGTATTTGTGTATTAATTACTATAGAAGTTTAAGATTCAGTCTAGGTGGGTGGACTTCCATAAACTTGAGTTTGCAACTTGCCATCATTTAATTTAACATGAACATGTCTAGAAATGAATGTGTGTTCCCTTTCTACATATATATGGTGAATATGATTCCTGAGCAGGTATTGGATATCTGAAATACACTTTCTTTTTTGGGGTGGTTTTTTGGGATGAAAATTAGTAATTAACACAACTAATTTGTGTTTTGGATTAGATCTTAGGAAGAGCAAAGTTTTTAGGTGTTGTATAACAGAGAGTTGGCATCATTTCCATCCATTAGTCACTTAATTTTTTTTCCAGAAGCTCTATTCAAATTCCACTCAATCTATAAATGCTGCAAATAAATCTTCACTTCTGAGGAAGCTTCCCTGGATTAGGGAAAAACAACAACTGCAAAAAACACACTTTGGGTAATACCTTCTTATGCCCAGAGGACACCTACTAAAAATATGTACAATAAAATGAAGTACAATAAAGCTTGGCTACTCTTACCCCAGAAGATCCTGGTTTTCTGTGTTGAAGATCATCACTTTAGTTTCATAGAAATGAATGTCACAATGCATATTTTCCAAATCCATTAAATTATTGTCATGTTTATATCCTGCCCTTCCTCTAATATGCTCCAGATAGTATGCATAGCATTTTAAAATACTCTGGAAAATTTTGGCTTGCATTTTAGGGACAATATATATTGGATTGTGTAGACCATACATATTTGCAACTGTCGCAGTCAAGTAGTGAAAGAAAGTGGGATGGGATCCCAACTTTCTTCATGTGCAGAATACATAAATAAGACTGCTGTGCTAGAGGAAGCAAAAGGACACCCATCCCATTCTATCTGAGGAAGCTGGACAGATTGGCAATTAAATGCTATAGCATCTCTTTAAACATCTGAGATATCTGCTTTTATTTTGCGGAGTGATTGGACCAATGCTGGATACACAGAATATTTATGTAGGGTTTAATCTGGCTTTTACAGTATAAGAACAATTCTGAAAAGTTGTCAGGTTAGCTCAGTTGAGTCACATAAATAGCAACACCCTACCCAGCTGCTATGGTACGGTATCATTGAAGCAAAGATTGAGAGTTATATTTAAAGAAAAAAGACTATTATATTACCTGACATTCAGGCATATGAGATAAAAGCTTGATATTTCACACTGAAATTCTTACCAGTCTTCCTTATTCATTGCTGCTAAAGATTGATGGCAGATGCTTCCTTCTAGATGCCCTATGTTCCTTCAGAGAGAACATGCTTGCAATTGTTATCTAGTTTAGGAGATTTTCCAACGGATTGTATTGTTAGTTTCATTTAAGAAATAGTTATGCAACACTACTTTGAAAAAAAGCAAAGGAATTAGGATCTTTTGCTTAATTGTTAATAGAAAAACAAGAAGGTCGGTATGATTCAACAGTATGTTTTTAAAAAATGCCATTTACTAGTCCGGACTGTCAAATGGTTGGTATGAAGAGTGAGTACTGTAAAAGCACTTGTTGTCTCTTATGTCCTTCAGATTTCAGCCTAAAGAGTTCTACATCATGTTCAGTAATAAATAAACATTAAAAGAATAAAGAGAACTTTGCCCAGACATTTTATTAATATTATATTACATCTTCAAATTTCAGATCATATGCCAATCTATTATAATCTCTCAGCTGTGACATTTCATTCCTAGAGAAAACATTCTTTCTGAAAAGCAATCATACCCAAAACCAGCAATGGGAGCTTATACTTAGAAAGGATTTAGATATCTTGACTTGAATGACAGACTTGTTTCTGGTTGGAAAACAAAAAAACCTACATTTTTTTTCCAGTACTAAATTTATAAAGAGAGTCAGTGCAGTTAAAAACAATTATTTCCTAGAAGGATGTTCATTAAAAAATGTTTTAATTGGAGTTGCTTATATCCTACGACATAAAATCAGAAATAAAGAATAAAAATAATTAAAAAATGATTTCAAATACAGCCTTGTAATATTATGATGTCATATTTTAGCTCACTGGATAGGTTGTAAGAAGTACAACTTCATTAATGCATGTGTTGACAAGGCTTTTATAAAATGTGAATGTGAAATATATTTGTAGAACACTATTTATCAATAGATGTTATGATTCCTGCTGTGGAGAAACATTTGCCATGGGTTTTAGCTTACAAAGTCAAATAATACAGTTTTCCCTTTCTTAGTCCCCAGGGTTGCAGCAGTTCTTCAGATTGCTCAACATATTGTCATGGGTACAGTAAAATAGTGTTCCCTTTAACAGAGGAATTCAAATGACTACTTAACAGCCTTGTTTTTACCCTGTATTACAATAACCAAATCAAACTCAAGCAGCAATGTTCCTAGGGGGAAACAAGGTGGGGAGGAATCAAACAACATAAACAGCGTTACAGCATGGCAATACCAGCTCTGTCCCTTTTCTACACACCTGGAAGTGTCATGCATGCTGCCTGAGCTCAAGAATAAAATAGAGATTTTAATTAAAATGGGCGTTCATTTTCTACAGGTATAAAACTCTTCATACTTGAACTATGCAACAATACAATAGCAACTGGGGTGATTTCTGCATATAACAAAATAGGTGTGGCATTAAATAATTACATAATGGTTAATGTCTCATTAAATGATTACAAGACATAATTAGGTTAGTAATTAGGGGAAGTAAGTGAAAGATGTCTTATATTTGAAACTATGATTTCCAGGATTATTTGGGAAAAATTACAGTATACATATGCACAATGCGAATATTTTGCAAGGTTTCAAGTTGCTTTGGGCAGATTTAAAAAAGATATAAAGACAAAAATACATTGCCATATTTTTGTCTGTAGAAAAAAGAGCTGAAGGGGAAGCTTTCTGCAAAAGAAAAATCAACTGTGAATACTAGATTGAGTTGCTAGTTGTATTAGAAATTGCTCTTGTATTTACATCTTATTTAGTATCTTTGGGATGGTCAACATGCATGTTAAATTGGGAAGAAAACTAAAGACAAGAAAGAAAACACCAGGAGCAGAGATAAAAACCCATATCCTTACTTTTCTATAGAACTCTATACCAAAACTAAAAAAAACTGTATGTCATGTGTGTCAAACTTGTGGTGTCATGTTGATGTCTCATGACCTTTTTTTCCCTTCGCGGAACTGGGGTAGGCTTGGCCTGTGTGTGACACATTTGGCCTGCAGGCTGCCAGTTTGACACCCCTGGTGTACATAAAAGATAAAGGGGATAGCTTACTATAATCTGGTGGCCAAAATTCCCTGCGTTTAACAACTATATGTACATTGGAGTGTATTCTCTATATTGGAGCTAGTTTTAGTTTACATATGGTACATAACTAAATTGTGAAGGTCAGGTTCTAAAGAACTGTGTTTCTTTTTCATACCAAACATGGTTATGAGCTGTTGCTCTGAAACAGCAGGGTTTTGTTACAATTAAATTGTTAAAAACTGATGGGAAGTCATCTGAAGTCTTTTATTTGAGAATGGAAACAATAATTTTTTTATATTTTTTTTCACAATCCTATATCAATAGAGAGAATAACCAGCAATATTGAATTGCGATTTGCTATTGAGAAATGAATAGATCTAAATTTCTACCACTTTCCTGTCAATTCTAAGCCTAAAATAGCTTTTTGGATTTTGAAGCCTATACTTTATTTCAATAGTTCAACATTTGGGATTTAAACATGTAGAGAGACCTTGTGTCTTTATTTTCTTGGGAGAAGAATATTTTGGTATTCAATTTTCTATTCAAATCACATATAGCACTTTTATCTCTGTATAATCAGAGAAAAGTGGTTGTTGCTGCTGTTGGTTTTTTTTTTTTTTGCTATATGATTGAAATGGAAATTTAAATGAAGCACAAATGAGTATTTGTCCACTCACAAATACTTTCACAATACATGATATGCTGCCTAAATCTGTTAACATCCTGTACATTTCTATTGTTACAGCAGAATATTGTCATTCTTAAGGACTGCTATACTGATTGTAATTCACATAGTCTTGTTCAGAGATACAGATTTAATATATGCCGTTATTTTTTCTGTTGACACCTTTTTGTCTTTTAGCTTATGCTGACTAACTGCTTTAAGATGAAACAAAACTATGCCGAATTTATCGGATCATTATTTGGAACAGTCTCTGTGCTACTGTTTTAAAATACAGTAAGGAATTCCAGAATTTTAATAGTTCCTATAAATCACTTTGTGCACAGCTGCATTTCCTTACCATGGTGTTAATAAGTACAAAGGGGAAGTGGTATGTTGGTCCAAATATTGCTCATCAGCAAACATATACAAAAGGCTCTGTTAGTGATTGCTCCATTATGTACACTATCATGTTTCCAAAGGCAATATATCAGAATTTTCTTATGTTGGCAGTGCCCCTATATTTTGGTTTATAACTAAATGTTTGGAGATTCTGTTTCAGACAAGAATCATTTTTCTGATTTTTAATTTGCTACCTATAAATAATAAAAACATTATTTAGCAGCAAATCTAAAACATAAAAAGGGGGAAGGGAAACATGTCACAAGTGATCTTTACTAATTAGAATACTGTATAGTGCTGTATTTTGTTACCCTTCTTCGAGTTGAACCAGGAGAAGCTGTTCCAATTGCCTGACTAAGAAGATTATCAGAAGCCAACAATGAATTAGGGCCACCACTTAGACTCCCAGGGACACCACTTGCTCCTGTTCCAGACAGAACTCTTTCGGTTACAACCACATTACGGGCACTTGATATGTCAGAAGGGAGGGTCATGTTGCCATGTACACTAGCAGCAGGTCGAATCACTCTTTCGGTCACAACTACATTTGACCCTTCTGTCAGATTAGGAATGCTCAAAGAAGATGGTAACCTTGTATTAGGAGCAATTACTCTTTCTGTGACCACAACATTTGACCCACCTGGTAGGTCGGGAATCTCTATCATGCCATGCAAATCAGTGACTGGGGCAGGAGCCAGCACTCTTTCCCTGACCACAACATTTGATCCAGTCAGAGTATCAGTATTAAGTGTAGGGGGTTTCATTGTTGAGCCTGAAGTATATGTTTCTGTTACAACTACGTTACCATGGAGCATAGGATCAGGCATTGGCCTTGGAGGTTGTACATTGGAAGTAGTGGTGTACGTATTTTCTGTAACGACCGTGGTACCACCAACAGCAGGAGGTTGAGGCATAGATGAAGATGTGTTAACAACAATCGTGGTTCCAGGTGGTGGAAGATTTACCTCAATATCAGGATTGGGCAGAGGCATATTGAGATCTGGGAAGGGCTCAATCTCTCTTCCCAAGCAGATCTCTGCCAAGGTCTTAAATTTAGGACCCAATGTATCCAAATAGGACTCGTCCAGATCATCCCCAATAAAACTGCAACAGCCAATGGAACCAACAGGCGTGCCTATGCCCTCATGATCATATATTAAGAGACAGTCATTTGCAGGTCTGCCTTCATCTTCATCAGCATAGGCAAATGCTTTCTAAAAATAAATAAACAAGACAGAATTAGCATTGTTTATCACTAACAGGAGAAGGACTATAAAATGTTCTCTAAAAAAGTTATCTAAAAGGGTGATTAAGCTGGATTTCAGTTATATCGGTTGTTTCAAACTGAATTCAAAGTGCTGTACATTTCATAACATGGATAATTTGCATTTTACTTCCTGTTGTGGAAAGGCAGTCCAAATTTTGCACCAAGGAATTTCAAATACTACAAGTTATGAGCACTTTGCATCACTACCATTATTTGGCATAATATAGTTTAGACTTGTGTTCATAAATCTGAACATAGCCTAAGCAAATATTTCTAATAATAACTTACTGCCATTTTTTATAGTTTGCTAAGTACAGTATAAAATGCTTTACCTCAGAGAAGTAGCTGTCTAAGAAAGCCATATTCACACCACTTTCTCGGTATTCTTTTATTCCTCCATATGTATCTTTCCGTCCCATTGTCCCATAGCCTGCGGTTGTCCCATAGCCTGCGGTTGTCCCATAACCCAGTGTAGTTCCGTAGCCTTTTGTTACTCCAAGTCCTGTTGTTTCTTCAATTCCTGAACTCACCATTCCTCCATCACCATATTTAGCTGTGTAGATATCTGAAAATGATAATTTATTTTATTCAAAACAAAACCAAAAGGACAATACAATCACCTGTCTTCATGGGCTTGGAAACTAACTAGTTCTTCAATAATTTATTGAACAATATATGGGTGGTAACTAACAACTCACTTGGAGAGGGAGGATCATTCTAAAGAGTGGGAATTGAAACAGAGTAGGCACAATTCCTGGATTTTACAAGGTTGTAGTGTTTAATTGAGGGGACTTGCAGTACACCCACGCTGCTGGGCTCAATCATATGGGAAAAGATGATAGACATAGATAGTCTCTTAGGTAGCCTAGCTTTATGCCTTGAAACAGTGTAAAGGTTAGGGTTCGTATACCACCAGCTTGGATTGTACTCTG
Organism: Pseudonaja textilis; assembly: GCF_049901715.1. Classification (NCBI taxonomy): domain Eukaryota; kingdom Metazoa; phylum Chordata; class Lepidosauria; order Squamata; family Elapidae; genus Pseudonaja; species Pseudonaja textilis. The sequence continues at coordinate 157,984,502 of NC_141992.1, read as the reverse complement.
AAGCCTAGTAGCAACCAATGCAACTTGCAAATATAATACTCCTTCATTGCCTGCGCTGTCACATTCTAGAGTGGCTGTAGCTTCTGGATGTTCTTCAATAACAACCCCAAACCCCTTGTTAACCACAGCTTCCACCTTTTGAGAATTGAGAGTTCAAGAGGACTGCTAAATTGCACATATCTCAAATGGGTAATTACAACTCCATGGAGCATCAGAAGTGGAGAGTCAGCAATGATGGCACAAATATAGAAACTTGGTAGGATTGAGCCTGAGGCTGTTCTTCCCCATCCAGGCCTAAAGCCTCCAAACATTCCAAACAATGGATCACTAACTCAACAAACCGGGGTCAAGACATGCAACTGGGCATCATCTGCATGCAGGACATATTGATGACATGTGACATCAAACTGGAAGATGATCTCATCCAGCATTTTCATGTGAACAGATGTGGAAGTGTCAAGCTCTGTGGCACCCAACATGCAAGGGACCTGAAAACAAGTTTTCTTTCTACCTCTCGATACCAATTTAAATCAATCACAGAAAATAGAAGAGAACTATCATAAAACAGTGGCTATGATAATTATAATATTGATGACACATAATAGATTCAAAGAACAGTATTGATCAATTCACTGATCAATTAATCGATGCAAAGCAATTGCCCAATTTCTATTGATATGCTGTGAATATTACAGTCATTCCTATGCTCCTATGCAGATTCTCTTTGTATAACAAATTTTGTAACTATTTTCATGAGCCTACAGAAATTCTATTTCCACAAATGATAAGAATTACATATGGAATAATAATAATGATAATAACAATAACAATAATAACAATAACAATAACAACAATTTCACTCCTCCACTTTCCTGCTCTTTCTATTCCCATCAACTATCATAATTTGCCAGTTAAAATGTTAGTTTGTTTACCTGAAGAGTCTGCAAACTCTCCTTTACTTGCAGCAGTTACTGGTGCACAGATATTTGACACATCCTGGAAAGAAAACCCATGATAAGTTATTAGATATACTTTTTAATAAGTAACATAAATTTAATATAGACATATATTAGAGGAACTTTTAATATAATGGAAAGCAATAGTGCAATTGGTAGAAACAAGACATTAGTTCTGTGTGCAAGTATGCCTTAAATTTGGTTATAGAATCTATAGTACTGTAGTTCCTTGTGACAGTACTGCCAATGGATCCATCTGGTTTGGTATCAGCACATAAATGATATTGACTTGGTTTGGAAGCAATCAGCGTTTGGACCTGATTAGTACTGGCATGAGAGGCCATTGGAGTAGAACATCCTGGAATGGCGTGGCAGCAAACTACTGCTGTAGAGTTGCCAACATCCCGCCTCTCCCCTGCATGGTTGTGTTCACAGGATCATGCTCAGGATGTAAAAAGAAAGAACGATGACATTGACAGAGTTATGAAGAATCTGTTACATAAGGCAAAAGGGGCTAAATATTTTTCAGGTCCAGAATGAGATAACATTCAGAAGAGGCTTAGTCAGAAGCTTCCCTAATTTACTGGACTATAAGAAGGAAGCAGAATCAGACTTGCAAGATTCTGTTATTTATACTAATCTCAATAAAAGTAGTATCAGCCTTCTTGTGGGGTTGATTTCCTGCTCTTGTCTTCCTAGCACAGTTGAACTTGAGGGCAACTTTTTTTTGGCTGGAATAGTAGGGTACCTGCTGAGGTCCATCACTAATAATCTCTTCTAGGCTTTTTGCCTAGATTCTACCTATTCATCAGTCCTTTCTGGGAGTATGTCAGTGATTAAGCAATAGGAAGCAAAGGCAGCCTGCACTTTTTTTTCCTAACAAGGTACAGATTGGTCTCTTAGGTTATGAATAGTGATGGATAGTGGCAAAGAGGTTCCCTAGTCTAAGAAGGGGTAAAGTTTTTCTGTAGAAGACTACTAGCCCTTAGTCTTGGTGATTGGAGATCTGGTGGGAACTTGGCTTAATGCATCTCGAAGGAACCAGTTGGTTGATGCTGAAATAATATGTATCTGCAAGTAGACATAGGAATATGCACATGTCTTTGTGTATTTCAGTGAAGAACTAACCCGGTCTTCAGGCTGTGCTCCTTCAATTCCCCAGGAATGGATAGCTCCTTCTGTGCATTCAGGCACAGGCTCAAATCCAGCTCCAACTCCACCAGCAGATCTGGATCCCAAATAACCAAAACAATCACTCTGTGACATCAGAATCGGTACCACTGATAAACCAAAATGAAACAAAAAGTTATGCATTTTTCATCAATTGACTAAATATTTGACCTGCATATAAATAGAGGCACTCAATAACATGGGGCAAGTCTATTTCTAGTCTACAATGTCTACCAAAGCCATATAATCATTTCTGGAAGCTCTTGCTCCAGGTACCATTACAGCAGGGGTGTCAAACTCAAGGCTCAGGGGCCGGATCTGGCCTGTGGGATACTTAGATCTGGCCTACGGAGCCACCCTGAAAACAGCAAAGGACCACTTACAGTGCCTCTGCCAATGAAAAGAGAGCTGGGGAGGTTTGTGTGCAGCCTCCCCCAAGCTCCACTTTTGCTGCCAGAGGGTTGCAGGAAGTTGTCCCATCCGAAAACAGAGCTTGGCAGCCTGTTTTTGCTGGCATAGGCTTGGGCCCCCACAGGCATCCCCAACATGAGTGACATCGAGCTGGCCATGCCCACCCCTGCCACAGTGCCCCTGGCCCCCCCAAGGTTAAACACAGCCCTGATGTGGCCCTCAATAAAATTGAGTTTGACACCCCTGCTTTATAGGTTGAAGTGTGTTGAGTGGGTGTTTTGGCACAGTTATCTCAGCACCCCACATTTTGGAAACCTTTTTCTGTACATGCATACCTGGCATCTACAGTATTGATTTTTGGTGCTAGATAAATACCTCTTAAATTTTAATTCCTTCAGTACCATGTATTAATCATTTTATATCTGTTATCTAGAGCTTTTAAAGTCCTTTTTACTGATAATTTTCATTATTTAATGTGGTTTTTTTTGTAGTTTAAGAGACATTCTTGGGATTTCTTTTTCTTTGAAAATCACAATCACATTCTTAAATGAGAAAACATTTTTCAGGATAATACTCAAGATTTTTGAAAATTAATATCAGCATGTCCATTTCCATTCAGCAGATGATGCATCTCAAGAGGCACATCATGAGCAGAACACTTTTCTAAATGTGTTCTTTTTTCTTCTTGCATGGAGAAATTGAGACCAGGTTCACAGAAACATTTTAGTGTTGCCAGTATACTGTACCAGGCAACCTCTCAGGCAAAGTTTGAGAATGCAAACAGAATTGTTTTCGATCATTCCTTCCCAATTAATGGGAATCAAATGATGTATTTTTATAGAAACATTATATATTGCAGCAAAAAGTTTTATAGAAGAAGTCAAAATCATATTATATAGGAAAGACATATTTTTTTAAAAAATAATTCTATCCTTATAGAATACTTACATACAAATATTAATCCTCCAAGAATCATCAGGCCAATTGCAGCAGCACTAAGAGATGTGTCTCCACCATTTTCCCTTGCTCCTCCTACTCCAATCGCATGTCCACTGGTGCCACTATGTGAATGTCCACCACCAGCCCCACCTGTACTACCGTCATCTCCGCCACCGCCACCTCCACCACCATCAGTATCACCTCCTCCTGTTCCCCAACCTGTTCCCCAGCCACCACCTGCTCCTCCACCACCAGCTCCTCCACCACCGGCTCCGCCACCACCTGCTCCACCTGCTCCTCCACCACCGGCTCCGCCACCACCCGCTCCACCTGCTCCTCCACCACCTGCACCTCCGCCACCTGCTCCTCCGCCACCTGCTCCTCCGCCACCTGCTCCTCCGCCACCTGCTCCTCCACCACCAGCTCCACCCCCCCCAATAATTATAACTTTGACTCTCTTGCTAGCTAGTCGGGTACACATTCCATTTTCATTACATTCACAGGCTTGCAGAGGAATTACCAGTGGCCTTTGACAGCTTTTGCCACTGTTGTCGGTCACTTTGACTTGGACCTCATAAATTATGAACTCTATGTTGTTGGTGAACAGAGCTGCAGAAGTACCTGGAGGGAGAAATAAGGGAAAGGACTATATTAAGAACTCTGCTTTGAAATCTCTATAATTAAAGTTCATTCTGCTAAATAATTATTGTGACTTGGACTATGAAAATTCAATGAACAAAAAGTCTCGAGCAGGATAAGCATAATATATATATATGGATGTGTACGTGCATGTGTTTGTGTGCGTATGTGTACAGGTAATACTTGATATACAACTAAAACAGAGACCAGAATTTCTGTAGTAAATCATTATGGTGGTAACTTGAGTCATACTTAGTTTTATAACAATTTACATGATCATTAAGCGAATCCAACTACCCCAATGGGATTTTTTTGCTGGAAATTAGCACAAAAGGTCACAGATCATAATTAACGTAACTGCAGGTAACTGCAACTGGTTGCAAATACAAGCTGGTTGTTTAAGTGTCTGAATTTCAATCATGTGACTGCAAAGATGATGCAAGAATTATAAATGTGAGCAGGGATCATAAAGCACTTTTCCCAAGGCTGTTGCAACTTTGAACCATTATTAAACCAAGAGCCGTATATCGAGGACTCTCTGTGTATCAGTTTGTATATGGACTGATCACAGTGATAGCCTTCAACTTCATATGTTTTTTTTTCTTCCCCTTCTCTCCTTGTCAGCCTTACAAGGTGGGTAAAGTCAGGAAGCAGGAATTTCCAGAAGTCTTGGAATGCACCTTAATGTGGTTAAAGTATTATAAAGAAACTTAAAACTCCATCAAAGCCCCACTCTACTTAAACTTATATATAATAAAATCAAGGCACAGTTGACTTGAATTTCTTTCTCATGCTTTCCATTTTACTGAGATTAAGCTATCTTTTCTGAATTGAACCCAATGTGTTGTCACACAGCCCTCTACTCATATTCTACTAAGTTTGAAGGATCTCTCAGAGCTGCTGGGATGAAAGTGAAAAAAGTGAATTTTCCTAAAATTCGGAAATAATTTCCTAATAATACACATTTTGGAACCCTACAGCTTGGGCTGAGAAGTCTTCAGAAAAAAAAAATTCAGCACACAGCTGCACAGGCACACATGCACATACACAGGCGCACATATCTCCTGCAGCTATGTTGCTATATTAGAAATACTTTTCAATTGAAAGAAGTGATTTTGGATGGGGAAGAAAAGTAAATACTCAGTACTGCACTCATTGAATTGTTCAAAGATAACTGTGAGAGAGATAGTGGGTGAAAGGGAGACTTCCTAGCATTTCATGAATTGTTTAATTATTTTGAGTTAGAAAGAGGCATTTAGATTTATGAATTACATTATGTGAAACCATTGCATGTAGCCTTTGCCAAAGCAAGGCCTCAGTTTTTTATTTGCAATGGGCCTGAAGGAATAATCTTCAGGAGGCTAAGAAGACAATGATCAGATAAAAGAAGTCCAGGTCAGAACTGTAATCTAAGAAAGCATCTTAAACAAGACCATCTCTCATGAAGATAAAGGGAGGGCAAGGGGAAGCACTTTCTGACTTGTAAAATTCGGTTATCATAACCCTATAATAAAAGTAGTAATGGATTGCATTACTTTAATTTCCTACACTGTTTTAGCACTATGAAGCAGTATATAAGTTTAAATGCTATTGCTATTTGATAAAAAAAATATTTTGTTTGTTGTCCTACCGCTGACCATGTTTCCCCCTTCTCTAAAAATAACCAAGACGAAGAGAAATTGATGCCCCTTCCCAGTAGTGCTGGGATTCGTATACCACTGATGGATTAACCTTGAAATTCAGATAGTTCAATAATTCAGAGAAATAAAATATACCAGTTAAAATATCCCCCGAGCTATTTCATTACTTTGGTTTCCTTGTATGATCCTATTCATTAGCTTATTGCCTATAATGAGTGGAAAAAATATCATTTGACAAAAAATTCAGAAAGAAGAAATGGTGGGGGGGGGGGAGAGTGTAGTACAGTTGTCTGAAATGAACATTTGACCTTAAGACTTCTTTAAAAAGCCCAAGCCACCACCAATAGATTCTTGTATGCAACCCAGGATAAAGATATAAAGGGAGGGTTGAGTGAGGAAGAAGAGCATAATTATTAAGATGGAAAAACTGAACATGTAATTTCACTCACCATTTACTACTTTGATATCCCACCAGCTGCCTTGAGGCTGAGCGATAATGCTAAATGTAAAGGGTGGCCCATATGGAGAATCATCTGGATCTTTAGCTGTGATCACCACAGTTGGATTGTTCATACACACTCTCCTGATCTCTTCAGTCACAATGGGACAGTTATCATTGACATCTTGAATGGTAAGCATAATAGTGCCAGTGGCTGTTGTGTAAGGGCGGTCTGCAATAAATAATACCCAAGAAGGAAAATCAGATCAAATAAACGTCATCACATAACATTGCACAAGTACACTAGTTGTGCATAATGTTGCAAAGTACAATAAACTCAATGCATAAATAGGATCCCAAGGATAATCTGGAAAAGTTAATTTGAACAGATAAGGAAATAGGAAAAAAGGGGCAGTTTTTAATAGCTCAATAGCATGTATAATTTTAAATGCATCTTCCAAAATGAAGGCTAATTGAAAAAAATTCTCAATTATAACAATTAAGGATAACACTGAAAGCATATAAGAGCAGTATCCAGAGTTTGTCAGATCTCTAAATACTGTATATAGCAAAGATTAGCAAAGATAAAATTAAAAAGTGTGGGCAGAAGTAGTGGTTCTCCGCACTGTAAAAATTTTGCATTGCTGTGCAGCTGAACAGCAAATTGTTAGCAATGCATTTTCATGGCTGGCTAGGGAATTCTGGGAGTTGAAATCCACACATCCTAAAGTTGCCAAGATTGATAAACATTGCTATAGTGATTTAAAACAGTCAGCAAAATCTTTGTTGCAGATGTTTAGGAAAGTATTTACTTTCTTTTATTTAAAAATTACATAGGGCACTTTCCCATTTAGTCAAAACAGCTAGGGTTATAACTATTTAGAACAATAATTTCATATTTCTAATGGGCAATAATGAATATTGAAACAAAATTCATGTTCTTACCTCTGGTAATAGCAAGGACTTCTGCTGTGTATACCCCATTGACTACATAAATTGATTCTCGATCAATAATTTTCTTAAAAGTGATGACAGCAGTTTGAGGATTGATTTGAAACCAGGCAGCAGGATCACGGCCTATCTCATACCTATGTTTTCAATAATGGAAATGCTTAGAATGAATTATAAATGTTAAAATAATGGCAGACACTAAACTTTTGCTAATGCAGACTGTTCAATTTGATTGACTCATTACATGAAAAAAAGAATTCTGACAGTTGCAGTCGTAATAATTTCTGAGGGTACTAGTCAATTTTTAAAAAAATAATAGCACAGGAATAAAATGTATCCCCCCCTCCCCCGGTCTAAGTACCAGCTAATAATCGCACTGAAGCATTTCACACTGCACTATTGTAAGCAATTTTCAAAAATGCAGAATATTTTAATGTATTTTTTGTGTCAGAAGGTCTCAAGTTGTCTGCAACCCTTATAAAGGCTGAATATCAATTCTGGATTTACTGACTGAATTTTGCCATGAGACATTGAGCACCACACTAGTCAGGCACAAGTTAGCTTAAATCTTGAGTCAAATTGCTAATGCAGACTGTGAAATTTGATTGATTCATTACATGAAAAAAAAAGAATTCTGACAGTTGCAGTCCTAATAATTTCTTGAGGTTGATTTATGTTGAATATCCCTTTTTGGGGATTTGAGAAATAAAAGTTCTAAATATATACAATATAGTTAAACCAAAAACCTATAAAATCTTAATTCATTGAGGGAAGACAAAATTGAAGTAGAGAATTGGTAATTGGTAAGCAGTTGGTTATCCCTTCCAATTTTATCTAGTTGAATACATAAATTTCATGCCAAAGGCTATCTTACCGAATATTTGTGGCAACTTTTCCAGTATCCTGATCAATGGCTTGGAATGTTGCAACAGTGTAAGTGCGTATAGTTTCAATTGTTAAGCTCTCAGATGCAGTGACGGTCAGTGTAGATGGACTAAATGCTGGTCCTTCAATTACATTAGTTATCTGTACCACAACTGGGGTTCCAACAGATCGATAAAGAGAAGCCACAGAAGAGTGGAAAGGGGCAACATTTCGCACACCAATATTAAGGTTTATGGTTGAAAATTGTTCATAATCGATTTCCTAAAATAAAGAAATGGCATGTATGAATTTTACATTTGAATTATTTGTGCTTGTGTGTATATATATGTGAATGCATCAAGAAATTCACTTGTCTCTTAATGATATATCCAGACATATAGAACATTTTGTAGAGTGACAGATCATCCATGAATAAGAAGAAGTCATTTCTGAAAAGCCAGCCATTCAAAAACTTATAACTACAAATAAAGTCAGATTGGAGGTTCTGCTGAATGTTAAAAAGATTGATGCTAATGAAATCAAATACCATAAAAAAATGAACTCCATCAGGAATATGAAGCTACTGTTATTCTCAGATGGACAAGTTAAATTAGTAATAATCAGCTTAAATGATGAGTGTGTATAATTACAGAATTTAATATGTAAATAAAGTCAGATACTGATTACAGCAGAGATCTCGATCATTTTTAACATCTCCCTCGTATATTGTGGTGCTTAGCTGCCAACTCCCAAACAGCTGATTGAATTCCATACCTGTTGCTACCCTTCTCCTCATCTTCAATAGTCCCCCCCACCTCCAAATTGACTGCATCCAAGGCAGGCCTCCTCTACCCTATCTCACCCTGCCCTTGGTAAGTCACTACTTCTATCACATAAAGAAGATTTAACAACCAATTTAGCTGGTTTTGATTCATAGCCAAAGGCATACAATGACATAGTTTGGAAAAGACTGCAGAAGTTAAACTAATTATTTTCCTTTTAAAAACAAAATAATCTTTATCCAGATATTCTTCTGGGCGCTACTATTATAAACAAAATGCCAGGGGAGATGTTTGATTATCACATACTCAGAATCAAAATGTAGGTTTTGAAAATAATAAAAAAGAAAAATTTGAAATCCATACCTTTACAACACTCAAGATACCTTCATTAGTCGTTCTATCTACTGTGATCTCAAAATTGTGGTTTTCATTTCCAGAGATAAAGAAAAATTCTGCAAACCAGTTATCTGTAAATTCTTGATCTGCATCAAATACCTGTATCCTCAGCAGCTCCTGACTCAGTGAATTTTCTAGAATTGATACTGAAAACTAGAAGAGAAAGAAAATCATAGCTGGCAGCAAAGACACGTACTAGATTCCCATCACTTTGAAAGAAATTTGGCATACCACTGTCACTGTGGTTTCAAATGCTACAAATAGTAAGTATCCACTTATATTATGATATTAAAAAATAAATTATGATATTAAAAATAGTACTTCATGCTTACTTATTGGGTAAGACAAAAACATTGTGGATAAACATGGGGAAAGTGTTTTTAGTCTGGAGAAGTTAATACTTTTAAAATGTTTTTTAATCTTGAGGACAGCTTGATCCTATTGAAGCATACACTTAAACATATGAGCTTAATGCTGGATCAGGCTACAGAGCCTCACCTTGCCACTGCAAAGTTTATGTATAATGCTACCTGAATTGGATAGAATGGGTCCCCAAGAGGATACAACTTCATACATGAAGGGTTACTCACTGTCAAAATCTATACTGTAGACTCAAAACAGAGTTAGCAGCATGACCTCATTTGTGACATATGTATTCCAGAGAATAGAGTGAATAAATGCATTGAATGCAAAAATCATCCTTAGTTTACTATAATGCTTCTACCTGCTCACTTTTCTATTTCCATCATACTATGAGACCATCTGGTAGAGCACAGTAATTTCCTCTCTTCATTTTTCTCTCTGCTTTTATTGGGTAGTAGTGTATTAGCACTCAAGATGACAACACGACTTCCCAAGCTACATTGTAATTGCTATCTGGTCCGTACAAGAAATAAATGAATTGCTAAAACTCTCTATGGACTATACCACTTCAATATTTGGAGAAATAAACTGTGTTTTTGTATGCTCTTCAGCTTTTAAGAGTAATATGTCATTATGAATAAACAACTGCAATGTCAGGAAGAGGAATCAAGCCTTCAATTGTTTTCTGTTATCTAGGTAATTTATTTTAGTGAAAAAGTTCATTCATTACATGGTCATATGGAAATAGCACTTCTGGCCTAGGTATGTGTTACTTGTCCTATGTATTTTTTCATCTGAAGATCACTTTACACATGGTTACACAGCAATGAACATAGATTTTCCCTGAGTCCATCCATTCACCAATGGATGTAGTCAATCCCATCTGTTTTAGAGGTCAGATCTATTTTAAATCCTCAAAATATTCTTTTCCAAGCCTAATTGGTATTGTTTGAAACAAAAATAAGACTCTGGGTAAAATGTTCATCTTAATTGTTGAAATCCTTCCTATTAATGACAATTGTAAGTTCTCCCATTTTTTCAAGTCTTGAGCTATCTGTTGTTTAAGTTTAATATAATTATTCTCCTTCAATGTACTACATCTTGATGTCAAATATATCCCCAGATACTTAACCTTGTTTGTAACTTGAATTTTTAACAGTTCTGCCAACTCTTCCCTTTGTTTCAGCAACATATTCTTTGACAAAATCTTTGTTTTATCTCTATTTATTTTCAAACCAGCCACCTCCCCATAGACCTCTATCTTTTCCAACAGTTTCGAGGCTGTTTCTATAGGGTCTTCCAAGATAAAGACTAGGTCATCTGCAAAGGCTTGTAGTTTAAATTCTTCCTTTTTAATTTTCATTCCTTTTATAGTTTTATCTTCTCTGATATTTCTATTCAACACTTCCAAAGTCAATACAAATATCAAGGGAGAAAGAGGACAACCTTGTCTTGTGCCTTTTCTTATATTAATAGGATCTGTAAATTCTCCTCCATCATTACCTTAGCTGTTTGTTCATTATAAATTGCTTCTATTGCCTGAATAAATCTTCTAGCAAAGCCCATCTGTTCCATTAAAAGTAACATAAATCTCCAATTCACGTTATCAAATGCCTTTTGAGCATCTAAAAATATCAAAGCCATTTGCTTTTCAGGATGTGCCTCATAGTATTCCAGGGTGTCCAGAATTACTCTCATATTGTCTCTGATTTGTCGCTTAAAAAAACCCATTTTGGTCTGGGTGGATAAAGTTATTCAAGTACTTTTAAGTCTTTCTGCTAATATTGAAGCAAAATTTTATAATCTGCATTTAGTAAAGAAATCGGTCTATAATTCTTGATTTGCAGTAGGTCCGCCTCCTCTTTTGGAATAAGTGTAATATAAGCCTCTGACCATGTTTTAGGTATCATCTTTTTAACATAACTTCATTCATAACTTCTAACAGTGGAATACACAGTGATTCTTGAAAGATTTTATAAAATTCTACAGGAAACCCGTCTGGACCTGGTGCCTTTCCATTATTTTGTTTCTTAAGTGCTTGACTTAACTCCATCATTGTTATATTACTTTCTAGCATTTCTTCAATCTCTTTAGGTATCTTAGGTAGATTTGCATTCTGTAGGTATTGTTTAACTTTCTCCTCATCAATGTCTTCTTTCTTATACAAATGCTTATAAAAATCATAAATAATCTCTTTTTTTTTCTTTGCTGCCATAACAAATTTTACCTTGGTCGTCTATTAACTGCGTGTATTTTCCTCGACTTCTTTCTCCTTTCTCAATTTGTATGCTAGCCATCTACCTGGCTTATTTGCATCCTCAAAATAATTCTGTTTAGCATTCCTAATTTTCTGTGCCAATTCTTCTTTCTCTATTAAATCCATTTTATGTTTAGTTATATCCAGTTTCATTTTAACATCTTTTCTGTGTGGCATTTTCTGTAATTCTTTTTCAAGTCCCTTATATTCATCATCCAAGGCTTTAAGAGTTCGCCTTTTCCTGTTGTTCTTTTTTCTTGTATAGTCTATTATCAAGCCTCTAACATAGGCCTTCATTGTGTCCCAAACATTCTGTATTGAGGTGTCTTCTTTTCTGTTCTCTTTAAAGAAGAAGGCCAATTCTTTCTCCATCCATTGTATAAATTCCTTATCCTTTAAAATAGAATTATTTAATGTCCATCTCGATCTTTTCCTTTGTCCCTTCCATTCAATTGTCAATGGGTTATGGTCAGCCCAAGTACTTGTTTCAATATTTACTTCTTGAATACTAGACATTAAATCTGTTGAGATCCAAATCATATCCAGTCTGGACCATGATAGATGCCTATTTGAATAGAACGTAAATTGCTTAGATTTATCATTTCTTTCTCTCCATATGTCTTTTAAAGTTAATTCATCTATCATTTTAAAAAAGGATTTAGGAAGAGTTTTCCTGTTATGCTTTACTGTTGTTGCAATATAGTCAAGTCTATTATCCACAATTCCATTAAAGTCTCCCATCATAATTACATTAGCATAGTCAAGTTCGGCAGTCTTAGTATGTAATTTTCTATAGAATTCTTCCTGTTTATCATTCGTGCATAAATTGCAATCAAAAGTATCTTTCTATTATTGTCCATTATTTCTACCATTAATATTCTCCCATCATCATCTGTATAAATCATTTTTGCTGGAATGGCCTCTTTAATATATAAAACCACCCTCTTTTCTTGGATTGTGTCAAAGAGGTAAACAATTTCCTAATTTTGGTTGTAATAACAATTGTTCATGTTGCTTTTTAATATGAACTTTTGTAAACAAATTATGTCGAACCTTAATTTCATTAATTTATGGAAAATCTTCCTTCTCTTAGCAGCTGAGTTCAGTCCATTTATATTCATTGTAATCAATTTTTTTTCTTCCATAATTATGTTTTATATTTAGATTTAACCACTCTCGTGGGTCTTGCCTCACGTTGATCTTTAATATCCACTTGTCCACCTACTGCACCTTCTTCTTTTCCAACCTCCATTTGTTCCTCTTGAGATTCAATTGATGGGACCTCCTTTCCTGCTCCTCCTTCTCTGCCTCCAAAAACCTCTCTGCGCAAAACAGTTCTGCTTTCTCAATTGAATCAATTCTATGTCTCTGTTCCTGCCACGTAAACATCAATCCTTCTGGAATCAACCACCTGTAAGACACCTCTTTTTCCAATAACCTTTTAGTCAGGAATCGGTATTCTCTTCTCATCTCTCTCACTCTTCTAGGTATTTGTTTTAAAACCAAAATTTCTTTACTTTTGTATTTCAGTGGCTTCTCTCTTGCTACTTGCAATATTTGTGTCTTCAAAGATTTTTAATAAATCTAATATGAACTTCTCTGGGTAGGTTATTTCTCATCGCATATCTTGTAAAACTCGATATATCTCATCAATTCCATCCATCATCTTCTTCTGTTATCTCGAGCGCTCCGCCAAGATTCCTACCATTATCGCAACCAAATCTTGTCCTTTTCTTCTTCTATATTTTGGAATCTAAGATAAAATTCTGATCTATCCAACTCCCACTTCAACATCTCACTTTTTTCTTGTTCAATCGCTGTTAATCTATTGTCGATATTTCCAATTTTCTCCTCTTTTGTTTGCCTCCTCTTCAACATTTTGGAGTCTCTCTTCATATTTTTCCATCATCTGTTCCATCCTACCTGTTCTTTGTTCAATAGTATCCATTTTTACCTTAAGATCTTGAATTCCTTGCATAATCATCTGGAAGGATACTCTTTCTTGTTCTTTTTCTTTCTCTTTATCTTGCTTTAACAATGTCTGAATTGAACGCTGTCCAGATGGTGGGGAGGCAGAAGCAGACATAGAGGCACCTAAGATATAAATTTCTTACTCATTTTAAGTGGTTCCAACTCTTCAAGTTTTTTCAAATTTTAATCCACGAAAAAAGAGAAAAAATATGAAATTTTAATCCAAGGTAAAAGGCCAACAATAAAAAAGCCAAAAGTGAGAGAAAAAAAAAAAAAGAAAAAAAAAATTCTTCAAATTCTTCCTGACCTTAGTCCAATAAAAAAGAAAAAAAACCATAAAAAAAAGTAACAGTAAAAATAAAAACCCAATAATAATAATAAACAAGACAAAGCCAAAAAGGAAGAAGGGAAGAAGAAAAAGAGAAAAAACAAAAAACAAAACAAAAAACCAAGAAAAATAAGTTTCTTCAGATTCCACACCTTAGTCCAGCCAGAAAAAAAAAAAAAAAAAAAAGAAAAACCTCAATTAAAAAAAGGAAAAAGAAATAGTCCGCTAATGTACATTAAAAAAAAAAAAAAAGGAAAAAAAGAGAAAACAGGATCCAAATAGGCAAAAGAAAAATAAAATCAGTTAAATCAAAATAAAATATAAGTAGAAAAAGAAATTCAGAGGCTTCCTTTGCAAATAAATCAAGCTTAAAAGTCAGGACCTTGATGTTAGTGAAGGGGTTGGCAGAACTCAAAAAAACAACAACACTGCACTCTATTTAATTATCCAAGGCTCTAATTATAACTCCCTTCTCTTTCCCACAAGCTTCAAAGCTGAGCCATGTATATCCAGAAAGACACCTGTAATAATATTCCACAAAGTGCTTTCCTCTATCTTATCAGGGATGTCCTTGAGAAGAAGAGTCTATTTTTCTTTTTTAAATATTTCCGAGCCTCTAGGTGGCAGTGTTACAAAGTATCATAATTCTCACTTTCCCCCTCCTCTCTTAAGGGAAAGCCGGCTTGCAATACACAAAACAAAAACCGAAAAATCAAACAAAATCAAGAGAAGCCTCTAGCCCAGAAAAAAATAAAAATAAAAAGTCCAGAAGAAGAATAAAACATATGAATATATAGAAAAAGAAAACAGTCCAGTTATCCAATAAGTAACAATAGAGTCCGGAAGCAAAGAAAAGAAAAAAAATGGATTCTCTCTTTGACGTTTCCCTAAAAACGCCGCTAAATCAATTTTGTCAAAAACAAAACAAAAATCACACAGGTTTCTTCAGATAATTAGAGTAAACTTTCCAAATTCAAAAATTAAATAAAAAAAGAAGTTCTCACCCAACCGACAAACTCTTTCTCAAACTCTTTCCGTCTGAGTCGCCCGGCCTCAGCAGCATGGGGCTGCCTCTCCGCCGCTGGCAAGAAGAGCTTCACCCGGCTCTCCAGGGATTTTGCGGTATCCCGGAATCCTCAGGATATGCTCTTCACGATGGCTGTCCCTACGGGACAGCGTAGGTCCGTTGGACCGGCCAGTGGCGGAGATATCGGCTGCAATCGAGGAGCTCGATTGCAGACCGTATCGCCACGGCGCAAGCTCCTCCCATCTCCGAGGTCAGATCTATTTTATATAATTTATGATTCTTTTAAAAATTATTTTCACTATTCCTGACTTATGTTTTTTTTAAAAACCCCTATCATCTTTAATGCATGAAAAGGTTCTTTGGACTAAGAAGTTGTTGGACTTTGGACTAAGAAGTTGGCTTACCTGGCTTGATTCTGAAACAGCACATATTGCAATGATAAATTTTTTGGCTTTAGGAAAATTTGAATCAAGCTCTTAAATTATTCTCTCTCCTTTGGAAAGAAAAGTATAACTATGTGGACCAAATATGTATCCATTTCTTCCTGGACTTCCACCCCTTATTTCTGATCCCCAGAAGTTGTTAGAGAATGTAGAAATAATTTCTATCTTGATGATTACTTATAATTCAGTCATAACATCTCCTTCTATTGCTTACGAAAGGAACTAGGATGACATGATGGTCCTGAAGTGATTAGGAAGTAATAGACAGAAAAGTGATATCACCAGCTTTCCCCCCAGTGGTAGCTGGAGGAAAGACTGAAAACAGAATATTTCATAAGAAGGATAGTGGGGCGCTGGCTTTTGGATCTAATGAATCTAAAACTACTTATTTTCTGGAAATTGATCTATTGATTTCCACTAATCATCCACTGCAGTTAGTGAGTATGGAAGAACAATTGTAAAATCAAGAATTTCCAGACTGAAAAAACAATAATAATGGATCATATCAGCTATTAGTCAACTTACCGAACTCTGAGAAAGAGTAGGAAAATTATCATTCACATCTTGAACTTTAACCTGACACAAACATTCTGATGATATTCCATCTGGCCCTCCATTTCTGTCTGAGGCTTTGACAACCAGAGTATATTGACTTTGTTCCTAAAGAAAATACGGAAGAGAAGAAACAGAAGAGGGAATAATGTGAAAATGCTGTAAAATCACATAACAAATAAAGAACATTGCTCTGATCCAAAGCGTTTTAATTTTATAAAACATGGATTTTATTTTATATTTTGTAATATGTATATTGCCTTTATACTATACACATTTATCTTTTTCTTTGGACTTTAATTGAAATACTTGTTTGGATTAAATGTAGTGTACTAATAAGATTTACTACTAAATTAGCAAGCACTGGATTATAATGTTAGAAATAATCAGAGCCTCCCCTACTTTGCTTGTTTACTCAATTTATATGGTTGGCCATGATGCTGGATGGCTCACAGAATTAAGTAAAAAAAAAATTAAAACAAATTAAAACTATAAACCATAATATCTGGGAGAGTGCAATGCATACAATTACTAGTAGAATAATAAAGGCCCCATGCCTACATCAAATTCCCCAGGCATAAATCTTTAAATCTTTCTTAAAGGCCTTCTGAAGGGCCAGCCGGACTGGGGCTGGTTTTAATACCAAGGGAATGATTTTCTAAAGGATGGATGCTGTGGCTGAAAAGGGCCACCTCCTGTAGATATAGAGTTTAAAATTTAAAACTTTGAATTGAATCCAGAAACAAATCGGCAATCAATACAGGTAGTGGAGCAAAACTGTAACAAATACTGATCAAGGAGCACACACAATTATCCACACTGCTGTATTTTACATCAGTTTCCTATCCAAATGCCCACTGTCTCCAGATACCAGGACAGGAAATCAACAGTATCACTTAGTTTGCTGGAGCTGAACATTCTTATTGATGACACCTCACCAGATACCTATGGGTGACTTTGCTCAGTGTGTACATTTTAAACTGGAACGGAAAGAGTACCAAGTCACATGGGAATCCACAGAGAGGAGGCCAAGGGCCAGACCTCTTTCAACACTAACTAAAACTAGCTGGATCAACACAATACAGTGCCACCCATTCCCAATCCCTTGAGTTGGCCCAGTAAGATACCTAGGTCAGTGATCCTGAAGATCATAGAGAAACTTCTGTCTTTTTCTTAGTCATTTTCATGACATACACTTTACTTGTAGCTGTTATTGAGTTTCCAGAAATCTCACTTATTTTTAACATAAGTATTTGTTTATTTTGAATGAATATTTACTGTATTGATCTTATGAATTTTATTTTTAACATATTTTGAAAGTATTTGTTTAAGTATTTTTGAAAGTATTCATTTATTTAACAAACTTACATAGCTGCCTAGCCATTGGAGGAAACTCTGGGTAGTGAATAGAACAAAATATGCAGAACATTGAAGAAAACAATAAATAATATGGAGGCCCGATAAAACTCATATTCATCCATCCTCCATCCCATGCCAGTTCCATCAACATCCTGGCCACAGAATATTCTGTTTTCTCAACAGTATTTTTTTCTGTAAAAGGCTTTTCTGTTTTGCTTTTACCTCTCTATCAAGAGCTTTCGCAATGTGAAGTTCTCCATTTTCTGTGTTCAAGATAAACAGTAATGGGCCTGAAGGAGTCTGGCTTTCAATCTTGTAGGCAATTTTGGAATTTAAATTATTTGGCTCATCAGCATCTGTAGCAGTTATTTTCATTACAAATGTATCTGGAAGGGGTGAAAAGGCAAAAGGGGGCAAAAGCTTCAGATATTAATATATTAAAATCATAAGTGCCATCATTGTGAAATAGCTAATTTAACATGCTTATAAAGAAGAAAAAGGAATGCATTTTTCCATACTAGGAAGGCAAATTCATGGGAGTTCATAGATCATTTTCTACTCATCTGCTACCAAGGATGTACCCCATGAAAAAGGAAAGATTTTTCTAATCTATTTAAAAAAACATCTTGAGTTAATTGTAATGCAGTGGTTTGCTTTAATTCTATTCTTAGGTTATATATGTGTATTACTTTGAGATTATTTCAATTATCTCAGAACAAATACTGCATTTTTGGTTTGCCAAGTGTTTATCTATAGAGTAATATTAAGTGATAGTGATCATAAGTGGGAAGTGATTAGGTAAATGATAGCAATAAAGGAGAATATTTATAGCTCAGGCAGAGGTGGGATTCAATTTTTTTTTTACCAGTTCTGTGGGTGTGGCTTGGTGGGTGTGGCAGGGGAAGGATACTGTAAAATCTCCAGTCAGAGGTGATATTTGCTGGTTCTTTGAACTACTCAAAATTTTCGCTACCAGTTCTCCAGAACTGGTCAGAACCTGTTGAATGCCAACTCTGGCTCAGGGTTGAAATGAGGGGTCCTTGGTGCTCTTTGAGTTTGGTTGTTTTCTTGCAGACATTTAATTACCCAAACTATAATAAATTGTAAAAATATTATTATACAAAACCTGTGAATTACATGCCATGGTTAGACACTGGGTGCAACGTCTCCTTACATATGATTATTTTGACATAATCTCAATTTGCTGGTGACAGATGCCATAGTAATTAGGCCCTCTTAGGTCCTAAATGTTTCTGGTGGACAGATGGAGCTCTGACTATACAGCTAGTCCTTGACTTACAACAGTTCATTTAGTGACCGTTCAAAGTTACAATGTCACTGAAAAAAATGACATATGACCGTTTTTCACCCTTATGATTATTACAGTAACCTTATGGTTACATGACCAAAATTTGGATGCTTGGTAACTGATTCATATTTATGACAGTTTCAGTGTGCCTATATCATATTATATATGTCTCACTTAGCAGCATAAATTTTGTGCTCAATTATGGTCGTAAGCAGATGTGGGCTGCACTTTTTTTAACAACCGGTTTGTTAACAACTCAGGCAGCACTGGCTTTGCTTTCACGTGCCCCTTTGGGTCTTCAAACATGCAGCTAATTAACTCAGGCAGCTCTGGTGATTATAGGAGGAGTGGCATGGAACTCAGCTGGGCAGTGTGGGTAGGGGGAACAAGCCAGAAAGTTAGTTATATATGGAAAGGATAGCGCAAGGGCAGGTGGGTAGGTCCAGCCAGTGATAACAACTGCTGGTTCGTCCGAAACGGTGCGACCAAGCAGCAGCCCACTACTGGTCATAAATCAAGGATTACCTGTATACACCACTGTGGATTAATCAAAGAATTGAAAAATATATCAAATGCAATCAAGAATAAGCCAGGGAATCATAAACAGGTCACACAACTCATGTGCTCATCATAGTGGAAAAATGTGACTTACTGTTACAAAAATAAAGTGTTATTTATTCACTGACCAGGGTAGCATATATGTGCTTTATTATTTATTTATGATAAAGAAATACCCTTAGCTGAAAAAAGAAAAACTCAATTTTTCAGTTTTCAAAGTGAGACCTTTATCAGTAGTAACACAAATGCCAATGTGTTTAATATGGGAGAATTAAACCCCAAGCTTAATTTTTCTAGTGACAAAAATGGGACCCATGGGGCAATCCTGTGCTTCTTCCTAAGTTAAATTACTTCCAAGAAAGATACCACAGCATTCATATGCACATTTTCCAGAAATTAGAAATTATACAGTTGACAAAATGATACATGAAACCATACATATTGGCTACTATTCTGGGCGGGGTGCATTGATTTAGAAAGTACTTACTCTCCATGCTGCTTTCTATTATTGACCCTGAGAACATGTGTTGTGTAAATATTGGTGGATTGTCATTTATATCCAGAACCCGAACACGAAGATCAAGAGGTGTTTCTATTGATTTTCCAGTCATAACATTTATAGCGTGACAGTGAATCTGAATTAAGACATTAAAAAAAGATTAAAAGCTTTATTCAAAAGGTCTATAAAGTAGTCAAAACACTTTCAACAGTGAGCTAAAGAAGCTTCATATCATATTGCAAGAATTAGGTCATCTTCGACCTAATTACAAAATGATCTCTGACTTTTCTCATATTCCAGATGGCTAACAGTGATAAATATAACCATAGTAACTCATATAAGAGTAAAAACAAGATAATCAAAAATAAAAGATTTATACCAACTACCCAACAAAAGCACCCCAATTTTATATTAAAAACCATCAACATCCTAGAAAGATGTATAGCTCAAATTCTTATTCTAAAACTGAAAACTAAAGTCTCATTAAAGCGACTAACGTTTCCATGAAAAGGAAAATGTAGAAGTTATTACCAGCTGCTGCAAAGCCATATTTTGGGAGTTTTAATAAATATGCTTAAAATATCAAATGGTCTCAGGAAATCACCTTTTATACAGTGGTGAGTAACCATTATTTAGATACTGTAATCATAACCCATAACAGGTAAAGACCTGTTTTGCCAATATTACTTACCACAAACATTGGAGTCTCCTCTCGATCTACTATTTTTGTTATATTAATTTCACCAGTCTTCTGGTTAATGACAAATACTCCCACGGGATGTTGATCAATTCCTACTCCACTTATTTTATATATAATTGGCTGGGTATCTGCACAATCTGATCGGATCTGTTTTAGAAAACAAAACCAAAAATATTGTAGTCTTTTATTTAAGGTTATTTATTAACTTTAAATAATGTGATAAACTTCTAGTCCTGGTATGGCTCAGAATCCTTAAGGCATCTGATAACAGACACCATTTTGACAGGCCTGGATAGGTGCAGTTCATTAGGAGGTGGCTTTAATTTAAATAATTCTGATTTGCTTGGTTGACCCAGGTCATCAAAAAATGAGCATTGTCCTTGATAGAGCAAAGAAACAGTTTTCCCAAGAAGACTGGATTTTACTCAGCCTTCAGTACTGTAGAGCAAAGGAAAGCTCACAGAAGAAAGAAAGGAGCATAAAAGAAAGGAGAATAAGACCCTGTCTATGAAACTTCAAGCTGAAAATCCAGTTAATTTATTTCCCACTTTCTTCTTGGTGATGGACATGTGCTGAAGTCCTTCTTGATTAAGCCACAAAGTAATTAGAAAAATTAGGCTGAGTGTATTGATTTTATCTGGAATTCTTGTGTGGTTCGACTTATTTTTGCAATATGTCCCTTTTCTCAATTCTTGTTTATAATTATGCATCTGGCTTCCTTAGTTCTATATAGAAATGAAAGACTTCCCAATATTCAAAACTACATTGCTCCATATTTAGCTCCTTGTGATTGTAACAAATTTTGTTCTATATCCCTGGACTTTGGGCAGGAAAATTGAAAACATCTTTTCTGGTTTTTAGACTTGGGAGAAGCCCTAAGTATAAGGACTAAGAACTTTTCATCTGATAGATTGAGGTGGAATGTATATGTTTAGTAGCAACTTCTTGTAATTGTCTCTTATTGTAGAACTCTTGGGATAAAAATGTTTGTTAAGGTAATTTTAAATGGTAGTTCCTCACTGATTTAGAGATTTTTGAGATTTCAGTTTTTAATGTGAAAATTTAGTAAATGAAAATCAGGGGAAAGGTATGATTTAGCACCACTTAATTATTATAATGATACATATTCCAGTGCTGAGTCCAGCTAACATTACCAATTTGGTATCGACTGTAAAATCCAATAAAGAAGTTATGTGCCCAGCAGGATCTATGGCAGAATCTTTTTTTGCATAATATATTTATTTCTAATAAAATTACAGTATATAAACAGTGCAATAAAATTCAATTTAAATATGTAAGGATTGGAAAGGGAAACAAGAAAAACAATTAATAAAACCAGATATTAATAATTCCTTAATATTCCTCCCATACATTAATATATTTGTCTGGCATAAAGCAGGTATTGTTCTCCCCTGCTTAACATAGCATATAAAATTAGACCAAATATATGAGAAACCTTTAATTTTAGAAAGAATGCAAGTGAAAAATGTAGCTCAATTTTTAGCTAAGGCAATATGCAAAATCTTTTTATACACATGTTCCTAGTACTCCAAAACAAAAATAATTGTGTATTTAATCTCTTCCCCCATTTATGTGGGGAAAAGCACAGAAAGAGAAGACATTATAGTAAAATTGGTAGCAAAAACAGCAAGTTTACCTATAGAAAATATTTGAGCTCTACATAAAACTCCATTGATGAGACAGAATAATTGCATAATAAAAACGTGGTCTGGAAATTCCCTTAGCCAATATGTTGCTTTTGTTTGCTTACCTTTTTGCAACTGTTTGAATTTTATCTATATAAAATGCTTGGAACTTACTCTTGCAATTGGGTTTCTTTTTGAATTATCTTCTCCTTCCCTACAGGCAGCAGCAAATTTAATCCATTCTCGTTTCTGCCTCCGATGGAATTTCCATCTCTCCATTCCTTTTTCATTCCATTCTTT
The DNA here is from genome assembly GCF_049901715.1 of Pseudonaja textilis. Classification (NCBI taxonomy): domain Eukaryota; kingdom Metazoa; phylum Chordata; class Lepidosauria; order Squamata; family Elapidae; genus Pseudonaja; species Pseudonaja textilis. The sequence continues at coordinate 157,962,003 of NC_141992.1, read as the reverse complement.
TACCTTGAATAAAGAACGCACCAATATTATTGGACTAAGTAAATGACACCGCAGGTATATAATAGTACATTTAAAATAGAATAGGCTAGCTGCACATTATCTGTTTCTTTTTGCTTAACAAGAAGCTTTTCACTACTCTTTTAACTTCACAGAATAATTCCAGATACCCAGATGTTTTAAGTGGAATGATCTAAGCCTAGGAAGATGTACACTGGGAAAGAAGTATTTTATTTATTTTATTTATTTTTGTCAATTTCTTACAAGATAATAGGTATAAGTAAAAACATAATTATGAATACTTGGATACATATAAGAAAAAGTATCGTTAAAATGGCTTCTCTGTTAATGTGAGAATTTGAATCGGAGGGCCACACTATCTCAAGACAGAGAGCAGTGGGTCATTGGGAAAACTGGTGACTCCAGGCCAAGATCCTGAGGGAGGCAGAGAAGTAATGTGTGAAAATAAGATCATATACTTAGAATGTTTTCCCTGTAGCTATCAAAGGCTCAAGCAATAAGGAAGGCTGAGTCTTGCATATTGACTTACAATAAGCATTTTCTAGCAAGGCTCAATTAGATTTGTATTGTACACATGACTAGCAAATGAATTGAAGTGATTGTTACCTCAACATGAAAAGTGCTGATGCTGAAATCTAAGGACACCTGAAAAAGAAACAAAATAAGGATAAAATATGCGTAATGGTTTCATTAGCTCTGATGTCTATATTGTTAGATAGTTGAAATACATGGAGAAGGGAAAAAAAGAATCCTATTGCACAAGATCATAATGCAGAAACTGGTTTCATGTATATCTCTTTCCTCACAACACAGGTCTGCTTTTTCTTTGAATTAGTGGTTACTTCAGTTTAAATTAGCACATCTCTCAATCTTTTTTTTTTTTTTTGCCAAATGACCTACATTTAAGTTTATTTCCACTTGCCCCTGACAACTGGCAATGTTGGTTGAGGCAGGTTTCGTAACATTCAGAGCATCATGAGTATCCCACTTTTGGTTTCAACAAATATGATTAAAAAACTCCAAATTGATAAAATAAAGTTTGATTTTATTTTAAAATGTAATATTTTAAACATCCTAAAACTCAAAAGTGTCAATAGCAGGCTAGTCTCTCTCTCCCTCCTTCCCTCCCTCCCTCTCTCTCTTTCTCTCTCTCTCTTTCACACACACACACACACACACACACACACACACCCACACACACACACCATTGCAAAATCTGGAATGCTGCCATTTTTGGTTTTAATTAAAGCTTATAGTTTAAGAGTTTTTAAAGTTTCAGTACGGCAGATGTTCTCACCAGATAAGAAAATTTCAAGTAGAAATGTTATCATACCTCAATAATTTTAGATAGAACACAAAAAAGTTATGCCTCTGATAAATAGATAGCTTTCTTTACATGTATAATTCAAATGTCTGATAAAAATTCCTACCTTGTACAATAGGATAAAGTCTAGCAATTTCAAGACAAAGAAAAAAAAGTCAGTGTACAAGTTCTGTAAATTTTGGTAGGAATGTTGCTCCTTCACCAACTGATTGTTGACACAAGGTTTAGACATTTGCTTTAAAAATTGAAATCCATGATTCTTGGGATATTACATGGTCTATACTACTCTACTTTCAACAAATATTGTGATCATGCCTTTGCAATAAATATTCAATTGTAATTTTGCTCCATATGTAAAGGAGAACATTGGCACTTTCTGTGTTTTAAGGCTTCTGGAATGACAAGCCACTCCCAAAATATGAGGATTTTCAAGATGATTCTTCCCATAGCACCAAAAATCTGGGTGTGCCTGTAGAAGTATAAGATATGTGTGAACTTCATTTCAGTTTAGGTGAAGACTGAACTCATTCTGATTTGTGATGCACTACTCCAATATTTCTGGTTGCTGGCTTTTTAAATATATTTTAATATTTGTATTACTTATTTGTTTTATTTTAAATTATAGAAAATATTATTATAGATAGAACTTTGTCTACAGATGGGTTATATAGAGACTTCTCTAGAATTACTAGACACACACACACACACACACACACACACATACACACACACAATTTTATATATATAATTAAATATAATACAATATTTAACAATTTACAACACAATAATATTGTTGTTTGGGCTCAGCAAGTTCATACAGTGAAACTTGCTGACTGTCTTATCACAGAGCCTGATGCTAAGCGGGAATGGTTGGGGAACCTGTCTCTGTGCTGGGGAACATTAGAACCTGGATCTCTCTATTCTTAATCTAGCACTTTAACCACTAAACTAGGCTCTCCAAGGGGCCATATGGGACTTACAAAAGAAAAAGAGGAATTGCACATGAGAATAAAGCAAAATTATTTTCTATCAGTTACATAAGATTATTTTGGCCTAATGACACCATAGTTATTTCAGCATTGATGTGAACCAAGAGGCTACAGCATATGGAATGATTTTAACTCTTTTAAATCTTAAATTTGTACACTATTCAAAATGAGCTTGAATTGAAATAGCAAACAAAACTTATATTCATGCATCTGGTTATGCTTATGATTTTGTATTATAAAAGAATTGGAATATTTTGTCCAATTCAATTAAATTGGCAGCTGTGAAGTAATACTATTTAAATAGCAGGAACAAAAAAATGGTGTATTATAATTTATTCTGATGTCATGCTGTAGTTTCTCCTATAATAAATTTTAGATTGTATGTTTTCCAGAACAGGAGCCTGTCTTGCATCTTGAATCTGTTATATCAAAAGCCATGCACTTGATAGCCCCAGAACAGTTTAACTCTTTTGTGAATGTGATGGCCATAAAATGAATAGACCAGAGGTCTCCAAACTTGGCAATTTTAAGACCTGTGGACTTAAACTCCCAGAATTCTCCTGGGAGTTGAAATCCACAAATCTTAAAGTTACCAAGTTTGGGCACCCCCAGAATAGACAATACCCAAAAGAATCTCCCAAACTCTCTCAATTACCATTTTGTCAAATATATATATTACCATTTTGTCAAATATATATATTAAAATGGAAAAAATAGTAAGTTCAAATACTTATAATTTTACTTGCTTTCTGGAAAGATTTATTGACAATGGTCATGTAGAAAGAGTGGCTACATAATTTGGTCACTTGGAGTGGAATTATAGAAAATTGATCCAGATGTAATGTAATAGAATCAGTTCTTCCTACTGGGGAAGAAACCCCGCCAGAGAAAGTAACAATTTTAGCTAGAAATTAAAGAAAGACATATGCCCCTGGTGTCCTGGAGTTGACAGTAAACCCAGTTGTAACCATAGGTACCACCAATGGAAAAGAATATATGTAGCTCAGGGTTGAACTGTGGGTCCTTGGTGCTCTCTGAGCTTCATGGTTTTATTGTAGACACTTCATTAACAAACTAGATAACATCATCAGTGCCAAAAGGAGAAGTCCATGCTAAAAGCCCCTTGATGCCATTTGGTGATAAAATGTCTTCAGGAAAACAGGCAAACTCAGAGAGCATCAAAGACCTCACATATGGAACGTAGCTATAACTAGGAATGCAGGATTGACAAGACTTTTTGACCAAACAGCATTGAATACATCACATTCCTTAAGGATACAAATCTTTAATTGTATAACAATGTTGTCCTCACAAACTTAGAAAAGTACAAGGCGGTATTGGCTATCAATTGTCCAAAAATATTTTAAAACAGGACACTAAACTTTCTGAAACACATTTGACTATATATATTTTCAGTATATTTTACATGAAGTGATAGCCTGAACAAATTAATTTGTTCAATGAGACAGGATTAATCAGTCCTTGATATTTAAACCTTTTGGGTTCTTTTACGGAAATCATACTGTTAATTATTTAGTCTTTTTTCAGCTAATAGCAAAGAAAAGATTACAAAGCCCCTCCCATACTATATGAAGTGATGGAAAGGCCTGGCAGTTTGCTAGTGCTAAAGATAATAGTTTTCAAATACAGCAGCACTGAAGAAAGTTTTTCATAGTCAAGCATGTTTTATGAGACAAGAAAGAACAAAGGAAGAGTGTTCTTTTTCAGAAGGGTGTAGCTAACGCTAACAAAACATTTGTTTTTTTTCCCAATGTGCTTATTATGGCTTTGCCTTCCCTTCTCATGATAAAGCTATTGATTGTAATGCACAACACTTTTTTTAGGTCCAATGATATGGATGGGTCCTAGAAATGCAAACTTACTTAGATATGTGCATACTGAGTAGTTTTTAAAAATTTCTTTACAGATAGAAAAGGATCCTGCTACTCAAGAGTTCCGAACCAGTTTGAAACCACTTTTGGCAACTGAGTTCCCATGAGATCAGCATTATTGGAGAGCTGAGATTACTTTTTTTCTGGTTCGACTGCTGTGTAATTAAAATTACTGCTGAGCTAAGAATTTTTTTTTAATGCTCTGCCTTCCTTTGTGTTGTGGAAGGAACTGTTGCCTTACTCCCATTCCCACCTTTTGAGCTTCAACTCCTGTACAGAAACTCTTCCTTTGATGGCTTTGTCTCTTCCCCCCAAAGTCAAGATTGCTGGTTTTCCACCCCTGCAGAATTTAGGAGCCAGAATGCAACATTTTAGGCTGTTTTCTGACCTTTTCTTTCTTTTGGAATTCTGTAGGGATGATGGGATTTTTGTTGGTGTAGGAACTCAGGGTAGAGTAGTTATGGTCTCCTTGTTGTCAGCATATCAAATGGGCAACAGGAAAAGCAAAGATGGGTGGCTTTTTTATTGCTGCTGAAGGTTTGGAGAGATGAAATAGTGGATACATGATATTGGCCCTGGATAGGACAAACAGCAAATTCCAGTCTGCTTACTGCTTTCAGTTGCAGGCAGGAAAATCCCTCACTTCCCAATAGCAATTTCCAATTCAGTGAAAGTCAGTTTGCTTTATAAATTATTTCAAAGCAGAAGACAGTTTGGGACCAATCCAAATAGGAAGTGTTGATATACTTGTTTAGTTCCATGATAGCCAAGGGCAGGTATATGTCTATATTGTGTCTTTCCCTGGACTGTTCTCCCTCGGTCTACTCTGCAGTCTTTCTGGTTTCCTATATTTCAATGAAATCCATAAGAAGAATTCACAAGACTACTTCTTCCCTTGAACTTTTTAAACATAATTTATTCATTTATCAAATTTATTGGCTGCCATCTCACCATAGGATAAATACAAGGGCTTATTCCATTCTTACAGGGAAATCCCAATTTTGAGAAATCACTGATGATTTTTTCCTTTTTCAAAAGATTTTCAGAGAACATCTATCCAATTTCTCTGCAAAAACATGGGGGGGGGGGGAGAAAACCATCTGTTCCCACCCCATTTCCATTATGCTGACTTCTCATTTTATCAGCAAGGATATTATTATTGACCATTACATACCAGTCTGGCTTCAATTGCTAAGCTACGGTGGATTCCCCAAAGCCTGCTCCTCTGGGAATTCGTCAGAGCTTAATTCAGGGCGTGGTGGGTGGTGAATGTTTACTTAGGACCTACTAACATATCTCCTAATGACAGATATATGTCCTGACTTTCATTCCATATCAGCTGTGGGGGGCGGGGTTTGGAAATCAGTCCTATATACCCTATTATATGACACACAATAATATATGTCCAAGTTTTTTTCCTGCAATTGCTATGGAATCAAGACCTTGTTATATTTCATTAAGAGACACGTGAATAGGGCTTCAAATGCAGTGTTGCCACATGGGCACATGTTTCATGTTAGGTATATATCAAACTATATTCTTAATCTCTGCAATCATAAATAGTTTATAGGTTATTCACTGATGGTTTTTCTTAAGTGAATAGGAGAATTGACTAAGGATCTTGTCTAATTTCTCTTATTCTCTTAATACTTGCTCACAAAATCTAATCATGTCCTTTCATATAATATTAGAGTGACAAAACATTCTTTGGCATTAAGTATTAATAAGTACAGTATACATTTATCATTGGAAATGAAACATTCCTAGTAATCCTGTTGAGCATAATTTTGAATTGAAATATTTTAGGACATAGTAATTGTACAAATTTTGTACTGAATAATTTTGGCATTATTTACGGGAATAAATAGCAACTGCATCAAAACACAAAAAGAACATAATGATGCCTTGCACTCTTCATTAGAAGAGAAGCACTAAGTACAATGGATATGTTTTGTGTTTGTTATATGATACCTGATAAGAAACTATTTACCTGAAGGGAAAAAATATATGAAACCCGCCCCTTCATTCTTTAAGAAGAGACAAGCAGATACACTGGTTCTTCTTAGCTATAATTTATTGTTAAAGAAAAGAGAAGATGTATCATTCCTGAATTAAAGAATGATATCATTGCTTCTTGACATTAGAAAACTGTTAGCATGAGAGGTGAATCTATGAGTATTTCTGTTTTTCTGTATGTAATATATTTCTATACATTCCACATGCTATAAGGAAGCATGTGTAATTCACCCTTTGTTTTATTGGATAAGTTTTTTTTTATTGGAGAGTTGATTCTTAATTAAGTAGCCTGAAACCAAAAAACATAATTTCTGACAATTGACTGAAAACATAAATGATGCAATTGTGATTGATTTTTTAATAATTGTGTGGGAGAAATGATTGATAAATTATACTCTGAACTTTATATTTGATATTTTCATTTGTACCAGTACTGATTTGTGAATGAGTATGCATTTTATGTCCGACAAAACTAAGAGCTATGTATAGCTTTATCATAGTTTTGATGTGGCACAATAATTGCTCATGCTTTTGTCAAGAACAGTATAAATTATTCAAGCAAATACTGTAAAAGATAGTCGGGAATCCAGCATGTAATAACTGGGAAAGGAGCCAGCTGCTGTTTGCAGTGAGAGGTCCAAGGTCCTCTTCCGAAGTTTAAGCATGCAAACTTTAGTTTATTATAGTTCAAAAAAGGGAAAGCCAATCCACACAAATAGTTTTCTGGGCTGCTCACCTCTTCTGAGTATAATTAGTGATTTCTTAAGATTTCTATGGCACAGAGTTGAGAAGAAGACACAATCAAAATGATTAGTCAGTCAATAATTCTCAAGAGTAATTAAATGATTGATGTAATTCAGTATACAAAATTAAAGTTGGAATCTCAGTTAGTAGCCTTGTTAGTAGCAGATGTTAATATATTATTTTTGCCAATTGCAGCAGATAATTTGGGACAAATGAATCCAGTCTTAGAAAGGAATGTCACAACTATCAGATAATATCTTTAATCGTAGAATTTGATGCAGTTGCTGCAGGAGCACCAAAAAAGTCAAGCTGGCAGGGTGACTATGCCATCAAAGCCCCATCACTTTTTTACATGTGGCAACACATGAGAAAAAGGGAAGGGCCTTGATTCCTGCCTTACCTTTTTTGAGAGCCATCTCCTGGAACTGAGAAGGAATGGTTAATCTCCCTGATCCTTTTAAAAACAGAAAGTCTGACTGTTACTCAGTTTTTGTTCTAGTGCTAGACAGAACATGTTCATTTTGGGTAACCAGAAAAGATGTATGTAAACCATTTTACATTAGCAAAACCGAAGATTAATTCCATTCTTTATCTGTTCTTATTTGGGCTACAAGTCTAAAAACAGAATAAGAATAAGCTCCATTGGCCTTCAACTTTGATCACTTTGTCTTATAAATATGGGTATATTTGTTTATAAATATCAGGACCAAATCATGAGCATTTGTTCAAAATGAAAATATTGTAAATGAGAGTATCATTAATTCCCAAACTTTAGCTTTGCAACTTCAGCTTCAAAGCCAACTGCAAACAGAAATTAATTTGCCATGGTTCTTGCCAAAATAATATTATATGCAATTATGAAATACTCCCTACTCCACCTATTGCATCCAAATGACTGAACATGCCCTTAATTCCTGATCTGTTCCATTTCCCAGTGCTGTTCATTCTAGGAACTGAGTCTGCTCCCTTTGAAGATAAGCAGAATATTGCTGTGAACAAAGCTGGATATTTGAGTACATTATGCTATTAGTCATCATTGTGTTATTGTAGTATGCAGTTGTATCAGCAGTTTGGGCTAGGTATTTGATTCCTGAGCTAACACTCCCACTATGCAAGATTAGATCTTTCTTTCTTTTATTAAATTATCTCCAGAGTTCTATAAATCTGCCATTACCTATCAGGCAGTAATGTCTTTAAATATAAATAGTATTAAATATTCAAATTCCCACCAAAAAGAACCTCAGCTTGCATCAATTCTTTGATTGATTTACTTAGAAATAAGGTCCTTAAAATGCATTCCCAGATAAATAGGATTGTATCAAAAACTAAGCAAAGTAGGGCAGTAGGCTACATTAAAAAATGGTAGTGTCAAAACATTTCTAATACTGTGACCAAACCCCAGTGTGAATGTCTTTGTAAAATCACCAGGAATTAAGGTTGTCTTCAGTTCCTTTATCTTTAAATTTATCTTTCAGTAGGATTACAATGTGTGGGGGGGGAGGGAGAGAAAGAATTACATTTTGATAGTTTAACTGCACCATATTGCTAATTTGATCATAAACTGATTGAATGTGATCCAAGTTAGGACCTCTGAATGAATGCAGGCTTTGTGCATACCTGTATCCTAATTTAGATGCACACCTGGAGATGGATTTTCATCTCCCTTGTAATTATTCACTTAAGAGCCATTGGACTGGTTAAACATGTATTTTACAATGGGTGGGGATGCTCATCCTTATGCGCATTTATGAGTTTTATACAAGCAACAGTACTCGGGAGCACCTTTGCCTTTTCTTTATTTTAGAGACCATAAAGTATACAAAGACAGTTTATCTCAGTCTGTCTCACATAGAAATTTGCTTGTGTATTCTTTGCTGGTGAGAGAATTATATTCTTTATTTTATATAATGACTATGGATGAATCAGGTATGAGCTGTGCATTAAAATCATAGTATCAATAAATTTCAAATGTCTCTTCTGATGACTATGAATTCCCCAAATCCTTTAGCAGCATGGTAGATAAATAATTCTGTGCTTTAGTGAGATACTCAGACATTGGCAAGCTCTTTCTTGTTTTAATACTTTGCAGGTTGCAACTCATCAAAAATACTTATTAAAGGAAGGTAGAGAAATGCATATCTTCTTAGCAGGCCCTTTCCCTCTAAACAGTTGTCTTCCATTGCTTGCAAAATAAGAACAAAATTGCTAATCTTAATCTACCTATCAGCTATTCAGGTTGGATTTGGGGAAAAGACCCGGAAGCAGTTTAGCAGAATTCTTTGATTCTGGAATATTTCCCAGGACCCTAAACCTAGCCAAACTTTCACGTGAGTCCCCATGTAAAGTTTGATATTTGTCTGATCTAAACCCTATATTTTTTCCAAGTGAATAGATAAAGTCAATGTTCACTTTTGGGTGTTTTCCCTTTGGGTCAACAGCTAATTATTGATGGATACTAATTTTGGGGGTTGTTGAAAAAATGGTAAGTATTCCCAAACTCTTAAGAACCAGGAGACAAAACAGTGTTCTTGCTATAATAGTATTGATAAAAAAGCTGTTACATGTTTTGTATTTAAGTCTACATGAAAACAACTCATTTTTCTTAAGATTGTTAATTTTTTACTGGAAAAATAATCTACCCACAGATCACATGGTCTTGCAGGTGGGCCATAACTTGCAGTAAATGAATTTCTTCTCATCTGATGCCCTCAAGATGTCTTGGTCTACAACTCCCATCATACCACCTAACAGTATAAGGCAACAGTTGGAGGATACTGGACTAACCAACATTCATATTCCAAATTTTTAAATGAATTGTGTACAAATTATGATTGCAGTAAGAAACACAAAAACTTTGGAGAAAATTATTTAGATCTTTAAAATTTGCTGAAACATAAATTTATATACCAAAGCAATCCAAACTCATTTTTTAATTAAGAAAAAAGGGTGTTTTGCTGCTGCAAACTACAAATCATTTTGAGTGAAGTATAGATGGTAGTAATAAACAGGTTCTCACTAGGCAGGTGGAAAAAGTATTGTGCCTCCTTAAAACAAGTCCATACATATACTCTAAACCCAAGCCAACTATATAATTCAGTCTATATAAATCCCATTTGGAGATGGAAGATATTGTATCATCTCCCTCCTAAATATAATTTGTTATGAATAAGACTGAGAGTTGCATCTTCCATGCATCTAACAGGTTCAGCAGTGTCTATTCATACCTTCCAAGGGCAAACAATCATAAATAGATTTCAGTGTATTTTATGTGGTGACCTATGTAATTATATTTGACATTACAAAGATCTATATTCCACTTCTTCATATGAAACCTCCAAAGTTCTTCTGAAATATTTGTAGCTTCTGCTTTTGATAATCATGTCATTTCACCTGTGAGGTGTGTTAAAGGGATTCAATATGCCTGATACATTTATTCATTTTCTCTTTGAAAAATAAGGACCAGCTTCCTTCTCAATACTAGAAGCATACTGAAAGTCCTTCCAAAGAAGGCCCCAAAAGAAAACTTGCTGGCAAATATCTGACCCCAAACTAGTGGGAGTCGTGCTACGAATTGCAAGCAGTTTAGATTGAGGCCTATAGGTTTATCTCTTTTTAAGAAGGTTTTAAAAATGGATGTTGTGCTAAAAGACACGTTACTGCATGTAAAACTGACTGAGGCTGCAGTTGGTATGCAAGCTGATCATAGAAGTGTGGATTGTTAGGTGAACAGCCTAATCCTATTTTTTTTCCAAACTAAGCAACACTCCAGATTTAAAGAAACCTGTTTGTTGTTAGTTTTTGACAACTGTTTTTGACAGCTATCTCTCTGGATGAGCTTGATTTTACTGAAGTAAAAACAGAAAACAGAGCTGGGTTTATTTGTTATAGACTTTCACATAAAAATAATTCTCTCCCTCTCCCTCCCTCTTCTTCTCTCTCTCTCTCTCTCTCTCTCTCACACACACACACACACACACAGCACAGAAGTATTATATATTTAAAGCTTATAATTAAAATTGTGGAAACCAGAAAAGCTATGAAATTATGAATGGGGGAATATGGGTGATGATTAGCCCCTTTGTGGTTCTTGAGCATTAAGATGAATTCTACACCTGTGAGGTTTTAGCATCGACTCTATTTCATTTTGTTAGGAAAAGGAAGCATTAGAACCAAAAACATTAATATGATGGAGGACCATGCTAATTCTATATGCACATGTTTTTGAAATCAACATTCAACTGTACTGTATATCATTACATTTTAATCTTTTAATTAAAACTAAAATCCAGATTTTGATTCCCTTTAGACTAACTGTGACACCGTATTACCTTGAAATATGTCCTGAATGCAAAGGGATTTAGTCTAGTAAGAAAGAGGATTGCACCTAAAAGCTTTTCTGTCTCCAACTTCATCTTAAATAAAATAATACTAGATTTTCAATACACAGTTTAAGAATACCCGATAATTAATTTAAGAAATGCCTGCACCATCAACTTTAAGTAGAATGCAACCCTACAAATGACCTCCAAATTAAAAAAAATGAATATTTGGATTAAAAAAAAGTTTTGAAGATCCATCTTACCATTAAAATAAACAGCACAGCAGCTGTTCTGTAAGGAAGCCAGTCCATTTCATCTGTAGTTTCTTAAATCCAAGGAAGGGGAAATAATGCTCCAGGTGTCTGTACCTTTCCCTCCCCCCCAGTGGCAATGCCTGTAAAAAGACACAGCACAGATGTTCTTCCACCCAAGCTTTGGAGCAAACCTCTGGCTACCTCACAAGGGAGCACTGAAGATGCTGTATCACACAGATTATCTCTCCACCCAAACTACTGGGCAGGTCTGACTCGAAATGCTTGACAACATCATTATTGCTCCAAGGGAAAAGAGATTCTGACACACCTTGATAGTTGTTGAAATAAAATATTTTCTTGGCATCCAAGAGAACAGAAAGATCAGAAACTACCCAAACTACCCACCATCAAAATTTTTCTTCTTCTTTGTGTGCATCCATCAAAACCAATAGCTCAATGAACAGGAGTGTGTGGGAGTCTTGAAACACTGGAATAACTCTTGGGATTCTATTTCAATGAATTAACTTTACAGACTGAACCTGACCTGGTTTGGTGTGTCTGTTCCTTTCAGATAATTCAAGAATGGTCTCCATGTGAAGGACGTGGCCCGACTGTCCCTCTGCTTTTTAAAAAAATAAAAGACCATACCTCTGAAAGGAGTTTCAAACCTTGACTTCTCCCACTCAAAAAAAGAGCCTCTGCGTGGAGAGGATTCCATTTAGTAGGATGGTTGAGAGCTCAGTATACATGCAAGGTGAAATGACAAACATATGCTTCATTAAAGTGAATGGGGCTGCTTGTGAAGCTTCCGAATCTTGTAGTATATAATAAATGAGTTCAGCTATCCTTATTTAATTGTTTCAGAGTTCAAAGTTTCTTACATCAGAAATGCCCAGGGTTTTTAAAAGACAAGACTTTGTTAAAAGGCATATGTAATTGATTTGTCCCTAAAAACTATTTGGAAGTCTGTGAAGACCTGCCTCTTCTCCAAAGCATTGGGCTAGGATGGGAGATGAACTGGGAGCATATTTGGTTTGGCATTTGGAGAAGGATACTTCTGTTTTTAACCATGTTTTTATGGATTTTTGTGAGCTGATTAGAGTTAGCCAGCCATATAAGTCCTGAAAATTAAAATAAAATAAAAATCAGGGGACACCTATATGTCTTCCATAAGGAGTAATGCAACTAGTACTATCCTTAATAGATAATTGAAAGTTATCTGGTTGGGTGGAGGAAAAATAGCCTTGAAGGACAAACAGAAGAGCTGCTACTAATTAAGATAAAAGGGACTGGAGCCCAGGCCAAAAAAGTAACATAAGAAAATGTTACTTTTCTACTTTTGCATCAGGCAAGCCCTTCCTTTTTTCCTCACAATGATAAAGGAAAGGAGGGGACTTGCAAGACATCATTCAGACTCACAAGACATCAATAAAGAATAGTGAAAAATGATGAGGGCCAGCACCTCAGAATCTGGGTATACAGAAGCCATAGGAAACATTTTTGTTGAGAACCTATGACAAGATTACTATGCGTACTTTGAGAGATCTCAGAGTATATAAATTGAGATCCCCCCACTTGTGTCAACTGAGATTTTATTCCACCGGTGGAGATATATCCATCATTGAATCTTCTGCTGCAAAGCTCTGAGTTAACTTATTCCTTATTCTGCCTTCCCAAAATTTGTTCTCAAAGCCATTTTCAAAGCAAAAGTGAGTTACACATGCAGAGAGATACTCAAATACACATACAATTAACAAATGAATAGTAGAGGATTTCCTGTATAGGCAGATGGTTGAATGAGATGACCTTTAGGGCATCTTCCCAACTCTGTGACTCTATAGTTCTAAGTAATAATCAACCAAAAACAACATGTTGAAAGCAATAGCAGCAATAGACAAAGCTCAGCCCTAGACTGGGAAGCTAGAAAAAAATCTTATCTAACTTGCGCTGAACTATGTTGATGGATGATGTCCATCATAACCTTAGGGAAAATTCATTTATCCTGCAGTGGATTGGTTCAGGCTGATATATCATACACATGCATAAGAAGTCCTTACATATTGTATTACTTCCTTTTCCTTTCCCTTTCATTTTTTCTCTTTGTTCTGCTTTATTTAATAAATACATGTTTTTTTTAATAAAAGACACAGATTCTGGGTGGGATGTTTCATCTCCAATTGTCCTACATTGAGTCATAAAATAAAAGCTCTTGCATGAGCAAATTAGAGGCCTATAAAATTCCATTTCCATATATGGCAGTTGAATCCTCCTAGGGGAGTATTTGTACTTGTATACATGTTTTTTATGGACATGCTTGTTGTTTCATGGTACTTGTTTCATGCTTGCTATTTTAGTGACAATTGTGAAATATTTGCACAGGGCCAATAATAAGAGATAATACTGTATATATTTCACTATTCATAACAGAGCATTTTGAACTGCTAACAGAGCATTTTGAACTACTCTTGTTTTTTAAAAGCAATTTATTACACTCTTCCAGATGTGCTAAAGATGTAGTTGTAAGAATTAGCTGCCTGGTTGTTCAGTTCAATTCAATTCACTCTGTCATACTCTAATATAGGGGTCCCCAAACTTGGCAATTTTAAGACTTGTGAACTTCAACATTCCTAGTATGGCTACTAGGAATGGATTAAATGAGTTGAAGTCCACAAGTCTTAAAGTTGCCAAGTTTGGAGACCTCTGCTCTAATACATCAACAATAGAAAACAGCCTAAAAAAAGAATTTTCTGTAAGAAAACTGATAAAATCCCAACAGAGTTCATGTTTGACTTTTCTTCAGTTCTTCTTTAAGAAATAGTAATGCTCTGTTTCTCTGGTTCTGAGCTTACTGGATGAAATCATTTATTATCTTTTTCTGTATTTTCTTAATCAGCTGACCTTCATCCCCATATTTGCAAGCAATCACTGTCCCTCTATTTATTCAAAGAAGGCACTTTGACGCTTCCGTGATGATAAATAAACACTGTTCCCACTAGTGAAAGTACAGATTCTCCAGACAGAAATACACTTCACTTGGTAATGCATAGGAGTTGGCAGTCCTTGAAACAAACAACTGTAAAAGCTGTGGGGTGTGTGAGGACAGAATGCTGGGAGAAAAGATGGGTGTACAATTTGTGCCTGAGGAATGACCCAGATAGGATCAGTTGGCTCTAGAAAATCCTCAAGGAAGCTTTGAAGTCAGTTTGCTTTTCCTGCTTTTGTTTTCCAGCAAGCACTCTATTCTGCAGCTAACTGCTTATAAGTGGAGATTCATTGCATTATCATGGGAATGATACTCAGAAAATAACTTCTAGTTACTGCCATTCTTATATCCTCCAATAGTAAATTTCATACATTTATACTGATGGGGAAAAATCATGTTTAATTTCTCCGGCACCCTCTCCCTCCTCCAATCTATTGTTCATAAAGGACAGGATAACTGCAGTATGGCTACTAGGAATGGATTAAACGAATCTTCAGATTTACAAAGATATCTGTTATGATAAGAAAATACTTTTAAAACATAGGTTGCCAGGAAACCCCTAACCGCACTTAATTTTTTTAAAAAATGTGCTTGGACTTAAGTGTTAGTAAAAGATTTGATGGGAGTCTGGAATATGTCATAGATAAACGCAAAGTTTATGAGGATGATGAACCAGATGAGCAAACAGGATCCCCTATCTTCCTGTATACACTGAAATGCCTCTGGGTAGAAATCCCCAGCACTTAGCTAGAAACTTTATCAGCAATTGTAAATAGCAACAAAGTTGTGTCTATAGTGTTGTAAATCTTCAAAGCATCCATTTAAACATTAGATAAACTTTTGACTTGACTGATAAACTTTTGAAGGCTGTAATTATGTGCAAGCTTACTAAACAGAAGAAAAGGGAAAGAGTGCTAAAAATAGTACCATGAGTTTGTTAATTTTGTTAATTTTCTATATGCAAATACTTTAATCTTCCAATTAAATTTAAATCTATCAAAAAAATTTCCTATTGCAGATCATCATCACCACCATCATCATCATCATCATTATCGTCATCACTGTCATCTCAGTTCACTGCAGGATGAAGGCCTCTTTAATGAAGGTTATGGACTATGTCATATAATACATATGATTTCTGTATAGAATAAGATGCATAATATATGATCTATTAAACTTTACAAGTTATGAATATATGTCAGTACATTGCATGTATTTTTGTGAGATAGTAGAATGTAGCAAGCAACAGTAATTGGCTATAAGATGATATAAAACCGAACTTTCATTGCATTTGTGGAAAATTGGTTAACACATGCCCTAACTGCATTACCCCTACATTTCCAAGAAATGTTGCATGTGGCATGAATGTGAGTAAGGCTGATATCTTTTTTTTTTGCTTACTACCATAAAAATACTATGTTGAAAGCCTCAATTAGCCAGAGTCAGGGTAAGTGGCAAAGGTCACTATCTGCTGAATGAGTGTAAATAAAGTCAACAACTGATATAAAATAAGTATATTGAAATCTTTTGGTCATATAGAGTGAATAAATGAGGATCAAATCACAAAACTTACATAAGTTGGAAGAGTAAATGGGTCAAAAAAAGAGTAAATGGGTCAAAAAGAGGAGAATATAGAGGAAATTGGATTGATTGGCTGGAATTGACGAGATCTTTAAAAAGAGAGATGAGAAATTTAGAATAGAATAGAATTCTTCATTGGCCAAGAGTGACATACAAGGAATTTGTCTTTGGTACATATGCTCTCAGTGTACATAAAGGAAAAAATATACATTCATCAATAATCATAAGATACAACACTTATTGATAGTCATAGGTTACTAATAAGCAATCAAATCATACTAGGAAACAAAATAATATAAATTGTAAAGATACAAGCAACATGGTTATAGTCATAAGTGGGAAGAGATAGGCACTAGGAAGTGTTATTATAATTTAGTAGTAGAGGAGTAATAGTAACACAGTCTTAAATGAGTTGACAATGTTGTGGGAATTAGTTGCTTAGCAGAGTGATGGCATTCAGGGAAAAAACTATCCTTGTGTCTAGTTGTTCTGGTGTGCAGTGCCCTATAGCATCCTTTTGAGAGTAGAAGTTGAAACAATTTATGTCCAGGATGTGAGGGGCCTGTGATATTTTCACAGCTCTCTTTATTTAAAGAATAAACAGAAATGCATGAAATGTATAGACATGATGGAAGCAAGGATAGTTTGTATGAAGCAATATAATGAATTGTAACAATATGTAAAATTAACTAGAATGTCTTTTCTTTTCCTTAGTTCATACTTTTAATTTCTTTTGCTTATTATTTTTATTCATTTTCTCTTCTTTATATAACATAGCTTGCCTTGAAAGGGAAAGCCCGATAGGCTTCCCCATCATCCTGATTGGTTGGCAGTCTTGGTCTGTGTTTGTTGGTCTTGGAATTTGCTGTGTTGTGCTTGATTGGTGTTTCTAATATCATCTGTCTGTTTTGTAGCTTTTTTTGTCTTGATTGGCTGGCCACAATTTGTTTCCTGTATTGGAGGCTTTTAGTGTGGCTTGGCTCCGAGTAAACGGACGGCTATCATTTATTAGGAATCTAGGTTTCATCTGGGTGCCTGGTTGGCGTATGTTTGAGCTGGAGGTATCAAGGGGAGTCTGTTTGTGCCCAGATTTTTTTGTTTGAGAGTACAGGCTTCCAGATAATTGACAGTCCAGTGGAATCATCTCTTCTATTCATGCTTTCAGGTCTTTTTTCAATCTCTGTGGCTTCTCTGATAATTCTGTAGCTGGGGTTTGCTCACAGAAACGACTGTGAAAGTCTGACTCACAGACAAACACAATATAGAAGCCTGATAATAGAAGATGAGATTCTGCCGAAACTTTGCTACAACTTTAAAAGCACAACTATAATGACGTGGGAAAATACCCGAACAAAGCTGAATACCATATATATAAATACCGGTGAAAACTTAAGAAAACACACACACACACACACACACACACATCTGCCTATCTCATAAATGCATGATTCTGGGCGGGATACAGCTAAATATATGAGAGCTGAGATTATAGTATCCTTATATTACTAATACAGCTTTGCCTGCATTTTTCAATTGAATTTCAAAATAAAAGGTAAAAACAAAAGAAAAATAAACTCATTTCAAATTTGATCTGTGTGAAATAGTATTGGTGTATTTATAGTGAAATAATTGAATACAAAAACACTGGGAATCCACAAACCTCAGATTCTGATCTCTTTCTTATTTAAGGTTTATAGCCTGTTTGGGTGAACAAGAGAACAGACTCTGGGTAACTGATGCAAATAACACCAGGCTATTAAAACTAATCATTTGAATTTACCTGACAGCAGACTGGAAGCTTCTGTGTAATTTCAGCAGTATGACATTTCCCCAACTTTGTCCTTGTTCTTTGGTTCATGTTACATATGTATGCAATTATCTATCTATGCGGAGGTGTTTGCAGGAACGGATACACTGATTAAAATAATGAAATGTTGCAGAGTTAGGATTCAAGATTTACCTCTCTTATTTGTAGTTTGAAGCTTATGATACAGGTACAAAATAGATGGATGTCATCATTTGCCCTCTCTTAATCCCTGTTTCCAGGGCTCCTGTATGAATGCAATGGTTGTAGGACCAATCAAGAATCACAGCCAATATATTTGCAGGTGCATTGAACATATGAACACATCTTTTCCTGAATTCTTGCAAGTCTGTAACTGTAAGCATTGACTAGACCCGTGATGGCGAACCTATGGCATGCGTGCTGGAAGTGGCATGCACAGCCACTTCTGCCGGCATGCGAGAGGTCACCCAGAAGAGTCCCACTGCGCATGTGTGCGCACTGCTTGCCTGACAGCTGATTGTGGGTATCTGGTGCTCATGGGCAAGGGTGCACAGAGACATGTGGCGCAGGGTCATGTGTGCATGCGCAGAGGGCATGTGGGACCCACACGCATTGCCTTCTGGGTGCAGGCATATGAATGCGCATGTGCAAGTGTGCACACAATTTTCAGCACGGGAGCCCAAAAAGGTTAGCCGCCACTGGACTAGACTGTGCTAGATGGTAAGAAGCATGTAAGAGGCCATCCAGGAGCACCAAGACTTATGTTCATAATACTCTTTATTCAAGTTTAAAATATACAGTACTTTGTCATTGTCTCAAAAAATACAAAGAAAAAATATCTTCCTATTTCTTATCACATATCTACAAACAAATGTTTAAACTCTCGACATTCAAACTTAGTCCAGAAAAATCCATTAAGAGCTATTAGAAACAACAAATAAAAATATTAATTATTAATCTCTTAAAATAATATCCCACAAATTAATTTATCTTATTTTTATCTCTCCTCAGTTTTAATACCATAATTTATCAGTTTCTCCATAGTACAACAAAATTGTTTTCTTTCAATATCTAATCTAGAAACAATTTTTAGCAAATTATTTTTAGTTTCATTGTTCAGTCCTAGTCAAGAAATACCATTAACTTTGTAACCCTTTGTTTTAATTTTAAAAGTCTTGACGATTCCTTTATGTAATGTCCCAAATCTATTTTGGCTTGTTTTTTCCTTTTATTAGGAATTCATTCATAGGCATAACATTATCTGTTTTGTAAATCTGTTGTGAGAGAATTGTCCAAGTCATTCTTCTGACTTAAAAAAATCACTTTTCAGATTATTTTGTCCCCCTTTTTCACTATTAAAACCTCTGCCAGTTTCAGTTTGTAGGTTCTATATAACATCTTTGCTAATATCATTCTTGTCTCCTGACAATTTTAAAGCCTTATCCAAAATAGTCCGATTTTCAGTTATATCCTTTTGTATCTTTTCTTTTAAGCCCAATTTTATTGTTATCAGACAGACAAATATACATTCTAGGTACATTGTTGCCAGATAGCTTTAAATTCTTAGAAAAATATTTTTCTCTATTTTGTGTTAGTGGGGAAATCTCATTTAATTATAATCTTTAATTCTTACGGCTGCCTCTCCTAACTAGCCTTCAAGGTCTCCTTTTATCGTATTTTTCTCTACTCCAGAACACTTTCCCAGGAAGAGATTTCTCACATTTAAACTCAAATCTTAATATATTTTAATGCAATTATAAACAAGTTATGTGAAGTATTCTTATAGCTTTTTCAAAGTCCTGTTTACAGTCACTCGAGCTCTTTAGTCCATTTGAAAACTGTCCCAAACTAACATTCTTACCAACTCTTTGCTGCTAATTTTCAAGGAAGCTTTCTTTAAATTTTATGCTTATATAAATCTTCTTTTGATGTGGACTGGGCAAAAATCATCCAGTATAATGAAACCTGTCATTCTGGAGGTTCCAAAAAGCAAATTATAGACCATTTCTAATAAAAACAATTAAGAGGAATACTGGGCAAACTCACCATTCTTTTGAAAGGCTCCAAATTGGCAAAGCTATCTTTCCCAACTCCCAGAGCCCTAAAATCTGCAGAGACTGCTGTTTTACACTCCTGTCATGGGGAGCATCTGTAAGAAGCATTCTGGGCCATCCCAAATCCTCTTAATCCCAAGAGGAATTTGGGAGACAGTTCCTTCACTGGCTACACTTTCCATTGTGATCATCAGGCCTTCTAAAAGCAAAGCCTTCTTAGTTTGCTATTGCTATGTCCTGAGCATTAAAGCTTTTCTGCTGACAGTTGTTATTGATTGATAACCCAGTTACATCTGAATTAGGTGAGCCGGTCATTAAGTATAATACAGGTAGTTCTTTAATTACAATGGCAATTGGAATTGGAATATCTATTGCTAAGCAATGTAATCATAATGCATGATGTCCCAGTTTACCTCCATAATCTCAGGACTATGCAGGCCACTAAATGAGAACCTCATGTGACCTTGACATGGTAATAGGTGGGAATTCTAGCAAGCAGGCCAGCAGGCAAGAGCTATGACTAGGCAAGGGTTCCAACTGGTTGCTACAGAGTATGGGTAGGTGTACTGGAGGGTGCTACAGAACATGTTCTATGGTGGTTCTATGGAGCGTAGTTGGGCAGGCAAGTGTTGCAGGGAGGCACTATAGATAGAGGGCAGGGCAGTGAAGAAATGATTGGAGTGGGAGCGACTTCCAGGAGTGACTTGCAAAATCCTGCTGAATTCACACTGACTTTACTTGAGGTAATCTGGCAGGAAAGTTTACAAATGGTGACCCTGTGATCCCATTGCAACTGCAAGCTGATTGTTAAGCATCTGAATTATGATCACACTGATCATGGGGATACCTTGTAACTGGCATTATTTTGAGAATCGGTTGTAAGTTACCATTGTTCATTGCCATTGCAACTTTCAATGGTCACTGAATGAGTGGTTGTAATCCAAAAACTACTGTACAAATTGATATAAAGAAGCATTGCCATTCAGTTTGATATAGATGCAACCAGATTGGCAGCCTGCTGGAGAGGGGGGAAAGGGGAACTGGGCAAATGATAGGCCAGCGTGCAGCCCAGTTGTACGCGTGCAGCTCAACTTGCGTGAGTTGGCGGGCTGCTGTGCATGGACATGCACGTGCATCTCAACTTGCAGAAGTTGAGCTGCTTGCCCGTTTGCATAGGTGCCGGCCCACTGCTTGTGCAGCCTGGTTGCAAATAGGCCACTGACCCTGATCTATATCATTGAGTGCCCAATATTGTATTTAATTATCATGCTGAATGTGAGTAGCTTTTGTATATGATTTCACTAATAAATGCATTGTGGTGCACTTTTCTGTAATGTACACTTTTAAAAATACTAATACAGATATATCTGTATTAACACGCACAATTTAAGTTGATTTAACCATGTCTACACTTCCCTATTTCTTTTCCAAGGACATCTTCTGAATTGTCAATAAAATTAGGTTTAATAAGAATATCTTGGTCTTTCTGATCAGGGCAATCTCTGATCCTATAGATCAGGGTTTCAAACTCAAAGGTCGGTGGGCTGGATCCAATGGGGTGCTTAGATCTTGCCTGTGGGACTATCCTGAAAACAATGAAGGACCAGCTTGTGGTGTCTCTGCCAGTGAAAATGGAACTCTGGAGGGCTGCTCACAACCCTCCAGAGTTCTGTTTTAGCTGGTAGAGGGTTGCATGAAGCTGTCGCAGCTGAAAATGGAGCTCGGGATCCCGTTTTCACTGGCAGAGCACTTGGACCACCACAGGCACCCCCAAGATGAGTAATGTTGAGCTGGCCACACCCACCCTGGCCATGCCCATCCCAGTCCCCCAAGTTCAAACAAAACCCTGATCTGGCCCTCAATGAAATCAAGTTTGACAGCCCTGCTGTAGATGTTGCTGAAAACCAGTTTTGTTTCTGGCCAAGCAGACCACAGCTTTGGAAACTTGTGTGACCCTAGCAAAAACGGGAAGCTGCCCATTCTCTGTTACTCTTTTACAAACAGAAACATTGTATGTTTTTTAGAACTTTCCATGTTCTTCTATAGCAGCATGGATGGTTACAACTGTTTTCATTTGCTTCAAATGAGCTGATTTAAACTAGCTGATCCTCATTTAAAACTAGCTGCTCCAACTTTTATTCAGACTGAGGCTACTGGCAAAGCATGGAAAAAATATGTTTTGCCTTAGCTTCTGCAAATTACAGGAGGTCTATCATGTTAGCCAGATAATGTGAGCCAAATAAACAACTGCAGGGCAAGCTTGCTGATAAACCCAACTCAGGGAAACCTTGCCTAACTTGATTTAGAATAAGGGAGTGGTATGTATATTGAATATTTCCATAGAAACCTCTGGCAGTATTTTGAAACTTAGAATGATTGTAGACAAAGGGCTTATTTTTCTCACAGAAGTAAAAAGACAACGGTGCATATTTTCTCTGAATGTTTATGCATTGTAGAAAGTACCAATAAATAGAACCTAAGGCACCCTTTCAGTCTTTGTGGAGGAAGGCAAAGAGAATGCAGGAAGAGAGCAATAATAATTAACAACATATTCATGTAAACATGTCCTTAATGTTTTATCAGAGTCCATCCCCCAGGTGTGTCCCTGAAAAGTTTAGTAACAGGCAAGAATATCTGCAGGTTAAAAAAAATAATCAAGACATGATTTTTCCATGACTGTTTTCCATGTGTGGCACAAATATGATTCATATAAAAGATAGGTGGGGCTTTGTTTGCGGTGTCTTAGCTGCTATCTTGACTTCTTTGACCACACCCGTTGACACCCCTGGTAACAGGTATCTAAGGAAAAGGTGTATTTCCCCCCTCCCTTTAATCATGGCACCCTAGTTGTGGAATGCTGTCCCAGAAAGCCTTTCAGAATTAAGTGAACCTTTCTTTTTTTTAATTTAGTCTCTCCTACTTTTAATGTTCATATCTAATTTAACTTTTCCTTTTGTTGCTTGAAACTTTCTGTCCCAGTGATCTAATTTTCAGCTGCCATACTTCCATGTGAATGCCTTTTTATAGTCATGGACCCAGAGTAGTCTGAAATCGAAACCTTATTATAAGGAATACTTACAAGATTATTTGGCTGCCATTCTAGTCATACTATTTGACTACACTCTCCATTATAATATTTAAAATTAAAGCTTCCTTGTGTTTATTTTTAAATATTTTGGAGGTAAGTTAAGTCTTAAAAAAAAACCAAAATACAATATACAGGTAGTCCTCTAGTTATGACCATAATTGAGTCCAACATTTACGATGCTAAGTGAAACATTTGTTAAGTGAGTTTGCCCTATTTTATGACCTTTCTTGCCACAGTTGTTAAGTGAATCATTGCAGTTGTTAAGTTACTAAAACTATTGTTAAGTGAATCTGGCTTCCCCATTGATTTTTCTTGTCAGAAGGTCGCAAAAGCTGATCACATGATCGCAGGACACTGCAACCATCATAAATGTGAACCAGTTGCCAAGCATCTGAAGTTTGATCAAAAGACCATAGGAATGCTGCAATGGTCATAAGTCTGAAAAGTGACTTTTTCAGTGCTGTGGTAACTTTGAATGGTCACAAAATGAATTGTTGTAAGTTGAGGACTACTTATATATTGGATGGTGTAGTCATGTTGGTGAAATTACTATATAATTTAAGTTATAATATAACTTTTTAAAGAAATGTGCACTGAGGTATCTATTTTGTATTGGTTTAAAATGTTCTGATATACCTTGAATTTGATTTGAAATATTAAATCAAGCTAGAACTACTATAAAATGGCAGGACCATTTCTGTGCTCAGCTGAGAATGATAATTAGATTAAATACTGACTTCCTCCTCTTACTCAGTCCTTTCTCTTAAATTTGTTGTACCTTGTGAGTTGTAGCTGAGTTCATATGCCAGCGTAACTTCAGCAACTGCAAGGCTTTTTTGTGCTCATTTATATGGGTGGAGTTGGTGATGATATGGTGGACAGGTATTGGGAGCAATCCCTAGCTGTTTTCTGACGCTGGGTGGGGTTCCTGCTGCAAGTTCAGTAATCTAAGCAATAATTAATGTTTAAACTTTATGAAATGAAGTTTCAAAACTGAAAAGCTGTAGAATGAGTGTGTTGCCAAGGAAATATTTTCTTTCTTTTGAAATAATTTTTTGTCCTGGATTTCTGTCAACATACAGATTCATTATGTTTGTTGTAAGCTTGAATCCAGAACAACGATGGCTGTCTAGTGAAAACAAGAGAAGGAAGTTGAAGCCAATTTTGCAGAAACAGAATAAGCCCCTCTCTCCCTCTCCCTCTCCTCCTCTCTCTCAGAGAAAGGGAGACCACTGAATTACACAGTGATGACCAACTATACCCAGTTGTCACATTAACTACAATGGGAGTTTGTTGTGTAAATATATATATTTCACTCTACAAAGTTTCTGCCTTAGCTACAATTAAGAAATGGTTGCATTTTGCTTAATGCTAAATTTATTCTCTATTAACTAGGATTGAAGTTTGTTACAACTTGATAGTTTGTTAGATTTGCTGAGTTGGTTTCCTCCCATTTTAGTTTCTAAATCCTACCTAAGGAATCCTGTATTTGCTCCAGAAAGAAAAGTAACTCATTTAACTATTCCCAGTATTTAAATAAATGCAAAAGGATCTAGTGTTATAGTTATCATTCCCAAATTATTAACATGTTTTTATTGCTTTGAAAATCATTTATATCATATATAATTTTTCTTTAGTTTGCAAGTAATCTTTAAATAGAAAACTAATGAAACTGAAGAATTCTAAGCCTTTTGGAGTGGTGTTACTTTCCATTGCAGTCCCTGTAGTAGAGAGTAGAGACTCAGTGCAATGGAAACACATTATGTGTAACTGTTATGCCAATTGATAGGAGTGGATGTGAATTTAATAAGAATGCTGTTCATGCCCATATTATGTCTTGAAATGGAATGTTCTGGGTGGGGCAAAATTCAGCTGCAGCTCCTTTCTCTGGAAGTAAGCCAACTCATCTCTTCTGCTTTGATCATCTGAATCCCAAAAAGGTTAGGTTATTTTCACAGGCTATGAAATAATATACATGTTTAATATAAAAATAAATATGTCATTACAGAGCAATCTGATTTTTTTAAAATATTGTTTTTCCACTTGTAAAATCAATTTAATTCCTGTCAAAGTAACCATACATAATATTGCTACTTGAATGGTGGAATAATGAAAAATGATCTATATTAAATCTATTTAATCCTAGCAGATTTATTTGTGCTTAACTGAATTAAGATGTTCAAAAGATGCACAAAGACTACACAGAATCGCCACAGGATAGTAATGGATCATCAGCAAGTTCATAGATATGTCATATTCCTCTGGAAGTAACTTTTCTGAAGGAATATATCTCTACTGCAAGAACAGATACAATGGTCAATATTTACAGATGGTATTCTCATAACAGTAATGTTAGTGACTTCGTTCATTGAACTTGCACAAAAATTAATGTGAGCACAGAAATTTTGAAATAATCTACAAGTTCCCCAAAGAAAAGGTGTCAAGTAGTCAAATAGCTCCATTCTGGATTAATAAATTAATAAATGTTTTTAATTGAAAAATGTGCTATCAGGTTTTTTCTATTTTTTTTTTAAATTAAACATGTTGAAGCTTCAATTATTATTGTTTTAGTCCTACCTGGAAAGTGATATGCATAATATTCCTTTTATAGAATCTTGAAGACAAGTACTCTCTCTCTTTTCCCAATTTAACCCCGTATATGTTCACCTGGATGTTTCAGTAAAACTCTGGAGAAGCTATGGAACTGACGCTCTTGAGTGGCTGGTGAAATGCACAGTAAGTCTTATCTGTATAAAATTATTGTTTGCAGGCAATTGTTTTAATGGATGCTGAAGTGCATAGATAACCATGTAAGAGCTAATTTTTTCTTAATACATCCAACAAGATGTAGTTCAGTGGTGAGAAAAACAAGCCCCTGTTCTTAGAACAGAAAAATCAGATGCACAGGTACAGAATAGACACTACGGGCTCAACAGTAGTGCTTGTGAGACAGATTTAGGTATCTTGGTGGACCACTGCTTAAGCATGAGTCAGTTATATGCTGCAGCCAAAAAGATCAATGTAGTTCTAGACTGCATCAACAGAGGTATAGCATCAACATGGGAAATGATAGAACTGCTCTACATTTCGGCGGTTCAAATCCCTAGTGCCGCATAAGCGAGTGGGCTCCTGTTACTTGTCCCAGTTTCTCTCAACCTAGCAGTTCGAAAGCATGTAAAATGGAAGTAGAAATTAAAATCCTTTGCATTTGCAAATCTTCCAAGCCTTTGTGTGCAAATTACTTTAAGACAGGCTATCATACACATATATTAATCATTCTGTGTCAGGAAATTCCGCCTTACTTTGAGGTTGGATCTTCCTCTGACATGCTTCCACCCATTGCTTCTTATCCTGCCCTTAGGTGCTGGGAGAGTGAATTGACACCCTCTCCCCTGTGACACCCTTCAAGTATTGAAGATTGCTGTCATGTTTCCCCTAAGCCTTCTCTTCATACCTAGTTCCTAACATACCTAGATCCTTTAGCTGTTTATCATACAATTTAGCCTCCAGAACTCTTATAATCTTTGTTGCTCTTTCCTGGACTTTTACTAGGCCCAATTAATCTTTTTTTGTGTGTATTGTGGTGACCAGAACTGGACACAGTATTCCAAATGTGACTTGACTAATATAATATAAAATAAAGGTTCCCCTCGCACATACACGCTAGTCCTTTCTGGCTCTAGGGGGTGGTGCTCATCTCTGTTACAAAGCTGAAGAGACAGCACTGTCCAAAGACATCTCCGTGGTCATGTGGCCAGCATGACTAAATGCTGAAGGTGCACGGAATGCTGTTACCTTCCCACCAAAGTGGTCCCTATTTTTTTCTGCTGGATTAAAACAATGAACACAAATCAGACCAATAAATTGGCCCTCTGCCTTGTTAAAGCATATGAAATGAACTTTTATTGAGCTGGATATCCCTGATCGATGGTTATTAAGACAAGGTTTTATTTGGAACCATTTGGTCTTTTTATACTGGAAAATTATATCCTTACACATCAAATAACACCATCATAGCAACTGATTATTTAGAAACTATTATAAATGATCCAAAAACAACATACAGGTAGTCTTAATGTATAACCATTCCTTTAGTGACCATTTGAAGTTACAAATAACACTGAAAAAATGGCTTATGACCAACCTTTACGCTTAGAACCATTACAGCATCACCACGTCACATTCAGTCATTTGGCAACTGGCATGCATTTATGATAGTTTCAGTGTCCAGGGTTTTTGTTTTTTTTTACAATATTCCCAGCAAGTTTCTGATTAGCAAAGTCAATGGGTGAACCTAGAAATGCTTAGTAACCATGTGATGCATTTAATAACTACAGTGATTCATTTAATAATCATGCTAATGACTCACTTAACAACAGCTGGCTACAACAGAAACTCTGGGCTGTCCGAGGATTGCCTGTATATCTTCCCTCAAAAAGGCTTATGCATGAAAATGTCATTAAAGGTTATTTGATTAATGCTATTTGAAATCGAAATATTCCCTATCCTGGATAAACATTTGGCATCCTTTTGTTAAGTTTCCTTCTGTCCAACTAGTTTTCACAGAGTATTTAGGAATCTGCAGGAAGGAGGACAAAGAGAAATTGTAATAACAGTCACAGAAACGTAGGTGCTACATATTGTCACCAAATGATTTGAATGGGATCCACACTTTTAATGAAAATATCATAATGTATTATGTTATATTCAAATAAAACTAGGAATATAAGTTATGTACTGAGTTTACATCTATTTACATATTTACATATTTAGTGCAGTCCCTCTAGCTATTTTGCATAATAGCTCCTGGAACAGAGGGCACTAATTTTGGAGATGCTTATCTAACTACTGTTGTCTTTTAAACTTCTTTTAACATAATTGGACACATTTTTTAAAGTCATCCAATCTAATGTAATATACCTTAAGTAAAACTTTATTAGGAATAGGACCTTTTCCATCGATGCTTCAAAAAAAGAAAGGATGGGGAGGGGACACAGAAAAGGAAAGAAAATTCCTTTCTGGCTTTATGAAGTCAGGCAAATGAAACCTCTGAGAATTAATTAGATTTATACTTCCACTGGATTTTATTTTTATAATACTGCTTGTTGTTATAATAAATAATGTATTAGTTTTTTATTTTAATCATGTAAATCATAACGACATTTTATTGATGTGAAAATATGTTTAATACAAATAAATTAATTAATAAAAATGAACACAAATTAATATGATTGGAGTTGGATGATGACCAACATTTGGCAATGAGATATTGGGTGTAAATTACAATATCGTTTCTTAAAATTTGTGGATGGTTTTGAACAAGATGTTTCTTTGTGAACTTATAGGTAACAATTTATTTTAAGTCCAGTCTAAAATATCTATATGCATGATTTTATTTAAGATTACTTGGCATGGTATTTTTATCATTCAAAATACAGAGATGCTCTTGAAATGCAGAAGAATACAGTCTCAAATTCTTTGTCTTCCTTTGAATTATTGACTCTTTCTTGAAGAAGAATACATTGCATACTTGGTCACCTTCTCGCATGTGAATTTTTAGAGGTGAGAGTCATTTGGGGGAGTTCCCCCATGTTGTCATACAGCTCATATGAGAAGCAGTCTTGAGATGTCCTATGAATCAACTTGCAATGGGACTTCTTAAGGCTTAAATGGAGGTGTGACCCACCTGAGTCAAAACTTTATTGGATCTTCCCCGGATGAGACAGGAAGAATCATTTGTGCACCTAGCAGTAAGACACAGCATTTTGAGTTGGTGTTGAGTGAACTGTGATATTATTCTGTCATGTGTGTGCTAGACAGATCCGTCATGGTTTTTGCAGTGTCCCTCTTTGAACTTCCTCAATGAAAAGAAAGATATAAGCTTCAATTAATTGGTTGAAATATTCTGCTACTACATTTTTTAAAAAAGGGACTGTCTAGCACTTGTACCTCACTTTTCAGTTAATGAAAGAATCAAGTAAGTTGTAAATAAATGAGAGGCAGGAATTCTAAAATTTTATTATTGAGTAGTTTTCATGTGGATTATATAGTGCTTCAGATCCAGTTCCAAAAAGATATAGAGCAGATGAGACTGTTTGCAACATTCTAAAACAGCCACTTTTTTCAAGATTATATGACAAATGTTAAAGCAACCAGATGATCCCAGGAAAAGATGTGGCTGCTTTAAAGGGCTGTAGATAAGTCCTAAATTTGTGTTCCTACATGCTCTGAAACATTTTTTGACTGTTTTTAGAACTGACTCTGGAAGTATTACATAGCCTTCCTAGCTATAAAACTACAACATTTTTAAACCTTTCTCATAGGCCATGGGTTCACCACCTGGCTTTTGAGAATTATGTCCTCCAAAAACTAGTCAGTGGAGCATCAACAAAAATTCAATCTTATTTCATTTTCTTTACATTTAAGTTCAACTAAAGTTAAATATAATGAATATGATTCCTCTCCAGTCATGTATTCAATAACATTTTTTCCTAACATCACATTCATTTTACAATTTGGCAAAAGGTTTGGAAGTTCTTCAGGACAGTATGTGACTCTGGGCCCAGGATACCCTCTCTTGATTGGACCATGTGACATCAGAGTCACGTGGTCCAATCAAGGCTCTGTCTGATGGCCTGATGACATCACAGCTTCAGGGTTGACAATTGGAATACTAAGTGCAAATGAGAAATCAAAGCTTTCCCCGCTTTTAACAGACATGTGATACTTGTGACCTTGATTGCAGGAACTAGGTTTTGTCTGCTATTTTAGTGTCATTAACCTCCAGCTCTCTTTGGGTATCAAGTTATGAACCATTGAGATAGAGTCTACATTGTTAAACAGACTTTATAAACTTTTTTCTTGAAATATGGTGGTCACAAATCCCACTGTCCCTTGCTGACATCTTTTGGAATTGCAGTACAACTAGAGTGCACTAATTTGGGAAAATAGTTGTAAAGTCTTAAGAACATTAAAGTACAGTAAGCAGCCATTTTTTCTACTTTAACAGTAGCTCAGCACTGTTGTTGTTTTATGTTATACAACTATAAAGGTGGGAATTATCCTAACTATTCTATCCTGGAGTTTGAGGGATGCCCTCTTTTCTTTTTTGGCCACCACATGATTGTGATGTCATTAAGAGTAGAATCTGGAAGACGGATTCAATTTCCACAAATTGGAGGACCCAGATAGATGGTGATGATTAGCTGGTGGCCATATGCTAAGGCACTAATGTCAAGATGACAGTGAGATAAGAATAGAGAGCCAATACAAGAAGATCCCCTGAAGAAACTTTATACCCTTGCCCAAAATCATGGGAGATAGACTACTTTATCTGACAACATTTTGTTTATTGAAGAACCATGAATCACTTTTGCCTCAATTTATTCAACTTCTAAGCAAAGGATTCAGTAACTCCGTTATCAGATGAACTTTGTGCTCACACAGAGAGGGGAATGTGTATATCCTGATGATACCACCAAACTTGATTCTTGTCATTCTATGGATTCCCTAGATGGAAATCCATTGGGAAAAAGGTGGGCATCCTCCCCAACGTTTTTCTAATTCTGAAGAACATAAAACATTTGTTCCTAAATGTTTACATTAATTAATGTATCTGTCATCAAATAATATTAGCATATACTAAATTTTATGCTGGAGCTGTACACGTGAGATCTGTTTCAAGCATTTATTTGCCAATGTGACATGGGACTGGATTAAACCATACCCAAAGAACCGTTTGTGGTCCAAGAGTACATTTTAGCTACATTTTTAAACCACCTAGAACAGCAGATGGATGGCCATTAGAAGAAGTGAGATGGAATCTTCAGTCTTTTTTTTTGCTTGTTTTGAGAATAGAGAGTAAAATAATCCAAGTTTATTAGATGTTTAATAAACAAGATATACCTATTAGAAGCTTAATATGATTATTATACTGTCTATTAAAAATAATAAACAAGTAGGCAATCTGCTACTGAATTTCTTTAATATAATGTTCAGAACGGGGGATATGTGTGTAAATAAAAAAATCAACACAGCAGAACTGGCCTTGTGAGGCAAATTCCAGCCCTTTTGTCAAGGACACATGCAAAAAAGGTTCGGCTTGTATCACAATACAACTTCTACTGTTTTATCTTTCTCTCTCCACCACCCTCTTGTGGATGCTACAAGGTCTCTGGGAGCTTCAGAAAGAAGGGACTAAGGATACATAAATTGTTTGCCCATGGCTACAATCATTATTTTGAAAAATAGAATGTAGAAATGAAACATTTTGCTATTCCATAATTCTTTTAAAAGTAAATATTTGGAAATTTCCCCCCTCCTGCCCCATCTTTTAAACTTTCTGGCCTGCAAGCATTTTAGCCACACCTCTACCTAATTCACAGATTGTTTTACAGGACAAGCTGCAACAATGACTGATTTTGTCTCTCAGTTCACATGAAGAAATTCTCATATACCCTGCTAGTGACAGTCCCTCCCTGTTGTAGGGATAAGGAATTGTGGAAATTCTTGTCCTATTAAAGAAGAAGATATAGAAAGTACTCAGTTATCCCTAAATGCTAGAACATGGAATGACTTTTGTTTTTTTTGAAGCAATGTCAAATGATAAAATGAGTGGTAGAAAGACTAGAGCAGAGATTTTCAAACGTTTTAGGCCCTGGAACTTGTTAGTTTTTTAAAAAATAATTCCAGAACTCCCGGTCAAAAATTAAAACTCTAGAGATGAAATTTTGCTATATTAGTGCTAACTTCTCACCCACAAGCTCATTGAGTATTGTGTCAAAAGTGTGGCTGTGACTCTGTGAGGAAACCCCCTTCCACCCAGCTCAAGAAATGATGGTTCTGTCTTCAACCATCCACTGATGTATCTACTAAGCCCTTTGAGATAAATGCCATTCAAATTCTGTGTGGAATTTGATGCAACCCTTATTGCAATGACTGATAAATCCTTAAATCTTGATTTTGTATCTCTTCCAACATCTCAGTTCCATGTATTAAAAGAGGCATGGTACAACCTGTTCTAAAGATGATAGTTCTCCATTTGGAAGCTTTATTATTTGTTATATAATTGATCATAGTATTATATCTAGCAATGGAATATGAGTTTGTGTTTTTAGTGATTCCATTCCTGTTTCCAAGGAAACTCCAAATGATGACCAAGCAACCTCTACCCATTCCTCTTACTCCTAGGCTAAGAGGGTCCCATGGGAATCTGTTCTGTTGTTTAATAACTACATGAAAACTCTAGATAACATCAGACAAAAACTCTAGACAAAAACTCTCATCACTAGCTGGGTATGTCCCTAAGATCTTTCTTTCAAAAGAAAGCACCTTTGGGACATAGACAACTAGATAGACATTGTAATGGATATGATGTACTGAAACAAAGGAACTGTCTATTGGCAGTTTACAGCACTGGAAAGTGTATAACTCTTTGACTCTGAATTGGATTGTATTCCCTGTGAAGAGCAGGGATGAAGTTTTAGTGTATCCCTGAGACAAATATACTAATTTCTGTTCACAAAATAATGCTGATCCATTATTTTGTTCACATATGCAACAGTGAAAAGGTCACTACTCTGTTCATCCTAGGTTGCTACTCAAGATGTTCCAAATATAGTTGTCTTTTTCCATATAGCTAGCAGAGTGCTTTTACCAACTAAACAGGTTTGATTCAGCCTACAAAGCACTGTGTAGTATGTGGGCTGCCAACATTGGTCAATAGTTTTAGGCAAGTGCCTATTTGCATTCAGAAATGGGATTATGTCAATTATTGCTTGATTCATTCAGTTCCTTTGGGTGGTGAAACTCTTTCAAGAGGGCTTGACTGTTCTGTCAATTGCTTGAATCAAGTGGCAATTAGTCACATAAATATACACAGTGAGAATCAAGGCAACATATATGCCAATGTTTATGCCAGTACTTATGACCAAGAATGGATACCCTTCTCTTTAGAGTCTGGATCTGCTTTCAGGAATTGAGGAAGCTTAATCTTCAGGGGAACTACAGCCTTATTGGTCAAGGAATGAGGAATGAAGGATTGGTAGGCTGAAAACCAATGGTACCTGGGCAGATTGTACAGCAGATTGTACAGCAGATCATACAGCAAAAAAGCCTAGATAAATAATATGGAACTAAATCTATAATGAATCCACTAATTCATGATAGGGAACTCCTATGGCAATAGAAGTTGCTTGCCTCAATAGCCTTTTTATAGCATGGAGATTATAAAGACTTTAAAACACCTTTTAGATTTATAAGATTAATTAGATTTATAAGAAGCTGGCAAGACGGGAACCAATGAAGCTCAGTCCAGACAGAATTGTTGCAGAAATTGTTGCAGAAATAGGTGCCTTCCAAGGAAGCGAAAAAAAAAAACCAGTCAAAAGTCTGGTGACTCAAAAAGGCAGATAAAAGTTTTAAGATTTAA
Source organism: Pseudonaja textilis (assembly GCF_049901715.1). Lineage (NCBI taxonomy): Eukaryota > Metazoa > Chordata > Lepidosauria > Squamata > Elapidae > Pseudonaja > Pseudonaja textilis. Next base: position 157,928,526 of record NC_141992.1, on the reverse strand, counting down.
ACACAGGCTGTGATATACAAGACTCTGTTTTGCAAATAAAGATATAATTTACATTTTTGCATTGCTAATCCAGTTCTTGTTATGAACCACTGTTCCTTTGACAATATTAATGTGCTCATAAGGTGCTTCCATGGAAGCCACAGGTCAAAGCATCAACTTCAATGGCACCAAAACCCTAGCCACTATAGAAAACCCCAGCCACAGAATCATCAGAGAAGCCATAGAGATTGAAAAAAGACCAGAAAGCATGAACAGAAGAGATGATTTCACCAGACTGTCAATCATTTGGAAGCCTGCACATACAAACAAGAAAATCTCCACACCACAAGCCAGGCAAACACCTGGGCACAAACAGATCCCCCCTGATACCTCTAGCTCAAACACACCCCAACCAGGCACCCAGATGAAACCTAGCTTCCTAACTAATGATAGCCGTCCATTTACCCGGAGCCAAGCTGCACTAAAGGCCTCCAATAAAGTAACACAATGTTGCCAGCCAATCAAGATACAAAAAGAGCCAAAAAACTGACAGAAGATATTGGAAACACCAATCAAGCAGAACACAGCAAACTCCAAGACCAATAAATGCAGACCAAGACTCCCAACCAACCAGGATGAAGAAAAAACCATTCTGGCACAGCAATAGGCTGCCCCAAATTTAAATCTGAAACCACTATAAAAGCCTGACTCACAGATGAACACTATACAGAAGCCTGATGATGGCAGATGAGATTCTGCCAAACGTTGCTACAACTTTAAAAGCACAACTACAATGACGTGGGAAAATACCGAACAAAGCTGAATGCCATACATGTAAGTACCGCGAAACTTAGAAAACAAATATATATATATATATATATATATATATATATATATATATATATTAAATAAATTTTTTATTTGGGTTTTCACAAAAACATAATACAAATAAAACATCTTTTTTGAGAATAGCATGATCCTGGGTTAGCACTTCTTCACAGAGACACAAACTCAATTTCATATTCATCTTTGTGTTCTATTCCATATCTTATTACTATTTTAACATTTTCTCCATAATTTTTCCCCTCCCTTGGTTTTCTTATATATCTTTTCTAAGTTTCAATGTCTTTCCAATCATTATATTTATACTTTTGTCTGTCCTGTTTCAATTTCATATTATCTTTTCTCATTAAACAAATTTTCCACTGTAGTTACTAATTGGAGTATGACACTTTTATATCTTTTAATTTTATCCATTCAACTCTTATTTAAACTTCAATTTATGCCTTTAAAATTATAACATTCAATATAGTACATAACTTCCAATCGAATTCTGCTTGGTACATTTTTAAAATACACACTATGTTCATACACACACACACACACACACACACACACACACACACACACACACACACATATATGAACATAGTGTGTATTTTAAAAATGTACCAAGCAGAATTCGATTGGAAGTTATGTACTATATTGAATGTTATAATTTCGGGTTTTCTCCCGCATAAGATTGGAAGTATCTAGGCAACGTTTCGATGAAGTCTCATTCATCATCTTCAGGCTTGTGTCTTCGGCTCTGTGCTTCTCAGAGTAATGTGAGCTTGCAGTTGCTTCTTCCTTTTAACTGCTAGTGGGGGTGTGACTTGATTGGGTATGGGCTTGGCTCTGTTCTGATTGGGTGGGGGTGTGTTCTCATTGGTTGGGGGTTTGGCTGTGTTCTGATTGGTTGGGGGTTGGCTGTGTTCTGATTGGCTGGGGGTGTGTTCTGTTCAGGTGGGGGCTTGGTTGTGCTCAGGTTAGTCTTAGTTGTTGGGGGATTTGAGCTGGTGAGATGTGGTCCACGAACGCGAAGCCAAACAACAGGACCTCTGAGAAGCACAAAGCTGAAGACACAAGCCTGAAGATGATGAATGAGACTTCATTGAAATGTCGTCTAGATACTTCCAATTTTATGCGGGAGAAAACCCAAATAACCAAAGATCCATATGTATATATGTATATGTATATGTATATGTGTGTGTGTGTGTGTGTGTGTGTATATATATATATATATATATATATATATATATAACACACACACACACACACACACACAAACAATAGTAAATAAAAAACTCATTCCATTCCAATTCAATTCTATCATTAATATTAGTTAAAATCTTAACATCTTTAACATTTCTTTTCAATTGAACATCATACTTCCATGTGAACACTTATAAACTTTCCATTATTCTTTTTTTCCATATTTCTCTTTACTTATATTTTTATAAATCATTAGTAATAATTAAAATGTCCCCATCCTTTCCTAATTTCATTCTCTCATTCACTTTATTTCATTTATTTTTTAACAAACATTCCACTCCATTACAATAAGTATTTTATCCATCATTTTAATCACACATTGTTTCATATTTTCTAAAAAAATTTCTATTTCTAATATAACAATACTATCTTATGTACCTTTGCAGAATCCCCTTTTCAGTTAAATTTTCACCCATTATCTCTAAATAGGCTTATACTTTCAATCCTTATACATTTTCCTTGTTTCTCTGTATCTTGTTTCTGCCCTTTATAACTTCTTTTCCTTGCCTTCTCCCCCCTCTTCTTCTCCTTCCCCTTTTTGCCCCCCGTCTGTCTACTTCTAATTCTTTCTTCTGTGATCCTCTCTTTTGTTGCTTCCTAATATTGTAATTATTTTTCAAACTATTCTTTTTTTTGGTTGTTTTTTCAAATCTTAAACTTTTCACTCTCTTTCCCCCCTTTCCTTTCCACATAAAATTACTTGATCATTAAAGATGGCTTCTTCCTTGTCCCAACCTTCTTGTTCTACAAGTATTTCTTGTTGTTTCTCATAGTTCCAGATCTCCATTTCTAAAAATTGAAATATGAAGCTAAAAGAATCTCTTCCTTCTTGTGCATCTTCTTTCTGTTTTTTAAGTTCCATTTTCAGTTCTTCTGAAAGTGATGCCATTTTAAACACTTTTAAATCCAATAGCCAAAAATCCAAAAATCACCAAGTAATCCACATAATCCAAAGCTGTTTCTTCTTGCTTCTTTTTTCCACTTTCTCTTCCAGGGATTCAATTATTTTGTTACAAAGTTTCAGTTAGAATGTATCTTTTAGGAATCTTGTTAAGGTTTCACTGTAAGTTCTTTTTAGTTCCAGGCAGTCTCCATCATTTTTCCAGATCCCACCCTTTTATTCTTTCCTTTTCTCTTTTTTCCTGCTTTTAAAGGTTTTTGAGTATCCAAAAGTCTTTATTATCCTTTTGACATTTTATTTTCAGCTTAAATGCTTATTGATGTCAAAGTGGATTTTTGCCAATTTCTTACTTAAATCTCTTAGCTGTCAGTATAAGGAAGGGAAGGGGGAAAAAAAGCCAAATCCTTTCCCTTTCCTCTCTCCTTCGCTGCTTCAAAGTCTTCTTTGGGAACAATGTTATTTTTTATAGTTCAAATTCCAGGGTACCTTATGTTGTTGCTTTTTCAGTTTACCCTGGTCAACCAAAACTTTCTCTTCTTATCTTCCTCCTGCACATTCTTTTCCGGTCGAGTTCTTCTTTGAGGTGGCCATTTCTGACCACCACTGCAACCGCCTTCAGGAAAGTGAGTAATGGCCAGCTGAGGAGGAGAGATGTGGCTCTCCTTGACCCTGTTGGCAGTCTCCCCCCTCTTCACCACTTCTACAGGATGGCTTAGCCCCAAATCCAGCTGGCTCAGGGCGCTCCAGTGGCGAGCATAGATTGAAACTGCACACAATCGTGGATTTCCGTCCGTCACCGAAGAAGCTCAAACTGGAAGTCAAAACCATGTATATTTTAACCAGGCAAAATATTAAATATATTGCATATTTTAAAACTTTTTAATGAAGGATAAATTGAATTTCTAAAAAAAGAATGAGAATCTATAGATTTATAGATCTAAATACCAACTAATAAAAATCAATTCAAGCTTAGTAATTGCATTACATAATCAGCCTAGAACTGTGATTCCTGTCCCCCAATTCAGAATTCCTCATCTCCTCCCCAGAAAGGGAAATAGAGAAATGAGGACGAAGATACTTGAGAAAACACAACTATGAGATACTTTCATAAAACTAAAAAGTTTCTTCATTTACATGTTCCACATTAGTAATTGAAACTCATTAGATTAATTTAATTGGCTTCAAACTAGGTAACTATGCATTTGTAATGTCAATTTGATCTCCAAATTAAATTCAGTGATCTCCAAGTCAATGAAATATTGAACTTCCAAGTGAGATGATAATGAATAATGGAAGGAAATATTTGCAGTTGTATTCCTGTGGGTTGCAGTTAGTCAACAACATTTTAGATTTCTCTTCCTGTGGCTGAACAGAAAGGACCACCCAAGGAGTGAGAGACCTAACCTGAGAGTTACCCTCAAGCATGCAACCTGCAGACTGTTGCTCTAGCAGCATGGTTGGCAACCTTTGGGGATCAGATGCCCACATTTAATTTCATCATGGAACTAAACATCAGAAAAGGTAGTCATGATGTAAGATAGATATGGGATTTTTTAGTTCTTTGCCCAGTTTTTGAAGAAAGGAGAGGTTTTAAGATAAATCCTTGAAGTTACACTACAGGTTTGATTGACACTCATGAACATTATACTGAATTTTCTAGTGAATCTTGGAGGTGCCCTACAGCCATACCTACTTTAGTACTTTGCCTGAAGAGTAATATAAATATGTAACAGATAAACCATCATGTCTCCTTATGATGATTTTATAAGCTGCTTTTCTTCTATTTTTTGCATGTAGAGTGGTTGCAAGAGTAAGTCATCCAATACAATTTTGGGATCAATTACCTGTCCCTCCCATAGTTCAAGTTGCCATTTCTCAATGCTAATCCTCATTAATGATAATTGCACCAGTGGTATTTTCTACTTATATTGTATGCGTTGTACACTTTGTTGACTTTGCAAAATACAGAATTATTTGTATATCTAGATGCATCTGTTTGTGAGCTCTTGATGCTCTTTGAGCTTAGTTGAGCTCAGAGAGCATCAAGGATGCTGCAGTTCAACTCTGAACTATGGTTACTCTCTTCTATTGAAAAGTGGTTTGTAACTTTAATAAATTCAAAAATAGTAAATGATGATGATATCTGTCTCTTTTAAATGATGGGATTATTATAGGACATAATGACATTCTGCTGTGTTCTTCTCCAGTGTACTAATATCACAAGAATCTGATTATGTGATCATAGTTTTTGATTGTTTGATTGTTAGATTTTCATCCTGCCTTTATTTATAAATGTTTCAAGGTGGTGAATATATCTAATATTCCTTCCTTCTCCTATTTTCCCCACAAGAACCACCCTGTGAGGTGGGTTGGACTGAGAGAGAGAGTGAGTGCTCAAAGTCACTCAGCTGACTTTCATATCTGAGGTCGGATTAGAACTCATGGTGTTCTGGCTTCTAGGCCAGAACCTTAACCACTACATCAAACTGTTTATATCTGGATTAGAACCAAAAGTTAAAGATAGACATAAATACTGATTTTTCATTGAAAGGAATTTGCAACTTGAGAACTATAATCTTATCTGATTCCTTATAGACCTGTCTAGGCTTCATGAATCTATTTCAGAATCCATGCTTTCTATGTTTTATTCTTGTCCTTCAGGCATTCAGCATGAGAGAAAGTTTTTTTTTCCAGTGGTGATATCAGGGATTTAATTCAGTTTCATATTTTTATTTCAAAATATAAGAATTGACTAACGAAGGACCATGAGTAGGGCTTCCCAGTCTAGCCATGGGTGTGATTGATGCACAAGATGGGTTTGTGTAAAGGTCCTCTTAGCCAAGACTGCAACTTGTTCTTTGAGAAGGAGCCACAAGTTCAAGAGGACCCCCAAATTGCACACCAACTCTGTTTATCCCATTCAGAGTTTAAAGTAGGAAATCTCTGTATTTGGGAGCACTGAAACTAACACATGCTTGGTTTTGCCAGCATTGAGATGAACATATTCACTTGCACCTTCCAGCTTTCAGACTCTGGGAAGCAATCTTGTATCACCAAGTATCACCAAGACAGAAATGTACAATTGGGTATGATCTGTACTTTGATGATACCTCAGCCTATGTTGATAGATTACCTAATCTAGCAGCTTCATGATGTTGAGTAGGATCAAAGAAAGAATGGAACCTGACACACCCTGTAAATGATGATGAAAAAATGAAATGAAAATTCTTTATTTTTGTGGATTGGAACAAGGTCAAGTTCTTTGACTTTTTTCAAGTTTCTTTTAATATTTTCCAGAAATAATTCTGTAAATAATCTGGTTTAATGGCACACATATTTGTTACAAAAATTGCACATGAAATAACAGATCTGTAATCTGTTTATCACTCTCACTGAGGATTTTGTGCAATCTTGGAAATAAGGAATGGTATTTATTATTTGATATAAATACTTATAGACTTATGTATTATTCCAATTGCCAACCAGTGTGGTGGCCTAGAGGTGAAGACACTGAGGTTAAGAGTTCAGTTCTAGGACATGACAGGTGTTTCTCTATCAGAGAGCAAGGAGAAAATATCTGCTACAAACTCCATGTAGGCGTCAGAAAGAGCATCCGGCCAGCTCAGCTCCATTCAATTGCCTTGACTCCACCCCCAATAAAAGAGATTAGAGGGTCATAAAAAGGAAAAAAAAAAGTGGTATTCCAATTGCCAAACAATTCTGAATATCTTACAATTATACCATAAGTAAACAAAATGAAAATATCAAAATAGTAAATAATACTGAGGTATAAATAGGATAAATGTAAATAAATAATAAAGCATTGAACAATAAAATATTCCTGTGCAAAGAAAACAAATCCTTACATGCCCATATAGGTGCACATTTTACCCTTTCAAATCAAATCTGTGCATTTAAAATAATCCCCCCCCACACAAAAAATCTGGAATTTAAAGATGAAGCTACAGCAACAACTGATTATAACCCTCTAAGAGAGATGTTATTTATGATCTGCCCAAAAGTAAGATTTTTTTTTAAGTGTATTATTCTCTAAGTTATTTTGATGATGTTATGCCTACAGAATGGAATGAAAGAAAAAGAAGAGAACTCACCAGTTTAAACAGGAGGAAATGGGATAAAATCAAAAGAAGCTACTGTTTGTTTACTGGAAGTTTCCATTACTATTTCTCATTTGAAATGTATTTGTGAATTTTGAGGCACTGATTGGAACAAATTTGATAGGTTTAAAAACTTCTGAGAACTGAAAATCACCCTAAATCCCATAGATATGCAAAATCATTTTAAGAGAAGCACCTGCTTTGATGTGTTAAAATTATGTATTTTATTTTCCATTTAAGGTATTGATTTTACTTATAACTTTCTCTACAATAGCAATAGCACTGAGATTTATATACTGCTCCATAGTACTTTATAGCACACTCTGAACAATTTACAATGTTGGCATATTTTCCCCAACAATATAGGTCCTCATTTTAACATCCTCAGAAGCATGGAAGGCTGAGTCAACCATGAGCCCGTCAGGATTGAACTCCTGGCTGGGGGCAGAATTAGCCTGCAATACCGCATTCTAATGATTGCACCTCTACAGCACAATCTCAGATTCATTTCAAAAAAAGGTCAAGCAAATAAAATACTTAGGTACAATTTTAAATGTTACAAATGCTTCACCTGAACCATGATAAACAAAATAAAAAATAAAACAAAAAGGCCACTCATGTCAAAGATTATTTAGCATTTAGTATTTATTTGATTTGTCAATCACTTACAAGATACAGGTATTAAAAATAATGGTTTATTAATAACCGAACTTATAGACTGGTCTTTCCTGGATATTATCATTGGTCTGGGTCCCTGTTTTTATTATTTTATTTTAAATAGTATGAGAATGGAGTCCCACAGACTCATAAGCAGCTCATTTTGGAAGAATTTAAACTGAATATGAGAATACAAAAATATTGAAAGGCTGCATGAAATCTTAGTTTCCCAACTTGATGTTGCACATGCTAAAATGTAATACGTGATATTTTACTGAGCCTAAGGATTTTTACTTGTAAATTACTCAGAGTCACTTAGTGAGTGGACAGTGTATAGATTTGATAAATAAATAAAGCTACAGTAATGATAGCCAGACAGAACTTTCGATCATTGACCAATAAAAATGAAACCAACAAAATGAGCAATATAAAACTATCCTCTAAAAACTAATTATTAGCAATCATTTGTGGGTAAAGCTTACAAACAATGTAGCAAAAATTTGCTACTTTTAGAGAAATAAATTTATCTTGATTATTCAACAGACAGTCCAGATAAATTCTATCAGAGTATCATGTTGCACTATTGTTCTTGATTATCTTACCTTATGGGAATATTGTCAAGGCATAGCAAAATATGCTTGAATTTTCATTAAAGAAGTTGACATTTTTTAGCCAAGGTTGTTAAAAAATATTATTGGAGCTGGTGGCCAGAGCAATGGAGCTAATTATATTCATTAGGAGAGAAAGAAGACTGAATTTGCATATATATATATATATATATATATATATATATATATATATATATATATATATATATATATATATATATGTTTTCTTCAGTTTTCGCGGGTACTTACAACTTTAAAAGCACAACTATAATGATGTGGGAAAATACCCGAACAAAATATATTCTTATCTGTTTTCTTAAGTTTTCGTGGGTTCTTACATGTATGGTATTCAGCTTTGTTCGGGTATTTTCCCACGTCATTATAGTTGTGCTTTTAAAGTTGTAGCAACGTTTCGGCAGAATCTCATCTGCCATCATCCGGCTTCTGTATTGTGTTCGTCTGTGAGTCAGGCTTTCACAGCTGTTTCTGTTTTAAATTTGGTGCTAGCCTACTGCTGTGCCAGAATGGTTTTTTCTTCATCCTGATTGGTTGGGAGTCTTGGTCTGTGTTTATTGGTCTTGGAGTTTACTGTGTTCTGCTTGATTGATGTTTCTAATATCTTCTGTCTGTTTTGTAGTTTTTTTTGTCTTGATCGACTGGCAACATTGTGTTTCCTGTATTGGAGGCTTTGAGTGCAGCTTGGCTTCGAGTAAATGGACGGCTATCATTTATTAGGAAGCTAGGTTTCATCTGGGTGCCTGGTTGGCGTGTGTTTGAGCTGGAGGTATTGGGGGGGTCTGTTTGTGCCCAGGCATTTGCTTGGCTTGTGGTGTGGATATTTTTTTTGTCAGCTCCATAGGAACACTACTACAAAACCTGGCCAAATACCTAGCAAAGCAGCTATAGCCCCATGCTGAAGCAGCAGCTTCACATGTACAAAACTCATACCACCTCTTGGAAATGATCAAAGATCTACATGTGGAACAAAAAGATCTGCTTGTAAGTTTTGACGTGGTTTCACTATTCACTCAATTCCTGATAAAAGAAACCCTAGAAATCATCAAAAATAAATACCAACCATTCAAACACCGCATGGAACTAGCAGCACACTGCTTAACCAACACATATTTCATATACAAAGGACAAAGATACAAGCAAATTGAAAGCGCTCCTATGGAATCACCACTGTCACCTGTCATTGCAAACCTGTTCATGGAAGAATTAGAACCCAGAGCCCTCGCCAATGCCACCCACAAACCCAAACTATGGCTAAGATACATTGATGACACATTTGTTATTTGGACCCATGGAAAAGAAAACCTAAACAATTTCCTAACACAACTAAACAGCACACACCCAAAAATCAAATTCACCATGGAAATGGAAACAAAACAAACAACTACCATTCCAAGATGGCACACTAGGGCACACCATATACCAGAAGAAAACACACACCAACCTCTACCTCAACACGCAATCCCACCACCACCCAGCACAGATAAACTCTGTGGCCAAAACACTAATTGCCAGAACCAAATGCCTGGCAGACAAGACACACATAAAGACTGAACTATGCACCCTGACTAAAGTACTGACAGCCAACGGCTTCCACAAAAGCAAAATCACAGGCCTGATCCACAAAAACACACTGAGACATAATGGAGACCTAGAACATGAACAGACCTATGGAAGAACTGTCCTGTCCTACATAAGAGGTACTACAGACAAAATCAGTAAAATATTACACAGGCATCACATCAAGACTGCCTTCAAAACAGACAGAAAAATAGCAACCATCCTAAGAAACCCCAAAGATAAAATTGACCTGGAAAATCAAGGCATATATGAAGTCCCCTGCGCATTATGCCCTGCCACATACATCGGAAAGACCAATAGAAGAATAAGTACCAACCTGGATGAACACAAAAATGCAGTAAAAAAGCTGGAACACACTTCCTCACTAGTCCAACACAGGAAAGTGACAAGTCATAACATTGACTTCAATGGCACCAAAATCCTAGCCACTATAGAAAACCCCAGCTACAGAATTATCAGAGAAGCCATAGAGATTGAAAAAATACCTGAAAGCATGAATAGAAGAGATGACTCCACCAGACTCAATTATTTGGAAGCCTGCACTCACAAACAAACAAATCTCCACACCACAAGCCAGGCAAATACCTGGGCACAAACAGATCCCCCCTGATACCTCCAGCTCAAACACACCCCAACCAGGGCCCAGACGAAACCTAGCTTCCTAATAAATGATAGCCGTCCATTTACTCCGAGCCAAGCCGCACTAAAAGCCTCCAATACAGGAACACAATGTTGCCAGCCAATCAAGACAAAAAAAGCCACAAAACAGACAGAAAATATTAGAAACACCAATCAAGCAGAACACAGCAAACTCCAAGACCAATAAACATAGACCAAGACTCCCAACCAACCAAGATGAAGAAAAAAACCCATTCTGGCACAGCAGTAGGCTAGCCCCAAATTTAAAACCAGAGACCAGAGACATACCACAAGGCAATATTGAAGCAGGAAAAAAAATCCAAACTTTCCCTTTTACCCACGTGAGTGGGGCAGCTTGGATGAGCTCAGAGATTGACACAAAATAAGAATGCCACATAGATACCACAATATTGCTCATTTTTCTCAGGGAACATTTAGCAACATAATTAGAATAGGTAAAGGTAAATGTTCCTTCAGTTTCCCTCTTCAAGCAGATTAATGCCTTGAAGACATTCAATGGTAGTACTATGAGTTGCATAATGTCTCATTACAAGATTTCTATATTATTTATAACATTTTAGAACAAGGGTACTTCTCAAATAAATACATTTTCTACATCAGTATTCTTGATTATCACAGAAGTATGTGCCACAGAAGTTTAAATTGTTCAGATGGGTCTGGAAACATTGAAGAGGTATTTGAAAGAAAGAAAAAAGCATGCCCAAAGATAAGTGTCATTTTCAACATAAGGTAGTACTGTTACTACCATAGTTATATAGTACTTCTACTGAAGAATGTTTAAAATTTGCAGCTGAAATGTAGGGCAATAAATTGCACATGAATAATGGCAAAGATTTTATCATGAGAATCATCAGAACTGGGCTGTCCTAGTCTTCACTTGATTCCAGATACAAGAAGAGAAGTCAGATTCAAATCGGGTGTGGTTCTATAGTTTCACAGCCGAAGGCTAATTATTAACAAAATTCTCCACCCAAGAAAAGTTGTATGGCTGGTTTAACTTTGCCAACAGCTTTGAAAGCATGCTAACCAAGCCAAATGATTTTTGAGAGCAGATTGCTCTCTGGAAAACATCTTCACCCTTTTGAAGGATGGGCATTTATCATGTCAGGGATAAAAGTTTATAGTTATATGTTTATATGTTATGTTCATACTTATACTTGTTTTCTCATAGGGGCTTGACAAACTAAACTAAATAAATAAAAAATAAATAAAAACAAGATGCCTTTTATTAGGAAAAAACTTAGCTAAAGTTTTTAGCACAACGTATGGATTATATAGCTTTTCTTTCTACATTCTCCACCTCCGATCTATTTTGAAGCTATTGCATGAATATAATCCTTTCTGTTTTTTTTTAAAAAAAATCAGCTCTGTGCAGGTGCCTATAAGGGGATCTCTGTGCAGGTGCCTATAAAGGGATCTGTGCAGGTGCCTATAAGGTGATCTACTTTTTCTTTAAAAAGGGGCTTTAGAGAGACTTTAGGGCAGGGTTGTCAAACTCCCAGCCCCTGGGCTGGATGTGTCATATGCTGGCCACACCCATGCCCGGTGTAGCGAAGGGGGAAAAGATCCTGATACATCATGTGACATTGCCATGATGATGTGAGTTTGACACCCCTGTGTTAGAGGATTAGTATTTTGCATTGCCCTACAAGGCAACTTCATGACACTTACTTTTATATAGTTCAGGCTTCACTCTTCCTCACTAAATATGTTTGTGTATGTGTCCCTTCGGGTCAGTGACTGCCTGGTCAAGCACATGCAGTTTTTTTGGCAAGAGATTGATAGTGGTTTGCTATTGTTCGCTTCCTGGACTGAGTGAGTGGCCCAAGGCCATCCAATTGGCTTTGTGCCTGAGGCAGGACTAAATGTAATGGAATGTGGGGGAAATCTTGGGGGTGGGGAGAGCTGGGCAAAGAGATGTTGTCAAGGAAGCTGTCAGATAAGAGACAGCATAGCCTGCAGAGAGATAGTGGAAAGGGCAAGAGGATCAGGAGAGATACTCCCTAGTTTCTCAGGTGGTAAAGAAGATAGAGAAATGTACTTTCAGACTTGCAAGATTCTGTGAATATAGCATTAGAACGAGCTCATCTGGTTGAGATACTATCTGGTTTACTGTGTAAGGTTGACATCAATCTTTCAAGTCTGGAAGTACAATTCTCTTCCCCCATATACTTTATCACCTGAGAAACTAGGGAGGGTTTCTCTTGAGTGAGCTACTGTCCCACCCACTATCCCTCTGAGCTATGCTGTCTTTTATCTGACTATTGCCTTGGCAGCATCTCTTTGCCAGTCTCCCAAGGTCCTTCCCACATTCTATTGCCCTAAAACTCATGGTTTCCCAATTACTAGACTTAACGACTAAACCAACTGGATCTCTTTCACTAAATATACAGTAAATTTATTTTCACAACACTTAAAATGCATTTGATTTTAGCATTTTCTCATAATTTTCCCCTCAAAATCTTGCAGGAATCTTGTAGACTGAAGGGTAACTCTCCCATCAGAAATCTCTCTTTTTCTTTCTGGAAATATTTTTAATTATTTATTCCAAAATATCTAATTTTGTTAAGGTAATGCAAGGGAATATGATTGTGGCATTTGATGACATCCCACTTAGAGAATTTTGGATTGTTGTAGCCAGTACAAAAGAATGAATTGAAGCAATGTCAAGTAAGAATCTTGCTTCATATTCTTATACATGGAGAGGTCACAAGAACTCTTTGATGTCCCACTTCTTAAGAGTTGTGCAAAGCTATTTCCATATTCCTATTGTAGTTCTTTCGCTACTGAACTACAACACAAAATGTTGATATAGATTCCCAACACACTACTCCCTTTGAGGCTTAGGAATGCCATTGATGTGGATAATAATATGGTTATGCTTGGAATGTTTGGGAACATATCCAGGAAATTAGCAGCAATCTTCCATCCTTTCAAATGAATAGGCACTTTATTCCTAAATTACAAAGGGTATACTACTATAAACATGCAATATCACATAAAATAAGAAAAGGAGGTGTCAGGGTTCCTGGATTCACCTAGGTCAGCTTCAGAGTTGACAGGAGGACTGAGAAAATATTTTGTAATATTTGCTTCATGGGAGATTGTTCTTACTGTCTGCATGTTCATATTCTCCCAACAAGTTAAATGTCATTGATGGTGTCTAGTTTATAAATAAAAATACCTCACATGGTAAACATTTTTAAAATAACATTCGTTGTAACATCCATACTGGAATATGGATTCAACCTACCAAAAAGTCTCTATGGCAAAGAGCACAAAATGAAAGCCAAGCACTTCAATGAATTCATGAGCTTCTATAGTAGGTACATCCCTTTTAAAGTAGTCATTACACAGTAGCTACAGAAATAATTACTTCCTTGGCTAAATGACATTGGCATTCTTATTTCCAAAATACAAACAGTTGAATCCCTGAGGCACTGAACATGTTAAAACTGATACTTGTATTTAATAGCTACCTTCTGATTAATAATCTTAAGATCTACTTTGGGTTGGCTAAAAGAGGGAGTGTTCTTGGTACAAAAATCCAGTGTAGATAGCTCATTGCTTTATTTTGCTTCATCTGATTTCCCCTTCTGCATGTCAAAGATATTCAGAGATAAATACACACTGGAGTGAAGCCATTTGAAGCATTGTACTTTTTGAGATAAATGCTGCCCATTGAGTTCCGAGATTGCAAATCCAGAAGTAACTTGATAGACAAAGCGAGGATAGGAGTGGGGGAGAAGCTCCTTTCTATGTTAGCCTCCCCATTAGTAAAGAATTGCTCTGCTAGCAGCAAAGAGTTCTCCACCCCTCCTAGATTTCCTAACCTCTCCAGTTAGGAAATTCCACAAACACAAAACTGCCATTACTAGCAACTTACTGGTGAAAGCCATGGAAGTTTTCTATAATGGCATAATTGAGAAGCATAATAATATGGATGTAAAGCCCCCAGTATTTCCTGACTGGGCCCCATGGTAAATAATTCCTTCTCAGCTTCTGCCCTGACCAATGCAAGCCAGTAGGCCTGAGGTGTAGCAGACCTTACCATTTCACTCTCAATCCATATGTTTTCTCATAGAGCAATTTCACTGCTGGTTTACTAGTTTTAAGCCCCACTGAACTTAATTGGTGATATGCTGAGCAGTAATACATTGATATTCATATGACTTCTTGAAAGGATGCATGGATTTTGTAAAGGGGCCTCTTCAATTTGCCAGCAAAGGAAAAACTGTGGTGTGTTTCTTTGTAGAGTTTTGGCAATTTGATTAGATTGTTCCAATTAAGGGTGAGCAAACTGAGCTTCTTTGTGTGACTTTTGCATTGTCCTCCAGTTTCAACAATGACTGAAAATCAGGGTATGATTTTCTATTGCTTTGAGATGGTTAACACATAACTACTAAACAAATAAACTAAAATAAAGTAAACCACAGCCTTCCAACTTGCTCTAAAGCCTTAGAGGTAAAACAATACAAAAACGAAGCAGTTTTAAAAGCAGGCATTTGTGCTATTTGGGAAATTCAAGTTCAAAGTCTCCTGGAGATGACTGAAACTGGTGATATAGTTATTTGACTCTTGGCTTTTATGCGTGTAGTGCTACAATAGTCCCTGTTTATTCTTTCAGTCTGGTTATAATACTAGGTTAGGAAAACTAAATCACCATCTTACAATGCTTATCTCTTCAGTGAACAAATGTGTGGGTGTACACAGGTATGGCTTCTGGACTTCCTTTAGGAACAGAGCAAATGAAAATACAAATCTTATCAGTTTTACTCCTCTTGAACCTAAATAAGCCTAATGAGGTATTATTAGACTAGTCTGTCTATTCTACTTAAGTATGACCTTTCATCTTGGCTAAGAGCTACTTCCCCAAATAAATGCCCCAGGATAACCTCAGGGAATGTCACTGCTTCTTTTTCCTCCTAGGTCTTTGTTCTTTTCAGATCTCTTTGTTTAGGTTTCAGATTCACCTGGTGTTTTAGGTGTTGGGTTTCTCTATAAGTAGTTTGCTCCTCTGTTTTCTAGAAATAAGTTGGTAATTATATCAAAGAGCATTAGGGGAAGATTGCCCCTGCCCTCTCTGTGTGTCTCAATAGGAAGAGCTATTTGTTTTGCTAACTGTGTTTGATCTGCAGAACAAAAAGCTGAAATAAGATCTGCTTTGATTGATAAATAAGCTCATTTCCTGGTGATTTCATTGATACATCCCTGCAGTGTTCTTGGGGCCTGCCAGTGGTTTCTTTTGGATTTTTTTCCTGACAATTCAGGAAAAGACACTGGAATTCCCTGAACGTTTCAGATTCATGAACTAACCAGTGATCTTCTTTTTCCCGTCTCGAGACTGCAAGTAAGAGACAGATAGTCCTCCACAGAGATCTGAGCTGAACTCTTGTTATTTAATA
Organism: Pseudonaja textilis; assembly: GCF_049901715.1. Taxonomy (NCBI): domain Eukaryota; kingdom Metazoa; phylum Chordata; class Lepidosauria; order Squamata; family Elapidae; genus Pseudonaja; species Pseudonaja textilis. Next base: position 157,912,508 of record NC_141992.1, on the reverse strand, counting down.
GAGAGACATATAGTCATTGGAATGTGTAGAAGGGAACTATAAGATTTCAGGGCAGGATTTTTATATGTTTATTTCATGTTAGGTAAAATTACATAAAGATTGGTATTCAATATATTGTTACTGTTACTGAGAAGGAGTAGGCAAGCTACTTCCCACCATGTTTATGCTTCTGTAAATAGAAGGCAAAATTCTGTTCACCTGAACTGATTGCAAACTCATTGTTTGCTACTTTTTGCAAAATGCCCAGTTTTTCCTTGCACGGGGTCTTTTTTCCAGACATTGTATGCTCAGAAGGAAAAGGTAAGTCATAAGTCCTTGATAGTGTTATTGACATGCAAATTAATTGGAATAGATGGACTCATTTGTATAGTCATGGGATATTAGGAATTGCTCTACTGAAAAAGCATGAACCAAATACCTATGTTAAAGAACCATATAGACGTCTTTCATCCCAGCTCAAAAAATATAAGATGAACAGACAGATGCATTCAACTCTGAAAAATAGGGATGCTCATTGATTATCATTAATCAGTGACCTATTACGGATGTGACAAGCAGTATCTTTGTAAACAACTTACAAAGATTGGCATGGTTCTGATGCAACAGTATATAAATGCTCTGTATAGAGAGTAAAAAACCTTGAGTTCAACAGGTATTTGTCAATATTTTTGTCAACACACATGATAATTAGCCCTAATGGTTGCACAATCATCCAAATGTTTAGACTGGATTTGATACTGTATGAACTTCAATTCTTTACCTTCTAGTCTATTACCCCCTGGTATTGCCACATCAGTTATCCACACTTCTTTTCAACCACATTTAAATTTGGTATGTTATGAGTCAAGATTTTATCAGTATCTATTCAGAAATCTCACAGTATTTTAACTTGCTCATTTTCAGCTATCTTTTCAACTTTATGTTCCATCTTTTTTTTATTACTGGCACATGGTGATTTTTACAGATATTCCAGTGAATCATTTTGACAATGTGATGTCATTGTTTATAATCAGTTTATGCAATCTTCGTGCATGAGCTGAGTATATGATCTAGTGTTTTTTCTGCTTTCTTTGCATTTTGAATCATGTGATTTGCCTTGATTGTATTCATTCAAATAACCTGTTCTCACAGAACTAAAACCAACTTTTACTTTTTTTAATGTTCCAGTTATAAGCCAGTTATAAACTCTTTATAGTTTCCCCCTCATTTCCCCCTCAATTTGTAGAAATTGACCATTAATGCTTTTCCTTGCCAGCACTTTCTCTTTGTATTTTTATTACATTATTTTGACAGTCACATGTTTCCTGCACTTTTAGTAAGTTCCAATTTTTAACTTGTATCAATGCTTGTTCTTGGCTGTTTGCTAAATAATCAGCCAATGAATGCTTTTCTTCTTTGTTTGACTTGAAGTACATTTCTGCGTCCCATTTGTGTGGGGCAGATATAATCTATCAAAATCACTATGAGGATGTAATGTAGATTGAATAATAATTAATTTTCTTGTTTTTGTTGGGAAAATAGGACAATGAAGGAGTATTAGGTATATTCATCACATTGAATTATTTATAAATAAGCAAGCAAGCAACCTGGTTTTGCATTTTCAGAACATATAACATTGTTTTATTGAATCATAGATTGGCAGGGATGGTCATTTCTTGTCCATGAATTTGTAACAAGGTAAAAATTCAAGTCAGCAGTGAACCATGTTGGGGGGAAACTGGCTCTGTAGAAACCAGACTTCTTAATTGGCCTGATTTATTTTTGAGAACTTGTGCAAGGCAGAAATAAAAGAAAAAGGGAACAGAATGTGATAAGCCTCTGATATCAGCCCGCCTTTAACCATTCATTCATCTTTTGAATATAATGTAAATACTTTAGTGTGGGGGAGGGGTCTTGTGAATAAAGTGTTTATTCAAGCTAAAGAATGAAAGAATGAAAAAGGACACCAGCAAAACTACAGTGAATTCAGAAAGTATTCTGACCCCTTCACTTTTGTCAATTTTGTTATGCTGCAGCCTGATTTTTACAGTTTTTGAAATTCATTTTTTTAATAAATCTATACTCAATACCCCATCATGATAAAATGAAAACAGAATTTTAGAAATGTCTGTAAATTTATTAAAAAGAAAAAAAACTGAACGATCACATTGGCATAAGCATTCAGACCCTTCACTCAGTACTTTGTTGAAGGACCCTTGGCTGCAATTACAGCCTTGAGTCTTTTGGGGCATGACACCCCAAACTCTTGCACACCTGGATTGTGGGATTTTATGTCATTCTTCCTTGAGAATCCTTTCAAGTTCAGTCAGATTGGATGATGACTATTGATGGACAGTCATTTTCAGTTTCCTCCAGAGACATTCAATAGGGTTCAAATCAAGGCTCTGGCTGGGCCACTCTAGGACATTCACAGAGTTGCCCCTAAGCCACTCTCAAGTTATCTTGGCTGTGTGCTTAGAATCATTGTCATGTTGGAAAGTGAACCTTCAGCCCAGTCTGAGGTCCTGAGCTCTGTGGAACAGGCTTTCATTTGGCGACAATTGCCATCCAACCTGACTGAGCTTAAGTGGGTTTGCAAAGAAGAATGGCAGCAAATTCCCCTATTCAGATGTGCAATAGCAATAGCACTTGGACTTGTATACTGCTTCACAGCCCCCTCTAAGCAGTTTAAAGAGTCAGGATATTGCCCCCAGCAATCTGGGTCCTCATTTTACCCACCTCGGAAGGATGGAAGGCTGAGTCAACCTTCAGCCAGAGAGAATCAAACTGCCAAACTGCTGGTAGCTAGCAATCAGCAGAAGTAGCCTGCAGTACTGTATCCTAACCACTGAGCCACCACAGCTTGTTGTATTATAACCCAAAAGATTCAAGGCTATAATTGCTGCCAAAGGTACAGAAGCGCTGACATAATCTATTTTCTTCAGAATTCCATTTATAAACATATTTATGATTTGACCATGAAACTCAATTTATCTAACAGGGTTCGAGAGATACAGAAGGAGAATGAATTTGGTGAAGAATGATTACTAAATTGTGTTTTACTCTTGTAAAAATTCCAGAGCGGTACTATCTCAGCCCTTTCCTAAAACATAGAGCAAGTCCATACCTAGTGCTACTTTTAAGGGATGTACACACACTAATTATCATGTGATGCACAGTAGTAAATCTCTCTTTATATGAGATTCCATCTTAAGTCATTCAAGTCAGTCTCACTATCCCTCTAAAAATGTTGCTTTGTTTTTCTCTGCTTACATAAGCAATTTACGCTTATCTTTTGCTTTATCTCATCTTGCAGGTTCTTCCTACCTGAGGTTCTGCAAATATTGTTCCAATTGTTATGAAACATGCTTAACATAAAAAATACTGATGCCAACATCGTGGTTTTTAATTGGAATGTATATGTGGAAAGAAGAATAATGTTTTTAAAGGCTAGCCAGATTTCACCCTGCATCATCGGTTTGTAAATTTGAGGAAATGATCAACCAAATAAACTGCATGTAAGCATGTGTTACTTTTCCATTTCTTTTTTTGAGCATGTATGAGAGATTTTTCTTACTGAAGGGATTACTGTAACTTATAGGGTGTGGCAGTGATTAATAATTTTTGCATCTTTTCCAGTGGATAGCTGAAGAGGGCGCAGATATTTTATTGTGTTCCTTTTCTGTATTTACCTTTCATTCAAGTCAGAACTTTAGATACTTCTATGGCCACCTTCATGTATTTCAGATGCACCATAGAATGGTGACATATGGAAGGAATTTGATTTATTTTCTATCCCTTGGCAACACTTGAAGGAGACAGCATTTCGTAGATGGCAGGTGGCTATTTCCATCAGATCTGCTGAATCCTTGGGTCAGATTGCTGGCTTGGTGGAGCTGTCTATGGAAAGTAAGTCCAGACCTACTTGCTGGCATGCTGTGGCTACATGAACCATGTGATCTATATTCACATGTTTATAGAACTGTTCTAGGTGTACAAGATGGACCTACAGTACCTGCAGAAATCATGTTTGTCCTGTAAAATGTTGTCTTCCTGCTGATTCATGGAAAAATATGGCAGGCCTGTGACTTTTGTCATATTTGTCCCTGAGATTTAGTCTGTAGTAAAATATATATCAAATAATTTTATTGGTTTTTTTATTTTTCTGTATGTATCCCAGGTCATTCTGGTGTAGTTCAGAACTATTGACATAACGGTTATGAAGAGAACAAAGGAGAAATTCTGCAGTACAATAAAAAAGTAAGAACATTCATTTAAGTTGACATCATTATTTCTGATTAAATCTTAATGAACAATATTTGGAATTTCTTCCAAGGCACAGACACATCTCAAATTGTTACTGTAATATAGCAAACAATGCAAACCAGCCAAAAGAAGTCTCCAAAAAGTAGAGAAAGTTATTTTTTTTTCCCAAAGTGGTCAAATAACACCATTTATTTTGCAACTGAAAATTCAAGCCAAATAAACCAAATGTATTAGATTTTGATAGAATTTCTTCTAGCGGATTGTTGTGAGGAACAGTGCAAAATCATAGATATTACAAAGAGCAACAGAGCAAAGAAGCTATGTTCCTTTCTATGTAGAGATTCAGAGACTTTTGAAAAGTTAGTGGAAGTGTTGACATTCAGTGGCTTTTCTTTGCTGTTTCTTTGTGTCATTTGGGTGGAACAGGTACTTTTCTAAACCCTATCAGATTATAAGTAACAAGCAAGTGTAACTTGTCATTATTTGAAATAACAGCAATGCTACTCTGTCAAAAAGATTTTATTTGTGCTATTATAGGAAAAAGTAAAGCTGGAAGTTAATGCCAAATATACTTTATATGTTAATTACCTTTTAAAAATATATAAAGGAGATTATATGGCTGATTAATAGTGTGAGATAGCCATAATAATTTCTTCCAGCCAAACAGACATGTCAAGGAGACAACACAAACAAACACAAATACATGGATGTACCTTTTTAATTAAGGTACAAATATTTTTCCATGTGATTAAATTGTTAAAGAAAATTCTGAAAATTACAGTAATCTGTGGTTTTCAATACTGGTGAAGAAGAGGCACAACATTTTGGATTTCTGAATCTTGTGATTTGCTTCTGACTCCACCCTAAGTTGAACTGAGTAGCTTCTAATTAATCCAATCATTGACTCACTTGTTGAACTAGCCCAACTGTTCAATTGTTGGAACTAAATCTTATTGTTAGTGCACTATAATCAGAACAGTAGCAACAATTCACATAACAAAACTAGATAAGTTGTTTCTCAGATGGCTTCTCTACTCTATTGCTTTTCATATCGCAATAGAGGTAACTCATAGATGATTGCTAAAAATTAAGGTACCAAATCTCTTGGCTGCATTCTCGCAATCCTTTGCCCTGCTCATTCATTCAATTTTTTTAAATGAAGGAATAGGTTTAGAAAGACCCAGAAAAAATGAGGCTTTTAAAACAATTATAGAATGAATGAATGAATGAATGAATGAATGGTATTGAAGAAACTAATAGACAATGTTGTTTCAAGGACATCTTTTCAGCCAACATAAATCTGGTATCTTTATTGTTTAATCATGAGCCTGGGATAGAACAGATGGAAACCAAACTCCAGTCCCAGGGCCAACTAATGGATGAGTCACAGCGTCTTAGCCAAACAGGTGTGACACCTGGTACAAAATAAGTACCTGCCCCACCCTCCCTAGAAGCATTTCTTTACCTGAAGGAGGAGTATTTATATTAACTTGCAGACTCAGTACCAAGCCCTTTTTTAATTGGCAGGGCGACTGTGTGAAAATGCTGACTGAGCTCCCTGCATAAATACTGGCTGTCACAAAGAAATATTTGTGGGTGGGGCATATGGAGAAAGGGGAAGAAATGAAAAATTCTTTGATGCTTATTTTATTTATATAGCTGTTTGATGTAAGCTTTGAGAAAGTAAATAATAAATCTTGGAAAAGTTTCATTGAAAGTAACTAAATAAAAGTTTTCCCTTAGCAAGTCAGACTCAAATGACTCAGCACTTCAGGGCTCCTTCTTACAAATCTCACTGCATGAAAGATTTCTCAGAAGTATCTATGTTGCTAAATAACAGCAAAATGTGGGAGTCTTTAGGGACACATGAAGCTGAGTATCTTTAAGGAGAGCTAGGACTAGATCTGAGACAGGAAACTCCTTTCAGATTTAAGGTGGTTTCAACTTTGTCTGTCTTACAGGTAATCCTTGCCTTCCAACTGTAATTGAGCTAAGAATTAGGGTCATAGGTCATGTCAGTCATTAAGTGGAGTACCAAATAACCACACCTGATTTTATGATCCTTTTTGTATCAGTCATTCAACAAACAGAGTAGTCATAAAATGAACGTAGTGGTAATTCAGCAAATCTATTTTCCACAATACGCATTTTTTGCTATTTTGCGCATTTTGGAAATAAAAGCCATTTTCCAGCAAAAAACATAAATCATGGTCACATGATCATGGGACATTGTAAAGGGTAATAAATGCAGGCTAGTTGCCATGAACATCCATGGTAACTTTGAATGACTGCTAAGCGACCAGTTGTAAGTTAAGGACCCCTTGTACTCACTTATTCCCATATTGAATACTTGCTTCACAAGTTGAAGATTTTGAGTCATATATTTAAATATCGGTATTCCAATTTTCAAGATAAGCTATTAAAAATATAACCTATATTTTATAAGCCTTTCATTTGAAGCAATAGAAAACACATCTAAATTAAATATTAAAATTACATTAAAACCAAAACTGGAAAAATGAAAACGTTGGTAGTGAACGCTGAACAAAAAAGCATTGGGTTTGTTGGCATTTAGCACTTTAACAAGGTATATTCAAAGGGAAATGGACTGGTGCCAGAGCTTTAGGTATACTTTGGATGCTTTGTAAGACAAGTATAGGCAGTAGGATACCTGTAGGCATCAATGATCCTAGTGATATCTCCCTTGGCACCCATGACTTTATTAAAAATGTTACATTAATTAAAAATAAATAAATGGGAGTATGGCATGTTGCAAAGCAAAACACTAGCTTCTAACAATTTCTTCATTATCAAGAATGATCTAAGCATGCATAGGTTTTGCAAGCATCCTTAGGAAATAAAAAGTTAGTGCTTTGTTTGGATGTGCCATCTGCCACAAAAGGGCGACATGACATGATAGACAACATACTTAGGAACTTGTATGAGGAGGGAGTAATTTCATCCATGACAACTATTTTGTGAATCAGTTTTGTCCATGAACAGATTGTTAGGCTATTGTGATAATAGTCACCTATTGTGCTGAAGGCATATATTTAAATGGTGAAAGAGAAAACTTAAAAGGCTGATGTGGAATCTTGCTTCCATTGTCATTCCAGTACTCTTACTGGGAACTGGACTTTCATCTCTCTTTTTTTTTAAGGAAAAAAGGGCATTTTATATCTATGTTTATGGTAAATCAGATAGTATTTTCAGCCACATTAAAATGGTTTACCATCTGTTCCACTGGAATAATTTCTTCAACATCTTTTCATCGATTGCTGGTGTGTGCATGTATTTTGAGTCTTGCTGTGTTCCAGGCCATAAAAAATAAAAAGTGCAGATGGTCTCCCAGTATGCTGCTAGCCGAAAATATAGCTGCTACTGTCAGACACAGCTGGGTGGTAGCAGGACTTTTGCCATGATATGAGGAAAAGACAGAGGCAGGAGATTAGGAAAAGGCACCTCCGCCACAAGTTTCTTGGCTGCTGATACTGTTCCTTCTCCTGAAAACACACACTTTTACATAAAACAAAGGACTCTTGTCTGATATTGACTGCTTGAATAAGACATCCCCCTGGAAATGCACGTAAGGATTTTGGCTCAGGGCATTGCAATTTCACATTTTCTGTGAACAATACCAGTGGTTTTTTTTTTCTCCTGTAGAATACTAGTAAGTGGTAAAACTGTTTTGAAGGAAGAACAAAATATTCCCAAAGTACTTAGCACTCAGGTGAAATAGAAGTGCTAATAGAAATCTGGCTAATAAAGTGCATCCTGTTGAAAGATGAGAAGATGTAACCCATATTTACAATTTCTCATTTCTGTAGATCAGTCCTATTTTGCCCTGGAAAAATAAATCAAGAAAGATGCACAGTGTTGTTTTGTCTTCTTTCATTTCTAGTACTCTGCATTCAGATAAATGGAAATAACCAAAATTTTAATATGCTATCATCTGAAACAGTCTTGTTGGAGATCAATCATTAAAAATATAAACAATATTAAAACTTTATATGTGCTTAATTGTAAATTGACTTTTCCCCATCTTCTGTTTATAGGTTTTAGCTTTGAGCTTGGTGATTGTTTAACCAAGGACTGGTCACCATACTGCCAATCTATGTGAAAAAATATCAACATTATTTCATTGCAAAAACAACAGATTTCCAGTGGTGTTTGATTCTTAGACTCTTCAGTTCTACAGCCAAATGCAACAGTGACAAAGAATAGATTATATGCAGAAACACATTTTTTTTTAAAAAAACATCAAGAATAAAACTGTAGCAATTAATAAATAAGTTTCTCCATTTACTTTTTGTTTGGCAAACATTTCCTTCAAGTATTCAGGCCAACATTTACACTACTAATCAGAGAAATATTTTAACACAGCCTGTTCAAATACAAAACACACCTAAAATTGTACTTTTGTATTTTTATTATTTTAGACAACAATCAAACTTAAGAAATCTCTGGGACTAGCTTCCTGTTTTCAGGAAAGAAAGGGAAGCATTTTATCTTTATTGCAAAGCTGAGTATCCATAGGTATGTCTTTGGCCCTCCTTGTATTCCTCCATACTGCTCTCAAATTCAGAATGTCTCTTTCTTTCTCCAGTCCCTATGCTCTCTCAGATTATCTTCAGAAAATTAGATTCAGAACTTTTAGAAAGGCTGGAAAAGTTAGGTATCTGTAGAATCCCTTTAAATCTTGTTATGGAGAATTAGGACAGGGGAAAACAAGAGTTCTGGGCCACACCTGTAAAAGAAATACTGTTAGATGTAGTTATGCTGATTCTGGTATCCTTTTGGGGATGGTGGTAAGAACAAATTGGTAGAGCATGTTTGTATACAAATTTTGTTCCGCAAATTTTAACATTTACATTAAAAAATACTGGGTTGAGATTTAGTTTTACATTTGGTTGTCACAATTCAACTTTTTGGAACCCATCACAAGTAATGCCCTTTTACATGACACCCACAAAACTCTTTCTTTCAGACAGACACATTTACTAGTCTGTTAGTTCATTTGGATTTCCTAACAATTAAAACAAATGTTTTACAATTGCTCATTAGAGAACAATGTTTTTTTAGCTAGTGGTAGGAAAGTTGTTTCTTTGATATGATCATTGAAAGGAGCTGATTTGGTTCACAGTTTGGAATTTTTCTGTACAAATCACTATTCTCCCCCCCCCCCAGGAGGGGATCCTTTTTCACCAATAAGGATATATTTCATGGTGCATTGATTCATATTAAACAGGTGGTACTTGTAACAAAATGTTGCAGAAAGGAGGGTTCCAATTCTGTGTTCTAGTCTTTGTCCTTCTTCAGTTTATTCCACTCTTCCCATTCCAAATCCAATAGGTGTGTTTTATCTTCATAATCTATTTATGTTCCCATCATCCATCCTTTGTTTATGCTACTGGTTGAAAGGCAGGGAAGGGAAATGCTTATGGAATTGAGATTTGTAGGAGATGAATCTTGGGATATGAAGTATATAGATTGTTTCTTTGTATGGTTTTGGAAAGTCTGAATGCCTCAATGATCCAAGTTTAAGGAGCTGATCCATATGACCTCATCTAAAGGAAGGATCATTTATCTTGTACATACATTAAAATGATTAAATATGAAGATAAAAATTAAAACAAAACTAAGTTAAGTTGTCTTTGCCTATTGTTGTTGTGAATTGCTTGCAATGGTTGTGTTTTGTTCCACCATTCAGTCAGAGCTGAAGAAGCTTATTAGATGAGAAGCAAAATGTCTTCAAAGAAAAACCAGAAAGTCCAGTTGCCTCTTGAAAAAGCACCTTTGGGACAACCGTGACATGGGTGACTGAGAATCTCCATAGATATCTAATGTAGGGTTTCTGCACTTTGCATGACTACATATGTTCCAAATGCATAAACACATATTATTTCACAAGTCACTTGATGAGCAATTTTCTATCCAATTAAAGCCATAATCATATTAAGCTGAAGCTGCCGCCACTTGACTCCAGAGAGCACAGGGTGTATTAAAAGTTATTCAAGTCTCAAAGAAATCCTTATTTTTCCCTTGTTACCTAGCCAAAATATTGTGAATGTCCTTTTTGTTAGACACTGACTCATGAAGCTTTCTTCCTCTAAGCTTTGTCGCAAGAAATTGAAAATGAACAGCAACCCCTTTGGATCTTACTAATGATGATGCTCAGCTTAGAGGTGTTTCTACAGGATGAAATGAGCCACACTCAAGGGCTGAGCATTCAGATACCAAACATGCCCAACATAAGAAACAACTCATGATTAGGAGAAAAAGCAATAATGTTGAGCAGGCCTAACCTGCCCTTCTAGTCTTTGCTAAAGGTGCAATATATTCCGTTTTTGGTTGGGTTTCTTATTCCTCTTCCTCTTCTTGGGGCTGACATGACACCATATTCATGAACTAGAACAAGCCCAAGCACAGCTTCAAAACCTGGAAGAAATCTTTCTGGAAGAAGAATTTTGCTCTCACTCAATTACACTTCCAAAGAACTCTGGCTTGCTTTACAATAGTGATCCTTTCTTAAGCAGCCTATGAGCTAACTGCCACTTGCAAGAGAAAGATAATATAAATACTATCCTTTTATAGCATATTAGCCTACTGTTTAATAAGTCCTAATTTTAATCTAGAACTCTTTATTTTTTTAGCCCATCTGTATTACACAAATAACTCAAGGCAGTGAATATAGTCAACATACCTTCCTCTTATTTTTCCACAACAACCCTATGAGGTGGGTTGGGCTGAGAGGGAATTACTAGTTGAAAGTCACCCAACTGGCTTTCATGGCCAAGGCAGGACTTGAACTCATGGTCTCCCACTTTCTAGCCTAAAGCCTTAACTGCTAGACCAAACTGGCTCTCCTTTCATAAATCGAAACTAAAGAGATATATCTGTTTTCTTGGTTCCTGCCAAACTGTATCACATCACATCATATCACATCATCACCATGTGCTTAGGCTATATTATATTCAGTCCTTAATATCTGTTCACTTTGGGTGGCTTTGCAGAGACATTAGGAAGAAAGAAGTGGAAGAAAACACTAGCAATGTACAAACCAACTTCTGAATTCAGAATTGAATGATGTTGATTCAGAAAGTTTGGGAAATTCAATTGAAAATAGAAGAAACAAATACATATTGAAATTCAAAATTGTCTAGTCTCCATCTATTGGTTTGGAATTGTACTTTATAATAAGCCTACAAATTTAATCAGTTTAGTGGAATGAAAACCAGACCTTTAGCCATTTGATAGTTACTAATGATAATGATTAGTATGAATGTGATGACCTGGGGCATGGTACAAAGGCAACACAGTCAGATAATCAGTAGGAGTCCCTTTATTAGCTCCAATTTTGCCCCCAATGTCCTGGTTACCTTCTAGGCTGGAGAAAAAAACTCCCAGGAACAGCCTTTGGCTGCAGAGAATCAAGTCCAAAATGTGGTCAATAAAAACTGTAACTATAAGTTCAATCAAGGCAAGATGAGGTAATTAGTCCAGCAGGGCAAGAGCAGGAATTTCAGACAGGCAGTAATTCAACACAGTTGGAAGGATGCCAGGAACACAGATAGCCACAGTCAATACAAGATAAACTCACATTTGTTCCCAGCAGACGCTGCACTCAGCTTGCATCTCTTTTAAACTCTTATTCCCAGGTGCGGCTAATGAAGGAAATGAGGGCCCTTTCCTCTCCCTTAAGCCATGCAGCCCACATTGCTCTCTTCTCCGTTCCTTACTGCGTGCCCTAGGATGAAGAGGGGGTAGGCCTGGGTCTTCCTTTGAACCCCCTCTTCCTTGTTTTACCTCTTTCCTGCTCTGCCCAGCTGGACTTTGCCCTTCCCTGTTTCCTCCACAGCCAATGGAGCCACACTCCCACTCCCTAGTTAACTGTTTGTCTTCCTCCTCGGATTCAGACTCCGACAGGGGCATGACAATGAAAGTCTAGATTTACATATTGTGTTTTGGATTTTCACCATTGAGTCAAACAGAGTAACCTCCAAATCAATCCAGGATGAATTGTATAATTTTAAAAAATACTAAATCACGATCCAAACAAAATCTTATTGCTAATACACACTGTTGGGCTAAAATAACCATTATGTTTAAAGAATATTGTTGTGGTTTTGGGGACTTAACTTTCCACATACTCTTCCTCATCCCAGAGTATAAGATCTGGAATAATGAATTCAAGTTACAGGAAGACAGATTTTACTCAAATGTTAGAACAACCTTTCAAAAATAAGAGCAGTTCAATAATGGAACCCAGTACCAATAGTAGTTATGGGTTTCCTATCATGTACGTATGGAACTAGGGGCAAGAGAGAACATCTGTGGGATGTTTTAATTTGGATTTCCATTCCTGGTTTAAGCAGAAGGTTGGATCCAATGAACTGTCTCCTTTCAATACTGCAATTCTAAGAGCTTCTTCAAAATGACCAAATACTCTGTATAAAATTAGTGTACATTTTATTTAACAAGGCTAGGTGGCTTGGTTTGCATAAAACATTAAACTATAAAGGATGATTCTGAATGGATCATAAAAGATGGGTCTTGTAAGCTGATCAGACTCACATATGGGGAATAGCATGCCAAGTTATACAAAGGAATAATTACATAAAATAAGAAAAAAAATCAATTATACTATGATTTAATCAGATTCATAAATCATTTTGCTATTTAACTGGCAATTATAAAAATCAAGAATGCCAGTTTAATAAAGCAAATTATATGTGAACACATAAAATATTTGCAATAAGGAAAAGTTGAGAGTATATCAAAATAACTATCAGAGCCAGGAGACTCAGGAGGTACATTGTACTTAACACTAACTCACTGTGCATAATAATTTTCCTCTCTGTAAATTACATATTCAAATATTCTGTATATATGCATGAATTCTAGTATGTTATTGATACCTGAGGAAATTTGTGAAATTGATTCATCTGCTCCATGACAGAAAGGCAGGGCAGATCCTTTACAATGGTGATATGTCCGAGGACTGAAGGAGAGAGTATACACATCAGATATTGATTGGACGGTTCTCTCTTTGACTTTTGTTGCTTGAACAACTAAATGAAGTGCCTTCAAGAAACACCCTTTGCTGATGATTTTGTACTTCTGGCATAAAATGATGTTGAACAGAGTCTCAGGCGCTGCTATGCTCTTCAACGTATCAGCCTAAACTGCAGTGAAATAATATTTACCAGACTGTGCCAAATACCAAGCCTATAGAACCCAAACTCATTTTTGATAACACACTAGTGACAAATGTAAATAGCTTCAAATACTTAGGAAGCATAACCTCAATGCTAACTCTTCCAGTTGATTGTTACTCAACCATGCACATTGTTAAATGGAGTCCTGTGGAAAGAGCCTAGGTCTCCCAAGCATAGAGAAAGGCCTGTGCCTTCTCTCTGGTCCACTGGTGAGAATGATGGTAAGAATGAGGGCATTGGCTAGCATTTTTGCCAAAACTGAGGTCTGTTCTTCCAATGCACCATGTAATTTTTGGGAAATCTCTTGGAGTGCTGGAGGAATGGATCTCAAATTTGGCACAAAGTAAGTGGATGCTATCACACCAGACGGCTCAGAATCAGAGGTGGTATTCAGCAGGTTCTGACCAGTTCTGGAGAATTGGTAGAGGAAATTTTGAGTAGTTTGGAGAATGGGCAAACACCACCTCTGACTGGAGATTTTACAGTATCCTTCCCCTGCCACGTCCCCCAAGCCATGCCCACAGAACCAGTAGTAAAAAAAATTGAATCCCACCACTGCTCAGAATGCTAGAGTTTGCTAGTTTTTTCTCCTCCAGAGGGGTAGAAACATTAGCATTCTCTAATGCTAAGCAAACGCCAGTGTTAGCAAATGCCAGTGTTCTGAGCCTTTCAGAATGCTAGCATGCGGGGACATCATAGAAAGAATTTCTACCTCCCTGGATCCATAAGGGCAAAACCTCTGCTGATAAAGAATCCCATGAAGTCTTCCTGTCAGCAGAGCTGATGGAAGCACATCAAAATGGGCTCTATATTTGTTTAGGGTCAAATTGTATAGATACCCCACAGTAGAGGGCTTGCAACTTTCTAGCATTTAGCAGTAGAATTCAGGGACACTTGGGCAATCAATGTCCCTGATTCTCTCTTTTACCTTCTCTAAGGTTAATTTTGCTTTCTCTTGGTTAATTGGCCTAATTATTCAGGAGAGAGGCCAAGACTGCAATTTCTGCTGTACAGATGCAGTGTTAATGAGTCTGATAATTATTTGACAGTAGCCAAGGCATCAGGTCTTCAGGGTCAAATTTGATTCTAAATCCTCAAATTAGAATTCTAATTCAGGCCTAAGCCCTTATATCTGGTACAGTAGCTTCAAATTTCAAGACTGCATTGGAGGTGCATTTTGGGGTACCAAAGTTCTATGAGAATTTGACTGAATGGCTTCATAAGCTATAGATTTGTGTCTGGAGCAACTTGTATCCCATATAATAGTTTGGCAGTGTTTTAGCCATTAATGATTTAACTGCTACTGGGATGTAATTTGTCACCTGTTGCTCATGAAATTTAATTATTGCTCACGTGCTCTTTTGGACATAATTTACCTGAACTGTTAATTTCCTGAAGGCCTGAAATACTATGACCATGTATTTTTTTAAAAATGTTTAATCTGTTCCAGTTCATGGGAATCAATCATCCACTTGTGCTTTTGTCTTTTGTTAGAAAAAACTACAACTTTAGGTTTGTCATAATAGATTATTAATTGTTCTCATTATAGTAGAATGCCAGGATTCTCAGTGCCCGCTTCATCCCTACAGAAGACAAGGAGAGAAGAATGGTATCATCTGAATAGAGTAAAATTGGGAGATATCTTCACTATAATTAGGAGCATGGATACCAGCTCTCTGGAGAGTTTTAATTAGAGAGTTGAAATAAAGGATCAGCTCAGAATATCCCCACATTTTACCCTTAATATATTATTAAAAACTGCCTTGAAATCAATAAAGACTTCATATAAATTCAAATCAGAGTGGTTTAAATATTTATTTGTCAAAAGTTGAAACGCTCCTTGGAACTTAGACTGCTCTGGATCAGTTATTCCCTCCTCTATTCCCAAGGTTTGAAGTTTGATAATTGTGTACAGGTAGACCTCGACAGGGCCACAATTCAATTATGTTCAAAAGATTAATTGGCCTATAATTAGCTGGATCTTTCCAGTCATGTTTTTTATATAAGGAAACCATTGCGGATTCCCCCCGTCCCCAGTCCTGTCAAATCTTGGTATGTGGAATATGTATGAGAATACAGAGATCCTCCAATTGAATTGGATTTCATTAGCTCGGGGGGTATATTGTCACTACTGGGGGCTTTACCACACCTAGTAATAGTAATAGCAATAGCTATTAGACTTATATACTGCTTCACACTGCCTTACAGATCTCACTAAGTGCTTTACAGAGTCAGCATATTGTCTCCAACAATCTGGTTCCTCATTTTACTGACCTCAGAAGGATGGCAGGAAGAGTCAACCTTGAGCCGGTGAGACTAGAACTGCCAAACTGCTGGCAGTCAGCAGTCAGCAGAAGTAGCCTGCAGTACTGCATTCTAACCACTGCGCCACCACAGCTCTTAACCACTTAAACTGGTTAATGATCTTTTTTACTTCTTTGCATGTGACCAGGGGGGTCACTATGGTAGTGAGGATAATGGTACATCCATTACATAAGTGTTAGCATGAGGCTCACAGTAAAAGGCTTGGACATATTGTACCCAGATACCTGAGGAGACACAACAATGGAGTTGTGCAATGTTGCTCTTTCTTCAGATCATATCTTTCACTGTTTCAGTGTCCTTTCAGTTCACGGAAGAGGCCTGGAATGGGGCTTCTCTTTTCCAATGCATAGAATCAATGTCTACACAAATGATGTTGGCAGGACAATTTGGACTTTTCAGACCATCATCTGTGTACTCTGCACGATGGGTTGCATGAACTTCACAAGGACCAGTAAAAAACGTTAGATAAAACCCCAGAAGCAAGGGACATCGATAAAGGCAGGTGTATTGCAGAAAGCAGGGATGTTTCTGAAATGAGGTTTCTTAAACCATACCAAGAAAAACCAGAAAGAACACTGACTCATAAAGTTCATGACCTTTGAGCTCTTATACAGATTTAGAACAATTCTATTTTGAAATAGAACAATTGGAAGATTGTTTTGAATTCACCCAAAAGAAACAGAAGCAGTGGAAAGAGAGTAGCAATAAAAACATTGATTCCTGCTTTGAAAGGTATATATATGTTATGTATGAAAAGCTGGCATAGTATAGAATGCCTAGGAAATCTATAGAATGTGAGGCATTTGTAGGCAAAGTATGAAATGTCTGTGTAATTTTAATATACTATATACACTCCCTAGGCATTCTACATAAAACCTAGCCATTAAGCACAATGACAAGAACTATTTAGGCAAAGTATGAAAATAGAGTCATGAAAAGGGTTAGGGTTAGGGTTATTGAAAAGACATATGAAAATGAAAAGAGAAATGCAAAATAAAGTACAAGACTTTCTTACTGAAAAACAAACAAGAAAAAAAGACTAGTATTGACCTACTTGTTGCAAAAAGGAAAGTTACAATGGCATTTTAGACAAAAAGGAGAGAATCTTGAATCTATTCTACAGGGTAGAGTTATGTTACATTCAAGTAATAGGTAGAGAAGAAGCAAATGGCATTAATCATGGAGGGGACTGAAGACTTCATTGGTAAGCAAAACTCTTTCAGCTGGAGGGTCATTCCACCACTCTTCCTCATAACTAGATTGTTGGAATTCTATGAAATGAGGAACAATTTCCTTCTAGCAGCTGAGGAGGGAAGGGCAAATTCTGGTCCCAATTCACCCTACTTTTTCCACCCTCCAGGATTTTAGAACAGGATGAGAACTCTGAAATGAAACTGAGCACGTTCCACAAGTTCTTTTAGGACCAGCCCTTTTCAAATTTAGCAGGAGAACTAAGTTAATGACTAGTACTTTACCCTAGATATTCAAAGCTTGAATTAGGGAAAAAAGCAGTCCCATTCACTTTCTGCATAATAAACCTGTTATTTCCTGCTGTTCATTTATTAGTCTGGTTTACTTTTTCATTTCACTCTTACTTTCCAGTGGAACATCACTGGACTTGACAGATCTCTAGTTCAATAGACTTGAAAGCTACACTGCTGTAGCTGAAAATGGTACTTCCAGCTGAACTGATGGATAAAGGCAACATCTTTCATAGACGTATCTGGCTGCAACTTTTTTTAAACTTATTGGTGAGTAGAAAAGAATTTGGAACAGATGAAGTAGCAATAGCATTACTAATTACTCGCCAGTTTGTAATGCAACTGAAATAGGATATACTAAAATGAATATTAACTTTTGTATTCCATGGAGAATGAAGCTTATATAGATTGAGAGACAGAGAGAGAGGACATTGTCTTTGTATCAGAAGTGTCCCATTTTGTGTGTGTGTGTGTATGTTAGAGATAGATAAATAGATGATGCTTCATTTGTTATATTAAGACAAAGATGCAAATTGTGAGGTTCAATGATACATGTAGCCTCTCATAATCATTTTGTGACATCCAAAGTCTGCAATGTTTGTGGGGTCAGAATATTGGAATATTTTGTGTTTACAGAAACTTGGGAGATTTTAAAGGACAAAACAAGAGCCTTAAGCCTTGTGGATGCTTACATCTCTCAGTTCATTGCTTAAAACTCCTGCAATTTCCTCAGACGT
This sequence comes from Pseudonaja textilis, assembly GCF_049901715.1. Lineage (NCBI taxonomy): Eukaryota > Metazoa > Chordata > Lepidosauria > Squamata > Elapidae > Pseudonaja > Pseudonaja textilis. The sequence goes on along the minus strand of NC_141992.1, from coordinate 157,894,502 downwards.
GCCTGATCCTGGAGTTCAGTAGTGCAACCCTAGCCTACCATACAAAGCTTATACATTTCTGCCTTTGGATAATGATCATGTAGATGACTTTTTAAAACACAGAAACAGTATATACTCTTTGGGCCAGTTCTAGCAAAGCATGGTTTTATAGAATCAAGTATCCATCAAAAATTTTAAAAATCCCTAATTTTAAACAATTCAAAGAACTTTGGGAAAAGTTGGTCCATCTATTTTTGAATTGCACTGTGAATATTATGTATTTTTTTCTATTCCATGTAACAATATAAATGAATCAGTGAAATACAATAGTAGAAAATTAAGCAAATTAAGTAATTGCTTTTGGGGGGAGGAGTTTTCAAATAAAAGCAGTTTGTTTTTATTCATCTCTCTTGTCTCTGTTTGATTTACTATATTAATTTGTTATCAGTAACTGGTTGTTGATATTCCATCCTGACTAGTTTTTAGAATTGGTATATCTTTTAAAACATGTTATGACCATAGAGACATTTTCTTTTGTAGTTTTATAGCATGTTGATTTTAGGATTATTTTACAGTATTGAAATAGCTGTCAGTATTTATGCAGGATGGAAAATGCTAAAGAAATGAAAAGAATGATGAATAGAAGTGAAATTTAATCCTTTGACAATTAAAAAAAATTAGAATGTGAATAAGTCATGAAGGGAGAAAAGTCTGGCTAGATTTTGGAATAATAACGTCTTTCCCTCAAACTCACTAAACAAAAAATATTTTAAGATGTCATATGATAAAGTTACAACTCAGTAACAGTAAAATATTATAAAAAGACATGATGAATTCATTATACTTCATATTTTCAGGAAAACTTTCCAGTTAATTAGGTCAGTTTAAAGAGCAGAGTTGTCATTTCAACTGAAGCCTTCAAGGTAGGGCAAATCCTTGCATCTCAGCTAGGCTACAAGCAAAAACAAAAGTGACATTGTCACCTACTTCAACAATAAAATATTATCAATTGTTTGAGGTTTACTTTACACTTTAATTCAAGATTAATATGTTTCTGTTACCAAATGTGGCTAATTAGTGTTTCCAATATGTAAAACAGAATTACTTCTTTTGTCTTATTATTAAAATATAAGGATAATATTTGAATAATATTTTCACAATAGTATGCATTACAAACCATTTTATTGAGTTATCAAGGCTTCTTGGAACATGATAATACGGTCAATTATATTCAAAATAATCTGAATTGATTTTAGGAGCAGTAGAGAGGCAGAATCTATTTCCATAGACCAACTTCTAATGGCTCTTGGCCAAAATAGAAGGACAAAATTTAGTATGGTATAGGAAATTTAGTAAGTGAAGCTGCAGGCTCATGGCAATCTTGACAGGGGCTTTGATTCTGTAGGAAATGATCCAAAACAAAGCACAACAACTCATTTTCTTCCTTTGTTTATTAATAAAAATAAACCAGTTTCTTAGAGGCATTAAAGCAATTTTTGCAGTATATTGTTAAGCCAGTTGGGTTTCCTTCACATCCTTGATTCTTGATTCTTTTTTAATTGATTGTCCATTAATACCAGCAAAAAAAGTTCTGGTTTCAATTGAATATTGATCTTCAAAATTCTTTTATCATTATATGTATTTGAACCCAGAAATTGTGGTGTTTTTTTAATAAGTCCAGCAAGCATGATAAAAATAAATAATTCTTCATGTCATCCACATTTCCAACATAAACTTGAAGTATCATATATTCTAGGCAATTTTTCTGTGGTCATACATCATACATAATAATAATAATAATAATAATAATAATAATAATAATAATATATAATATACTTTTTGATCCTTTTAAGCACATATTCTTTTCACTGTTTCTATTTGTACATTATGTCCAAAGTTTTTAGCCCATTTTATCACTACTTCTTTCATTTCAAATTTCAATATAAATGTAAACATTTTAGCAATTATATGTTTATCATTTGTACATAATTCAACTTCAAATTCTATCTTTTCAAATTCCAAATATCCTGTTATCTACTCAGATCGTTCTCTCAACTGCCACTGAAAATTAAAACCATTGAAAAATAAATTTACCTGCAGCCAATTTTTCTTCTGATTTCATCTAATATTCTCCATATCCCTGCTCTAACAACTCTTTAGTTTGCCATTTTTTACTTACTTTTTCTCTCCTGAAAACTGCTTGTTGTGTTGAAAGTCTATCTTAACTATGGGTAATGTAGTTATCATAAGCTTAGTTATTTATAGCTTTAGCTGAAATCCTGTTTCTATTCAGAGATGAGCAAAGATGTTAATGATAGTGCTGATATTCTTTCTTGAGCTAAAATATATGGTCTTCTTTGTTAAGCCTTCCTTGAGGCTTTGTTGAGATATCTGTGCCAAGAAGACATGCCCCTCTTTTTCTGTGGAGTACTTCAGCCTCTAGGATCAGCTATCACCTTTTCTTCCCCTAAATTCTTTCCTCAAGTCTAGCCAGCCCCCTCCTTTTTTGGGGGGCAGACTATCATTCCTCTTTCCTGTGAGAAAGTTTCTGCCTCTGAGAAATATTGGTAATCTGTTCTTCTCCTAGACTTTACAAAAATATTATATTACTACTTTTAGGTACGTGTGGTGTCTAATCTTATTTTGTACTTGCAAGAAGATAGCCTGAGAAAGAGTAGTTTGTTCACATTCCCTGCTTGTTTGTTGAGTGGAATTGCATCTCATGTTTGTACAACACCTTATTCTTTTCATTATGCAAGTTTTTGTTTCCTCTTTTTATTACAATTAATAAAATCTGAAGTTTGTCTCCTTAGTGCAATGCTTCTCAAAGTTTCTAGTGATACAACACTTTCTACAGTGAAGAAATGTGGAACCCATTCAATTAAAGAGACACTTCTCTCAACCTTTTTGTATTTAGTACATGGAGCTCATTTAGGTAGTTTGTTCTAGAATGAAAATAATTTAAAAATAATCTAAAATTAACCACTCAAATTATGTACTTAATACTATATAACAACAGCGATTAGCATTAAGCTGTTGAAAAATTTTCTTCAATAGAAAATTCTGAGTATGTAAGAATTAGGGGCAATAAGATTAGACACCACACGTACCTAAAAGTAGTAATATAATATTTTCCAGTCCAGTGAAATCCCATTGCCCTATTTCTGATTTTTTTGGGTTCCTTAGGCAAGAACAAAAGTTAACTTAGCACAAAACATTGATTCAAAATCAGTAAGCTAGAATTGTACATGCTCAACAATGGAAGTGATGAGATCCCGACAGATGAGGGTAATGAAGAAAATAATAGAATGTGCAGGAATAGATAAACACTTCCTATCAAAGATAAAGAAGAAACTAAATACTTTTTGACATGGGATTTATTTTATCAATGGCTAGACAATAAAAACAGAAGTTAGAAAGAAAGGGACATAAAAAGGATAGATGTTAAAATGGACAAACAAAATATTATTGTCACTACAGTATTGTTATTGAGATAAATGTTATTGTAAACACTCTGATTATGATTGCCTAAAAATAATTGTACCCAAACAACACACTGTTCAATTGAAATGGACTTTTTCTATATTATAGTAATAAAACAAATAAAACTTTAAAAAAATCAGTAACTACTCTTGAAACTAATTCACTATTATAATTTTAAAGAGCTCTGATGGCACAGTCCTTAAATAGAGTATTTTAGGCAAACCCTTTCCATAGCCAGGAGTTTGATCTGATGGGGCTCAAGATTTATTCAGCCTTCCATCCTTCTGAGGTTGGTAAAATGAGCACCCAGATTTTTGGAGGCAATATAATGATGTTGTAAACCACTTGTGGTAAAGCACTATGGAGCAGTATATAAATCTAAGTGATATTGCTATTGTTATCAGTTCTCTGTTTTTGTAAAAGTCATACTGGATTAAAATTTGTGTGTTTTAATGAACCACTGAGCCACTTCCACAATGAATCAGTAACAAGAAGGCTTGGAAGTTAACATGGCAAGGCAAAATCTTAGGTAGAAGTGGGCTCTGAGCTGCTGTTTGGCAGTGAAGACAGTGATGCAAGGATTGAGTTGATGAATGGCTGGTTTGGGCAGCTGACTAGCTGTGAAAGTATAAATGTGGAGTTTTGAGGCACTGAGAGATACCTCTGTAGACTACTAATTTCACAATCACTACTTTAGTGAATTCACATAATTTCTTGTTCCTTGGCTTAGAAATCAAATCTTGTTGCTTTGTATGTGCTTGTTTCAAAGATCTCCCTCTCTCCCTCCCTCCCTCTCTCACACATACACAGTGAGCACAATTAAGATCAAAATTGAAGAAAACTTTATAGCTTTCCTTCCTTTCTCTCCCACATATTGCTTATTTCCTTGAGGCCCAGGTGATGGTGTAATGAAGAAGAGAAAGTTATCTCTCTGTTATCTCTCTCCTCTTTTTTCCCAACTTAAAGCCTTTATATAGCTTTAGAAGAACCTTCATTGGTAGAACAATAACCAGAGGCATTTATGGGCAGCAAATAATGAAGGCATGTCCTGATAAAAATACGGTGACTTAAAATATTTACATCAACCATTAAGGATGCAAATTAAAGATGGAATTTACATGAGGATGTCACTAGGTAATATAAGTAATACTTTTGCACAATTAATTTTGTGCAGATGCCTATAGCAGCAGTCTTAAGGAAGGCACAAGATGGACAGGTGCACCAGAAAAATGGAAAACCTAGAAGGTGGTGCAGGGATCTGATTAGACTAGAATCTCCAAATTTTAAATTAAAATGTTGGTTTATGTTTATGTGCCTTTGAAGACAACTTGGACACTGTACTGAATCCTGTAGAATGTAGCAAAGTAGATCGATTAGACTAAAGAAATGCAACACACACAAACACACCCCGCTCCATGTACATAGGCACAGGTATACTTTTAATATTTTACATGAATGTATTACCCATACATTTTAATGAATTCATGTATTAAGAGAGAAGGAAATGAAATGGTATCTTTTGAAAATGTCTGAGAAATAACAAAACTAGTGGATAAATATTCTGCTTTTGCATCCTGCCCATTGGCAAAATTTGGATGAACAAATACATTTGCTGAAAAACAGTTATGTGACAGAACCAGCTCTCTTTACCTTTTGTAAAGATTTTTGCCTTCCTAGTAAGATTGCTAAACATATGTTTAAATTACATTATTTGAAAGGAAGGCAACTCTCCACGTAACATCACCTTCTTGAAATGGAATATGAAACAGAAAAAAGTGAATCTAAGGTGGCTTTTAAGCCAAATTATTTGGAGAAAGCTACTGTCTTTTCAAACATATTAGTCAATGAATAAAATTTTCATGTTAGAAAAGCTGTTTTAATGCAATGCTTTGTCTATTTTCTTTCCCTCCTTTAGACTTTGGACTTATTTTGTGAAGCTTGCAATGAAGTGTCTTTTAATGTACCTCACAAAATGAAGATGGGGATGTTTATTGGCAGAGGTGAGATAACCTCTCTCTCATGCTTTGTTTGTAGACGCTGGAATTCGAATCTGGGTTTTGTAAAAGTCTTACAGCAACAGCAATTTGCTAGAGGCTAACAATATCATCACTGTAAGTGATAGCTAGAAAAGTTCTGACTCCTATGATTTAATATAAGCATGCATTTATTTTAAATTATTTAGGCCTTTAAGAGTTACATTCTTTTAAAAAAATGAATTGTAGAATTGGGTCAACCAATGTAGTGGTTAGAATGGGAGGGTCAGTTTATGTCCTCCCCAAATATTGGGTGACTTTGGATTATTCTCTTTGCCTTTTCTCTTTTCAACTGGTTTTTGAATTTCTTTTTTTTTCTTACAGTAAAAATGAAACATTGTCTTAATGATACTGGAATTATTGGCATAAACAATCCTAATTTTATAATTCTGGAAGATGGTTCACTGTATACCAAAAATGCTATTTCTTTGACTACACATGAAAGTATCATTACTGTATTTTCAAAAAATATTTATACACATGAGCAAAAGCGGATATATGTTAGCTTGCTAACATACCCCCAAAAGGTATATACAATTTCTTTCATTCTTGAGTCTATCACTAACTATCACACACCTCTTATCATCCATCTTGTATTCATTTTACTTGATTTGAGAGTAATAAGAAAATAAGCTTAATAAAGTGAAAATGGGACATTTAAGCATGTTGAAAAGAGATATGTGCTCAAGAATGAATAGGAGATGAATACACATGGATGTTCAGGAAGAAAAAAGTATGTTCAGTAGGCTTAGTGATACAGAGAGAATGAATAAGGACTGAATTGCATAACAAATACTGTTGAAGGCAAAAGATGTGGTTGGGTGGAGTTAATGACATTCTCAAAAATGGAGAGGTAAGAAGTTTAAAAAACAAGTGGCAATACTGAAACAGATTATAATCATAAAGAAAGCAACATGGTTCACAAGGATAAAGTATAAATTAAATTATTACATTATGAAAGAAAAAGCCATAGATCAAAACTAATAAAAAACAAAGTATCCAATATAAAACCCTTTTATATAACAGAAAGTAATCATAACTGGATTATTTTTATTCTTATTTATTTATTAAATTTATTTGCCACCCATCTCATATCAAAATGATTTGGGTTATTTAGTTTTAAAATACTAAAATCCTAACAGATAAATAATTATAAAACAATAAAAATAGAAATCCCAATAAAAATATAGTTAAATGACGGGAAGGAAGGGAACAGGATGTATGTGGAGGAGATGGGATTGCCTCTTAATGCATCAATCATCCCCAGTGCTATGCTTCCCTGTTGAGGCCTTAAGCCACCTGGCAGAGCTAGGTCTTTAGGCTCTTATAGAAGGTTGGAAGGGTGGGAGCTAATCTTGCTTCAGGGGGTGAGATGTTCCAAAGGTCAGGAGTCATGAGAGAGAAGGCACTTTTCCTGGATCCTGCCAGTCGGAATTCCTTGATTGAAGGGGCCCATAGTGTCTCCTCTGCCAGCAAAGGTGGGGCCGACCATTCCAGATGGGGTGACACAGTTCTTCAAGTAACCTGGACCCATGCCATTCAGATTCAATGACATTTAGAAATAATGGCTGCAGCCCAAAATTTTATCTAGAAAATTCAGAATATACAGTAAGAAATGCACAGAAGCAGTTCAGGTTTATGGTTAATGGGGAGATTAGCTCTGATCTCCAAGATATATGAGCAATTGATTCAGTTTAAATATTTATCCATATATTATTATTTCATTTCCCATTAATACCCTCAAAACAAGATAATTTAGCCATGCCAGTATAATGGCCTTCTATACGAGGCACAATATTGTGCTGAAGGTGCATCTAGTCCTGTGTTAGGCCTGGAAGTCAGCAGGGTGACACTGGGCCAGTCACCGTCTTTCAGCCCAACTCATCACACAGAATTGTTGTGGGGAAAAATAGGAGGAGGAAGGAATATTAGGTATGTTCATTGCAGATAATTAAGCTCATATTAAGTAAATTAGATTTGAGCTTTCCTTTTCTTTTTTCTTATCTAATTTTTGATTGCTTACTTTTCGCAGTTATTTGCTGTGCTTTACAAAATGTTGCTTGCTCCTCAAGATATCAAGAATATGTATTTGTTTTATTTTCATGTTTGTATTGCATCTTTTAGCATTACTATTTTATTATATATTGTTCATATGATGGTATGAAACTCAGAATATGAAAATGTACTGTTAGCATTTTTATTAATTTATGGATAAATATTCATATGAAATTAAAAAATGGATTATCAAACAAACTTGATCAGCGGCATTAGTACTTTAATAATTGATATAATCAAAATGGAAAAACAATTTAATTGCATAATCTGGTATGTAAAGTATTGAAATTATTTTAAAAAGCAAAATAATTATATTTTTACCACACTACAATTATGTTGGGAATTAATATTACCTGTTACAATGTTTGGAATAACAGAGATCTAAGTGTGTAACTCCCCCAAAAAAAAAAACCTGCCACAGAGAGGAAGGAGTCAAGATATTTTCTAAAGCACCTGTAGGCCAGACAAGAAATAAAGGATGGAAACTGAACAAGGAGAGATTTAACCTGGAAATAAGGAGAAACTTTCTGACAATGAGAACAATCAACCAATGGAACAGCTTGCCTTTGGAAGTTGTGGGAGCGTCATCACTTGAGACTTTCAAGAAGTGATTGGACTGCCATTTGTCAGAAATGGTATAGGGTCTCCCGCTTGGGTGGGGTTTGGACTAGATGACCTACAAGGTCCCTTCCAACTCTGATTATCTGTTAAAAGATCTGTTAAAACAAAAGCATGATTGCTATAGATACGTGTTTAGGTTTCTCTCTTTTCTCTCTTCTAGGACTCAAAAACTAGGAGAAGGCATGTCCGAGCAACTGTTGTGGGACGAACAAAACGAAGATGGGCTCCAGTGCCAACTATTATAATGGAAAACTCACTAGGGCCTTTTCCTATGCAAATTCAACAGGCATGTTTTTAATGTAGTCTTCACTTGGCATTTCAAATGATCTCTGCATCTAAATTACACCCGCCAATGAATGAAATGTAGTCATAGAAGTAGACTTCTTCTCAGAATGTAAATTGTTCTCCTAATTTTCCCGTAGTGTCTTGTTACCAACCTTTAAATGGTTTTCTAAAGCAGGGGTCTCCAACCTTGGTAATTTTAAACCTGGAGGACTTCAACTCCCAGAATTCCCTAGACAGCTTTGGGAGTTGAAGTCCGCCAGGCTTAAAATTGCCAGGATTGGAGACCCCTGTTCTAAAGCACTGGGAGACTCTTGTTTGAGAAGGAATAAAGTGTCGCTGCAAAATCCTTTGCAGTACTGAAGCAAGGCAAAGTACCTCCATGAGGCAAAGTGCCTCACCGAGGCATATCACTTGCAAAACTGAAGGTACATAATATATTCATTGTTGTGAGGATAATATTTTCTTTGTTGTGATCTGAAGAGGTCTATACAGTACTTACAATAAAGCATATATATGAAATGTATTCTACTTAATTTCAGAAATGAAATTAAATTGCTGCTAAGTCCGTCTAGAAATAACATGCATACAGTAACATCTGATGGAATTCCATATAAGGGTCTACCAATTATAATTGCCCATTAAATTTTTAAAGGACTTTGTCTTTAGAATTGATTGACAGGCCATAATGGCCTCTCCATTGCTAAAAAAAAAAATGAAATTATGTTAGTCTAGATGCATTCTGAAACAATTTAGTTGAGATAGCCTACTTGCATTATAGACTTTTCATGGGATATAAGTTTGATCTAGAACAATTAATATGCCATGCCATATGCTAACCCAGTTAGCAGGTTACAACCATTACATACCTCATATGGTGCCTATTGTGCACTGAAGTGTACTGTGATCTTAATGATCTGTATAAAGAAGTCCTTTGCAATAATCCTTGGCTGTTCCAATGCACAAAAGATTCTTAATGAATTGTCAATGATTTCAGTTCAGTTGAAGTGAATTATTGTATGTAGGCAAGAAGTAAAGAATTACATTTGTCAATTTAATTTCATGTCTTTATTTTCAGCTGTCTTCTGACATGGCACTAAAGTACAATATTAGATATTTCATTACTGGCCCTGGTGTTGACAAACCACCACTGAATTACTTTTACATTGAACAAGAAACTGGAAATCTCTTTGTTACTTGCCCAATAGATCGGGAAGAATACCCAGAATTTCAGGTATGTGATTCTGTACAAAGACATATACATATATACATACTACAAAAATAATGTTATGAGTCTGTATGCACTGCATAGATTTCAGAAGGACAGACCTATGACTTTGATCTGCCAATATTCTTTGAATTTATATTTAAGAATCAGATCCATAATAGACAGCTATTTTGAAATTAATTAAATTGTGTTAGTGTAATTACTCCCTATTTATTTAATAATATTTACATCCTGTTACATTAAAAATTATTACTTGGGGCAATTTTTGGAGGATTCTTGTGGTTATACTTAAGAAGCGTATTTATACAATGAAAACAATTTGATTGTAGGAAACTTTTGTATCTGAGGTATGGGATAAACACATCAACTTGTTAGTCAATCACAAAGTTTCCTGGGCACACAACCTTCTTCCCAGGTTTTCTTCAAAACAAACCTCCATTTTTTTTCCCTATAATCCAATCACATCAGGGAAAATAGACAGTATACCTAATAGACCTAGATATAAAGAACATGTCCATGAGAGGCTGTCCAGGTCTGCCAATAATCTTATAGATATAATAATGGGTTGTAGAATAATGCAAACCTTATAGTGCTTTTTCGGTTCCTATTTGAACTTTCATTTTTCTTATCTCACCCTTTATCATTTTCCCTGGGTTTATATTGCTTTAGCCAGTGTCTTATAAGTATTCTTCCATCAAGTCTTTGTGCTTACACAAAGACATCCTTTCTATGTCCTTTGTATTTTTCTACTTTCCTTGGTTATTTAATGGGTCCCTTTTCCTATTATTATTTTTCTGTCTTTTTTATGTTTGGTCAATTAAAGGCAGAGAACATTTATAATAACAACCACAACAACAACAACAACAACAACAATAATAATAATAATAATACCATGTTTCTCCAACAATATGTCCCCCCCCATAGGAAGACCCAGCGTGTTTTCTAGGCATAAAATGAAATTAAGCTGCTCCCCCCAAATTTAGGCCTAGTTTAAAACATACACAATTGGGGGGGAAGGCGGGGGGGACCTTGACATTAGGAGTGCCCCGTGGGCAGCTGCGCCTCGCCATCAGCTGCTCCTAACAGCCAATCATGGTGGAGCATGGAGGGCTCCCTTACCCCTCCCTTACCCGGGTCAGCAGGGAGGCGGCATTGATGTGGATGTCCGGCAGCGTTTCAGCCGCTTCTCAGGCCTCCGTAGCCTCCACGGTTCCCACCAGTGCTGGCGCCTCTCTTGCCAGTGCCATCTCCAACAACAGCATCTGAGTCGCTCCCACGTTTCCCCTGTCCCCATAAGAACAGGGAAAAAAAACATTTTGAGATACCTGAGAGCACCATGCAGTGCATTTTGGTTTAATCCCGAGCAGCTGGGTGGGCGTGAGAAGAGCCGAGCGAGCATCTCTGCTGCTGCTACCCTTGGTGCTCCAGCCTCGGGCTCTGCAAGTTTGCAAAAGTCTCGGTGCGCAGCCCGTTCCTGCATTCCAAGCACACAGGCCAAGCTGCAGCTGTCCATCTCTCGCCAGCGCCATCTCCAACAACAGCGGCAGCAGCAGCGGGAACCATGGAAGTTATGGAGGTGGCTCCCCCACCCGAGAAACGGCTGAAATGCTTCTACAGTTCCTGTTGCTGCTGCCGCTGTTGTTGGAGACAGTGCTGGCGAGAGAGGAACAGCTGCAGCTTGGCCTGGGTGCTTGGAATGCAGGAATGGGCTGCGCACCGAGACTTTTGCAAACTTGCAGAGCCCGAGGCTGAAGCACCAAGGGTAGCAGCAGCAGAGACGTTTGCTTGGCTCTTCTCACACCCACCCAGTCACTCAGGATTAAACCAAATAGCAGCGCACGGCAGTCCCAGGTACCTCAAAATCTTTTTTTCCTGTTGTTACGGGGACAGGGAAAAAGTAGGAACGACTCAGATGCTGTTGTTGAAGATGGTGCCGGTTTTTCGGGGCTCAAAAAACAATAAGGTCCGGCCTTATTTTGTGAGAAACAAGGTAATAATAATAAATAACCACTACTCCCTATCCCGTTGACAACACACATTCATACCAGCCATTTAATGGGCTCCATCTCACTCTGGGTTCCCCAGGTCTGCTGACAAAACCACATCTTCAGGGCCTTCAAGAGTGTCAGAAAGGGGGGGTTAGACTAATTTCTGGAGGAATGATTTCCAGAGGGAGGAGCAACCAAAGAGGGAGCCACCCTTCTTCTGGTTCCCGGCAGATATATCTCATTAGGGACTGGACCCACAACATTCCTTGCCTCCTCACTCTAGGGGAAATAGCTAATATTTTCTGCTGATTCTTTCTTCTACCAATGTTCTTATATCTCTTTTTATGTCTATGGTTTCTTATGTCATTTTAGGTTAAAATAGCTTACTTTGCCTTATGCCCTTCATCTACTTAATCTGTAGCTCATCTTTATGTCTGATACTTGTATGCTCTTTACATATTTTTTGAACATCTCTAGAACTTAGCACTACACCTTGCTATAAGAAAGGAGTTTACTAATGCAGGAGCATTCACCCTGCACCTATACAAATATAATAGTTATTGATCAAAGCAAATTCTCTACAGCAAATGGATTAAATAATTGTGCCCTGATTTATCATAAATTTTTCATTGTCTACAGAAGAATAAATGTTTCTTTTATTGCATTTTCTGCAGCTCATTTGCTATGCAATGACACCGGATGGATATACCCCAGAAATCCCACTTATTCATATAATCAAAATAGAGGATGATAATGATAATACTCCAGAATTTGAGTACAATATTTATACTTTTCATGTACCTGAAAACAGTATAATTGGTAATTGAACTTTTCAATAAATCTCAGATCACAGATTTGGAATACAGGTAGCCCTCATTTAGCAAGTACAATTGGGGCCAGCAGCTTGGTTATTAAACAAAGCAGTCACCCAGAGAAATTGTGACTATGCTTTTGATCTTACTTCAGCTTTCATTTGCTTTAGAGACCTACACAGATTGTAAATGGGAGGTTCTGTTGCAAATTTACTTTTTTTTCACCATCATAAGGTCCAGTGGTGGGATTCAAATTTTTTTGCTACCAGTTCTGTGGGTATGGCTTGATGGGTGTGGGTGTGGCTTGTGGGTGTGGCTTGGTGTGTGTGGCAAGGGAAAGATACTGTAAAATCCCATTTCCTCCCCACCCCACTAACCTGCTTTCCAGTCAGTTCTCCTGTGCAGGGCAACAAAAGAAAACCCAGTTGATCAGCTGGGATTCAAGAGGCAGAGAAAAGGTGGGGGCTGGGCCAGTCAGAAGTGGTATTTGCAGTTCTCCCAACTACTCAAAATTTCTACCACCAGTTTTCCAGAACTGGTCAGAACCTGCTGAATACCACCTCTGATAAGGTCACTGTGCAAGGCCATCACTAAACGAGGACTACCTGTATCTGTTTTAATATGTTTTGTGTGAAATTATCACACCAGTTATTTAAGTGCAAATATAGACTTTATTATTGAGGAATGCAAAATTTATTAATAATAAAATATAATGGTAGCAGTAGAAGGGTATGTTTAATAACATGTCAAATACTTTTTGTGTGGAAGTGCCTTGCCTGCTTCCTAGGGCTGAGATAGTATGACTGGCCCATGGGCACTTTATGCCCAAGGTGGGACTAAAACTCAGTGTCTCCTGGCTTCTAGCCTGCTGCCTTAACCACCAGACTAGCTAGAGTGTTATTAGATGGAGAAATTGATATAATTAACTTTGATATTTGAATAATGTGGGCATAGCTTTTCTTCTAAAGGAGGAAGACCTGAGTATTATGAAAACCTAAAATTGATGCCTTCTATATACAGGAACAGTAGTTGGACAAGTGACTGCAGCAGACAAAGATGAGCCCAATACACTGCATAGTAAAGTGAAATACAGAATTATATCCCAGAATCATCAGAAACTTCATGAATTTATTATAGATCCGGATTCAGGCTGTATTACGGTAGCATTACATCTGGACAGAGAGGTAATTTTCAATTTAGTGTTACACCAAAACACTAAGTGAAACAGCATAAGTAAAACTAACAAAGGACAAAATAGATTGGTCTTAGATAGAGTAGCTGCAATATAGCTGAAGTGAAAAGTCCTTTTGGTAGTTAGGAATTATATAGCTATTGTGAAGCCAAATTCAGATAATTTAGTGGGTAACTTTGGAACAATGTCTCAGTCTGTCTTACCTATTTCATAATATATGAAGAGGGATAGTGAAGGGAAAGAAGCAAATATATTGCCTTGAGTATCTAAGCATTAAACAGTGCCAGATTATTATTTTTTTGCAGAGTAATCTTTGGATGAAATGGCAATATTGAATAAATTCTTAACTAAGTGAATAATCCCATGGCCTTGCTTTAAAAAAATAAAGTATTTTCAATCCGCCCAGGAAAATTATGCCTATATTTTTTCTAATGTTCTTCAGATTGTGTCAGCATACACACTACACATAGAAGCAAGAGATATGGGAGGCGAAGAGTTTGGTTTGTACTCTACAGCAGCAGTACATATTGAAATTGGAGATGTAAATGATAACCTTCCTCAAGTAACACAAAGTATGGTAAGTCTATCATAGTAAAACCTATTGATGATGTTACTTTTTTATGATATTTTTAGGGGAGGGTTAAAGTGGAAGGATTAGAGTTTGAGATAGTCAGAAAACATTTATTACTTGGACAGAATTTTCAGGGTGAGTTGAATCCTTTCTCATACTACTGAAGCAAGTTGATGCCTAAAAATTGTTGATGTCTAACAATTAGTTATTACCTTTGGGAAATACTTAAGGATGGATAATCTGCCAAATGATTGGAGAACAAATTCTATCTTTCCTTTTTTATTAAAAAGTGGCAAAGGATCTGAGCAATTGGCTAACAAGCCAGGTAAAACTAGACAGGATCACATGATTATTAGATGAATCTTATCTGGCATTAGAACTATTCATAGCTCATATTTGAAAATTGTTTTTTTCAGTATGTAGTGGAGATATATGAAAATATAGAACATGCAGAAATATTATGTATTCCTGTTGAAGATAAAGATGAACCCAGAACATCATCATGGATGGGTGTATTTGCTATTACTAAAGGAAATGAAGATAATAGTTTTGCTCTTAGAGTTGACCAACAGCAGAATATTGGGTGTTTAAGCACTTTAAAGGTAACTATGGATAGTAAAAAGTGTTACTGCAATGATATGAATTGAATTTTACTTAATTTTAAGGTGTGAATTACTTGTTGAAATATATTTTTCACAACTTTCTAAAGATGTATTTTACATTTTTTAAATGTAATACTATTTCCCATTAAAACATGTTGGGAAAGAGAAGAAAGAGAAAACTCAAATGAAATTTGATAATAGTAATAGACCCTGTATTTTCATCAGTAAGTTGAAATAGAAGTAAAATGTCTTAGTAGTAGTATATTGATTTGAGTAGCATTTACTTCCTCCAGGAACTGGATTATGAGAAAAGCCATGAGAGAAGATTAGAAATTGTCGTAAACAATGAAGCACCTTATGTTTCACCTCCCAATTCAAGAGCTCTTCCAACAACTATGGTGAGCATTGTGGTCAAAATTAAGGATCAAGATGAAGGACCTGTATTTGAATCTTGTGAATACATTCTATACATAAATGAACGCATGTTGGTTGGCACAGTGGTTGGTAATTACCAAGCAATGGATCCAGAAACTGGAAACAAACCCTTAAGGTACAAAATTATTATATTGTTTGGTTTATTTATATATTGTGTGTAACATAAAGCAATTATAATTAACTTATTGTTGGAATAAATTTGAGGTACATAATCTTGTTAAAATATTTATTCTTAACAGTTACAGAATAATAAAGGACCAATGTGGTTGGATCACCATTGATGAAATAGGAAACCTCAAAGCAACTGACATTTTAGAAAGAGATTCAAAAAACATAGAATACAGTCAATGCAATGTAACGGTATCTGCAATTGATCAAAGTGAGTATCAAATATTGCGAAATGTTAGTACTTTTGCTACATGCATAATGCTACCCGATGTGGCTTACAAAAAAATGATCAGATGCTGATGGCTATATTAAAATATTTTTTATTGTAATCTTATGATCCCTCACATTTTTGCAACCATGATCTAAGGCCCTAAGTAGACATGTCTAATATTTGAAATACATTAACTGTATATCTCTTTTTAGACCAATCTCCTTTGGATTGTTTTACAATATTTACTTGGGATGATTGACATTTTTCTTCAAAATCCATCTTTTTAGGTGTAGAGCCTGAATTATATTGCCCTTTAGTGGAATAGAATCAGCAGAATAGATCCTTGTCCACCCTACCCTGTAGTCTCTGCAGGACCTCGTCTACCAAGTAGAAAACCATGAGCTGATTGTTATTTAACTTACTTTTGCATTTATTAGATACTTATTGCACTTTTCTTCTGAGAATTTGGGCAACACATATATTTGGCAGTAATTAATTCTGTTAACAATGCATAATTCTATAGTTTAACAAACTACATTACAATTCTGTGGATGTGTGCTGTAGCTCTCAAAAAAGCCAATACAGTCCTAGACTGAATCAACAAAGGAATAGTATCAAGATCACATGAAGTATTACTACTGCTTTGGTAAGACCAGACTTAGAATACAGCATCCAGTTTTGGTCACTGTAATACAGAAAAGAAGTTGAGACTCCAGAAAGAGTGCAAAGAAGAGTATCAAAGATGGTTAGGAGGCAGGAACTAGGTATGTCTAGTCTAATAAAGAGAAGGACTAGGGATGACAATGATAGCAGTCTTCCAATATTTGACAAGCTGTTATAAAGAAGAGGGGAAAACCTTCTTCTCCAAAGCACCTGAAGGCAAGGCAAGAAGTAACATAAATATATCAAAGTGAGCTCCAACCTAGAGCTAAGGAGAAATTTCCTGACAAGAACAATTGGTGTAATAGCTTGCCTCCAGAAGTTATGGATGCTCCCACAACTTCCAAAATCACTTTTTTGAAGAAGAGATTGGACGGACATTTTTTCTGGAATGCTATGGGGTTTCTTGCTTGAGCAGGGGGTTGGATTAAAACTGGGGACCCCTCCAACTCCATTATTCTGTTACAATGGCTTTCTTCCTATGGATTATGAATTAGGATAGTTTGTTAAACCAATGTTTTATTTAGCTTTCACAGAAAAATACTTTTGTAATGTTATATGGTTTGATCAAGTTACTCTCATTACTGTATTAAAACTAAGCATTCTGATTTCCCTAGGTGGTAAAACAGGAAATGGGGTAATTGTGATAAAACTTGCTATTGAGAACAATTACCCAGTGAGTACCAGTAAACACTATGTCATGTGTAAAGATAAAAAACCAATCTGTATAAACGCCAGTGACATTGATTTGCCGATGTCCACTATGCCTTTTCATTTTGAAATAGAGAAACCAATGGACTTAAAATGGAAGTTAACTCCAAATGATGGTATGTTTTTGGTTTTTAATATCTACAAAATACATTGTGACTAATATGGTGTGACTATCATATGAAGTGTAATTTGTGGTTTTGAATTATTTCTTTCATAGATGCATCAGCACTGCTTTCTCTAGTTGAAGATATAGACTATGGGTACCATTATATTCTTCTCAGAATATGTAATGGAGAAAGCATCAGAAAAAGTGAAATATTAGTTCATTATTGTGACTGCGCAATTCCAAGTAACTGCTCCAAATCCACCACAAACATATCAGTGGGTTATTCTCCTTCAGACATTCAAGTAGAGCGCACTCCAGCTGCATCAAGTCTTTTAGGAGCCTGGAGCATTCCTGCAATGGTCATGGGTTCATTAGCAATGCTATGTAAGTATGTGTATGTCTTGAAGAAGCAACATGAACTGTGAAGGGTGACATTACATTCAGTCCTTGCCTAGCAAACACCTCAACTATCTTTAGGTTATAAAAAAACCATTTTCCAACTAATGCATATATTTCTGACAAAATTTTGTGTGCTTAATCATGCAAGCCAGAGAGAAAGTGACATGTAGCTATATGAAGACTTTATTTAAATGAGATGGCAGCAAGCAAGTTCTTTGCTGTGTTGCTTTCAGTCACATGTTCATTTATTAACACGTTTTGCTAACAACTTGATTGGACCAGAATTTGGTTGCTAAATGAGGAGTGGGTATAGGAAATCCTATATCCTAATGGAGGGGATAGGAAATAGCTCCTTATTTCCTACCTATGACTAGCTATATAGCCTATATAGCAATTGTTTCCAAATAAATTCTTTCTTTAAAGCTTTTTTTGTCTTATCCATGCCTCCTCTCTTTTATAAAATTAAACCCAACTTAATTTCATTAATTAATAAATTGTAATTTCATATATTTATTTAAATCACATAAATAAACCGTCTTGTTTTCTGTATTTTTTGTTTCTTGCAGCAGGCTTTGGTGCACCTTTTGGACTTTGGCTCTACAGAAAACATCGCACACCTCAGGAAGAACCTGATTTAACATTTGAGAATTTAACAAGATCAAACACTGAGGCACCAGGTGAAGGAAACACAAGACCAAACACTGAGGCACCAGGTGAAGGAAACGTAAGATCAAACATTGAGGCATCAAGAAATACAGTAAGCAACACCTTGCCTTGTATAGTAGCAAATGTAACAGGTTTATTTGGATAGATTATGAGAAAGAGCAAAATATACTGTCTCATTGTTTTAGAAAGCAAAATACACTGCATTTATATCAGTAAATTGGGGGATTGTGATGTGCTCATATGTTTAAAGCTAAACACTATGGCATTTTTTGTACATGGGAACGTATTATCTACCATCATTCTTTTCTATTTAAATGTTTAGAAGTATAAATTTTCCATTAAAAAAACCCTGCTCTGGCTGAATCCAGAAAAGATAAATATTCTGAATATTTTGATATTCTGACATAAGAGAATATTTATGACTCAGGAATGAACTGTGAGGTGTTTGGTGCTCTCTGAACTTGATGATTGCTTGCAGAAATTTCATTATCAACTAGATAAAACATACATCAATATAGTGATTATGTTACCTAGTTTATTTAAGTTTATACCCAGTACAACCCAGCCAGTGGGGTTAACCATATAGTGGTCCTCTTAACTTATTATTTTGATCTTACGAAACTTCAAGATATAGGGTTTTTGGTGCTCTCTGAGCTTGGTGGTTTTCTTGCAGACATAAAATGGCTGCAAGAAATCCACCAATTTCAGAGTACAAAAAACCCTACATATTGAAGTTTCATACGATCAGAATAATAAGTTAACTGGAACATTATATGGCTGACCACACTGGCTGGGATGTACTGGCTATAAAGTTACATCATGAATCCTGAGTGTAGGCAATGGGAAACATTGTGAAGAAATGGATGACAGAGGACAAGTGGATTATTATTCAGCCAGTAAGTACTCTGGAATATACAATTAGATCTGGGTACAGACTGTTCGGGATTTTTTTTTCTAAAATGTTTTTTTCTTCAGAAATTCTATTGTTATTCTTCATATTCCAGAATTTAAACATCATTCCCGTGTCAACAATGAATGAATTCATAAATACGAATACAGGCGTAGTAAAAACTGAAAAGAAAGATTTGGAAACAGGAAAAAGAGGATGGCATTCCACATCAGAATTAATCAAGGGAGGAAAAGTGAATCATGTGGCACTATCTTTACAAAACTGTGCGCCTTCTTTAAGGAATTCATTCAGAGATTTCTGTACAGAATGGCAGAGGTTCACTAACCCTCGCTTATCTGAAGTAAGTGTTCTGACACAAATTTCTAACAGTGTATAATTTTCTAGTTTTGAGTATTACAGAGCTGGAAATAACATATTGGTCTTATCCCATTAAGGTACTGCTTTGTATCGCAGTTCTTAAAAATAATCCAAAATGGGTGGCAAGGTACTTTACAAATAACAACAATATTATACCATTGATATAAAAACAGTATATCAACTATCTAAAATATGAGCAGCTAATCAAGCAAGAGGTAGGAAGCATGATGAAAATCAGCACAATTTTCCAGATTTTGCCGCAATCTTAACCCATATTTTCCCATTCTGGTAACACACACATTTACATCAATTCTCACAGCTATAGGGCATATGAGACTTAAAGGTAATACATCTAGAATATACTATATGGGGGGAAAAGCTGTTAACATGCTTCCAATATTTATCTTGAAAAACTTAATGCTGGAATTTAAGACCAGCACCTTAAGATGTAATTACAATGATAGCTGTATTCTTTCAAATAAAACAGCACGTTCTTCCAAAAAAGATATTTTTATGAAATATAGTATGTATGATATATAGGACAAAGAGGTAACACAATTGGAAGATAACTTATTTTTGCATCATACATATATTTTAAAAAATGATTATACTTTTATTGTTTTTTGCCCAGATGGTATTTCTTTGTGGACAAGAGGAAGAATATAACCTGGCTAAAGAGTATTTACACACATATAATTACGAAGGCAAAGACTCACCAACTGGTACTCTAAGTTTCTGTACAGGAGAGTCAGAAGAAGAGAAACTGAGTTTTTTAAACCAGCCAGAGCCTCCATTCCGGACATTAGTTGAAGTTTTTGTACAGAAGGATTGCCTTTAAACTATTCCTGAAAATCAGCTGACTTCAACTAGGAAATTCCCCTTTGCAGATTCCATTGAAATGAATGAACGGTCTTAAGAAGTTCTAATGAACTGTAATAGAATTTTAAAAGAATTTCTTCCCCACAGTTGTGTCTATCAATTCATTCTTTATGGGATATTTTGGGATTTTAAAGAATTATTTTAAACAGACTACAATGGAAAAATGATTTAAAATATTAAGGATTTGAAGTCTCCTATAGATACTGATTTATGTGAATAATTCAATTACAAATTTAAATGTTTATTTTTACATCCTTAAATAACCATTTTGTTCATTATAATTTAAAATACAAGTGTTTCCATACCCAATCCACTATTCCCTTTTGAGATAAAAGGTGATATGCAAAGTGTAGAAAAAAATGTACTTCAGGATTTGGAAAAGTCAAATCTTCATCCTTAATTTATACTTACAGCATTTTCAAAGATATCTTCAGAATTGAAGAACCTCATAGAAATTTATGGAACAATATACTGGGTTTTCAAAAATGTCTTCTATATATGCATGTACTGTGTATGTGTGTGTGTGTGTGTATTTCATGCAAAATATGATATATGTATTACTTTGATAAACCTCTTTAAGATTGTACTCATATTTAATGTGCTTTGAGAAATATCACTATGCTATAAGAATAATATATTCAATAAATATAGAAAATGTATATTTTTTATTATATTGAAAAACAAATCTTTGGCTATTGGCATAAATTTTGACCTAATGCAGTTGTCATAAAATTCAGCATCTCATCTATCTGAAATACATCAAGGTCAGAGCTGAAGTTTGATATTCAGAAATTAAGCAATGCAATGTCATCAACATACAGGAAGTCCTTGATTTATGACCAGTTGTTTAACAACCATTTGAAATTACAATGGGCCTGGCTTGCTTTTATGAAAATCCCATGGACAGTGCGATTTGCATTATTTTTCCTGGCATTTTTGGTTAACTTTCAGCAAAAAAAAAACGCCAATTCAGAAGTTGTTGATTTGCTTAACAACTGTAGTGATTCACTTAATGACTGCCACAAAAAATGTCACAAAATCAGGACCGGTTATGTGGATCCTCATCTTAAGATGGTTCCAACTGTGGTCATGTTGAGGAATACCTGTATATTAACTTATATTTTAATTAATTTTGAGACAAGCCATTTGCTTTATTATTTTGTCTGATAGCAAATACTGGCTATAAAAGTACAATTAGTCAAAAGAGAAACTGAGCATTTTTGTCCAGTATCTTTATGTTGAAGAAGATGAAAAAAAAAATCTCCAATTTAGATTTAGCCACTTGATCTCATATTTGAGCCATTTAATAAATCCTATAAATTTTTGTATTTGGCCCATTTAATAAATTCTATAGACATTCAAATTTAGTTAATATATTGCTTAACCTGCTGTCTTTCCATAAGATTTTTGGGGGATGTTTTGCTTTTCATAAAATGTTTGCATGAATATATGCATTTCCATCCAGTTTTTATAGATTTTCCTGCAATGAAATGAAAATGATCAAAGGCTGCCAAACTATTATTAGATGTATTAATATATCAACACTGATAAGCTGATGGTTACTTCAATGACATATTAGACTTAATTATATACAAAATTATATATTTTTCAATTTGTGCTCATTAAAGTTGACTCTTTAAAAGGTTAAAAAGTTGTAAGCTCCTTTCAGGAATAATGGCAGAAATCAGCATGCACAAAATCCACACTTATAATACTTATATAAACACTAGTGCTACTATATCTTTACTATTTTAGAACCTGTCAGTCTAGTGGTATACCACATATTTTATAGTATATTATCACTTTCTTCCAAACTCCTACATATGATTTTTATCCATTCAATGAAGCTGATGATTATGCTGAAGTATACTGATTATACTATCTATCCTTAGTATGTTTGAACTTAACTGTAGTGATCATTAAGCTAAATATTGATATTGAATATATTTATTGCTAGATAAATTAAGCATTTTATTTAACACACAGCTTCATGTAAGCATAGCATGAAGGAAGAAAAATGAAGATTACTTGTAGATTTCAGATATCTACTTTCAGTTCACATATAAACATGCATAAATACAATACAGTATGAATACATGGATGCAGAAAACGAAACGGAAATAGTGGGCTAAAAAGCCATAACAGGTAATAAGAAGGTATATTGAGTCCAATGCCTTATGTTTATATAGCGATAGTAGTAACACTTAGATCTATATACTGCTTCACAATGCTTTAGAGCTCTCTCTAAGCAGTTTACAGAACATATTGCCCCCTAGAACATGGGTCCTCATTTTACTGACCTCGGAAGGATGGAAAGCTTAGTCATCCTTGAGCTGGTGAAAAAGTGCTGGCAGTCAGCAGCAGTAGTCTGCAGTACTGCATTCTAACCACTGTGCCACTACACCTCTTATGCTATGTATATGGATTACTCTGAATCAGAATAAAATAGATTTATTTCTATTTCATCAATAGTCATTTTCAAGAATAGCCCGAATACATACTTTGTTAATCACATTTTATTTACTGAAATAGATTACTATTTATTAGTAGAAATATAATTATAAAATAAAGCACTAATTAAATAATATGCAGAGAATACTTGCTATGATTTTGGTCCTTGATTCAAAGCAATAGAATGAGACGATCCAGTCCAATTGAATATCTGGCTGTGGTACAAGATTTTTAAAATATTTAATTTTGACATAACCTGATTATAAATAAAACTAGAACAGGTTTATCTATTTTTTTTTTCAGCAGAGTGGGATGAGATTTGCAAGCATGCTATACAAGAGATTAATATATCAAATGTTATGGAAGTACCAAACTTTTTAACCTACATGCCTTTAAAAATAATTTTAAGGTGCTTGTAAGTTCATATAGGACAAAATATGACAATTTTTGTAGCTATGATATCTCTTATTGCAGGAAACATGTTAACTAAATTTCAAACAATATGTTGAACATTTTTTTTGGAAAGGGAAAGGTATTTTGTAAACAAAATTGACGTCAACAGTAAATGTTGGATTTTGGGAGGGATTTGGGGAATATAAAGGAATAGTTCACTATTGATTTATTTTATTATAAAATGGTTAATTCATAAAGTCAAATCAGCTATTAAGACAGTTTACCAAATACAGTCTATATGTATTTGTCTATATGAGAGGTAGAGTGAAAATGAGGTGGAATGCATGGCAGTTAAAATACCTTTCTCAGCCCTTCAGTGAAATTCTTTTTATAAGAATGACTGGGCTAAGGAAAGCCTTTCTAACACTGAGTTCATACCCTTCACCTATACTTTTCCATTATTGCTTTTTATATGAATAGCAGAAGGTGGTTTTTTTTTTTTTTTGCAATATTCTACTGTTTATGTTTGAGAGCATTAACAGCAAATGTATACCTTCTTAAGTCCCAAAATCAACATGGCAAAGGTTCGGACAAGTCTCTCCACCCTGAATTCTAACTGTATATTCTAACTATAGTATGGGCCACTTCTAAAATACAGTTCTGGACCAATATTAACAAAAGAAGTCTATACCTTATGGCTTATCGTTCAAAAGTATAAAATAGTTTCCAATAAAATATTTAACTTGTATAGATCTTTTAGAGCAATGGTTTAGTACAAATCTACTAGATCTGCACCTTGATTATTAGGTTTGTCCATTTTTTTCTATTTGATACAAAATGTTTAAAATTAGAACAATGTATCATGTTGTTCAATGCTCCCCAAAATGGACATGTTAAATCTTTATAACTTCAAAATATACTTCTACACTAATAGAATGTAGAGATAGAATTGGAGTATTACCAATTATATTTATCCGACATGGGTAAAATGAGGAGCTAGATGGTTGGGGACAATATGCTGACTGTAAATTGCTTAGAGAAGGCTGTAAAATATGATGAAGTGGTATATATTGCTATTGTTATCTGAAAAATATGCTAGTGAAACTATTTTGCAATTAATATCAACATTCATTCATGGAAATACAAATCCAGTAATGATGTTGGAGTTCCATTTATTTAATATTTATTTAATTACATTTAATGTTGGTTACATGTTGGTGTCATTTAAAGTTGATTAGAAAATGGGACTGAAGGAGTCTTCACACTAATTAATCTTCGGGGTGTGATAAGGTTGTGATTCATTCAGCCACTAATACTTTTGAAAAGTAAACTATTTAGAATAGTAGAGGCAAGAGCTTGATCTCAAAATAGTCATGAAATTGTGAGACCCATTAAGATGACAAAAATGTATTCAAAAGATTCTAAATTCCACAGCAGTTTATTTAAGTTATTTGTACTTAAGGTTGCCCGTCCTATTTACACACAGTGGACTTTCATTGTACTTTACAGAACCTTTGATAATTAAATGATAATTGTCATTTAATTGTCATTTTGGTGCTATGTCACTTTTTTCCTCTCCTAAACACCTTTCATTCAAAAAAAAAAGGTAGCCAACTTTATTTTAGACTCTCTTCACAACTCTGTGGAAAAGAAAATAGATTTTATGTTCAAATGATGTTCTTGTTCCTTTAAAACTGGCAGTTACACGAGTTTGACCAATCTTGCTCAATGGGGAATTTTCTTCTGTAGCAATTCCCTTGTCTTCCCAAGAGCTAAATTAACATAAAAATATGTTTGCCTTGACACTAATGCAGATGATTAATCAAATGAAAAAGGTATTCTGTGAAGATATTGATTAAAATGTTTTCAGATACTATGTTTTTCCCCAAGCATCACCTCTATATTCTTCAATAAAATATATGTAGCTCACAAACACTTCTATATTGTAATGAACTGCAAAAATAATCTTGGGAAATGAGGATATTTGAACAGCAGCCAAAACAATAATTTGATAAGAGAAATCTTGGGTCCAAAGGAAGAATGGGCAGGAAGAAAGTGTGTCTGAGGGGACCCTGCCTAGTTTTCTGGAAAGTAAACAAAGGGGGTGCTTCAGACTTAAAGATTCTATTGCTATAACCTTAGAGTAAAGGTGGTGTAAGTGCTCATGTTTTTGGTTTCCTGTCTGAAGTAATTTGAAGGGCTGACAATATGTATGTTTAACTTTGCATTTCAAATAGGTCAGTGGTTATCCTGCCACAATTTCAAATGCTAAAATGCTTTTAATAGTTTCTCAGGCACCATTGTGTTAGTCAACACACTGACCCATTGTGTACCTTAAATGGATTTGTTTTGAAGAAGACCTTGTTCCGGGCAGAGATGGTTTCTTCTGTAAAATTCCAAATTCTAGTGATCAACAGGTTCTGAAAGAACAGCGTATATTTGATTCGTGGTTGCACAGAAAAAAGAAATAACACCATTGGTGAGACAATCCTTGAGTTGCCGCACGACAGAGGCAAAGAGAAATTAAAACCATCGAACTTGCTACTTGAAAAAGCGGAAGGAGGTTAACAGCGCCCTGAGCCAAATGGGATTTAGGAACAAATATATTCAGTCCTTGCCATTCCTTTTCAGGGAGCAGAGTCCTTTCGAGGGCCTCGTTTCGAAGCTATAACGCTGCAAGCAGACTTGTCTAAAGAGAGTAAGGCCACCCGAAGGCAAAGGCAATTACTAAGAGGTGACGAAGTTGAAGGAGTCGCCGCCTTTCCGGTTCGCCTACCCCGATCTCACACATTCCTGTGCGCCTGCAGTCAGGGACGAAACAGCCGGACAGGGCATGTCCCAGCTTTTTTCCTACCTTCCCAAAACCGGGCGGGGTTGGGGCTCCATTCCCTAGTCAAATAGAAAGAAAGAACGAGGGAAACTAATTAGCCTATCTCAAAGGTGCCGTTGCTAGTACTAACCTTCCTCCCTCCGTTGGCCCCACCCTGGCTAGGAGCGAAATCCTACTGCGGACGGGAGGAGCCGCCAGCTGGAGCCTAAGCGAACCAAGAAAGGCAGAGAAAACAAAGTCGTCTCCTCCTCCTCCTGCTCTTCATTAGGCCCGCCCTTGGAGCTGCAGCCGGGGAGCCGGGCGGAGGAACCTCAGACTCACCTGGTCAAAGTCGCTCGGCGCGCAGCCCAGTGGCCGCAATTCCCACCAAACCGCCAAGCCTCCGGACATGATCCCGCCGGCAAGAACAAGGCACGGAGGGGGCCCGCTTGGAGCGGCTTCCTTCCAGCTCCTCCTCAGCCTCCTGGTGAGTGGAGCTCTACTGGGAGGGGAGTGGCGGGGTCGCCTTCCCGAGTGAGTGGAGGCAACAAGGTCTCGATAATGGCAGGCTGAAAGCCACGAAGCCGTCGCTGGCCCACGCGGGACCTTGAGAGATTTGCGCCCGCGTAGCAAAGACTTAAGTTTGCGCCGGTGTGGAAGTGTTTGCTAGGAGGAGCGCCTGTGTCGGGGTGCGCCCTGGCGCGGTGGAAAGTTCCTTTGGAGAGACCAAGGGTTTACGCCTGGCATACACTGGGGGAGAAATGCTGTTATGTTTTGTTTTCTTTTTCTTTTTAAAAGAAAATGTCTTACGCAGCCAAAGGCAAAACCTTAAAGACTTAACTTTTTGCTTTCACTTTTTTTCGCCTGCGCGTGCAGAAAAGGGGCGGGGGGGGGGAAATCAAATAAATGAAATTGTGAAAAAGGGCAGCGAAGTAAGAGGGTTGGGAGGAAGGGGTCGTCTTTCACCTTGCCGATTAGATAGCAAAATATGGCCGGTTTTCAAGAAGGGCATCGACTTTTCCTTGGAAGGGAGGATCAAACCACACCAAGCGTTGAATTTGCTTTTAAAATTAAGGTGGCGGTTCAAGGCTACTTCACACTCCTCTCTTCCGAAACAAAAGATGATAAATAAACGTTTGTCTCTATCTTCCTTAACCTGATGCAGAGGTTGAGGGGTGGGTAAGCGAGTAGGAGATCTTTAAAAAGTTGTATTTTAAGCGGCTTCTGAGTCGTGGGGAGAAGAAATAATGCAAATAAAGAGAAGATAGAACCAAATATTGCATATTTCATGCCCTGGAAGGGCATCATCTTTTAGGGTGGATATAATTTTGAAAGAGTGGCATTTACCTTTTGCAGACTTTGCTGCACTACAGTTTATTTGTTTCGTTGTCTAGGGTTCTCAAGAAATAATGTTTCCTCTTTCCTATTTGAAAGCAACTATTTACCTGTTTATAGCAATAAAATGGTTAATTTGCTTGCATAATCTGTTGAAACCCAAGGAAATATTCTGTCTCTGGAGAGAAGAGAACTGGGTTCTTATTTAATTCCCCTGTTTTGGAATATTTTTTCTTTCTTTCAGCAATGTCTAATAATTTCTATTATTGCTTTAATATTGTTTTAATAACCAGCATCTTTTTATTTAAATATGAAAAATTGTGAGATATAAGAGAAATGCATCGTAGTGTTATAATTTTAGAGTACTACTTTGGGAATATATATACTGATTTCCCTGGAGATCTCTCTCTCTCTCTCTCTCTTTCTCTCTCTCTCTAACACACACACACACACACACACACACACACACACACACAGAGAGAGAGAGAGAGAGAGAGAGAGAGAGAGAGAGAGAGTAAAACTCCCTTTGTTCAAGATAGAATTGAACAAAATACCTCAACTAATACAGATAAATTCAAGAAATATATGGCAATCATAATAAGCTGAAATAGTAATGAATTTTGAAAAGCAATTAGTACATTTCACTTATATTTATTTCTAATAAGAAGCAGAATTTAAAAATACAATTAACTCACTTAAACTGGGTGTGATTGCTTATGTCGTAAGAATAAACTCCAGAATTTCATATCTCTGTTTAACTTTTGAGAGTAAGCATAGTTTGACAATTCAATTAGTTGGCTCCAGCATATTCTGGAAAGGGGTCTCCAACCTTGGCAACTTTAAGCTTGGAGGACTTCATCTTTGCTGGCTGGGGAATTCTGGGAGTTGAAGTCCTCCAGGCTTAAAGTTGCCAAGGTTGGAGACTCCATATTCTGGAATGATTACTCCACCCATATATGACGGCCTAGTTCTGCTTTCCTTTAAAAAGCTGTTAAGACCTGGTTTCTTTGTCGAGTTGAGTTGAGTGGATTGAGTGGTGTTTCTTTAGTTGTTTAATTATTATCTCCCTTTTGGATTCTTCAAAGAGGCAAGAGTTTTAATGTGTGTCTATTTGGGCAGGAAACATTGCTTGATTTATTGTATACCATCACATACTTTTGAGTTGGCAGCTGCTGGAAATCAAATAAATTAATAATTCATTGTTCAAAGAGACCTGTTTTTATTTCTGATAAAACATGAATGTAATAATTATTTTACTAAATCTAAACTCTTTTTACTGATTGGTGACTTTTCCAATCTGACAGTCCATATATGAGCAAGGTTGCTGCCTGCTTCTTGCTAAGAATAATGTTTAAATGTACATTTTATTGCATAATTCTGTTATAGTTGTATTCCTAGATCATATACTTTAAATTTATTATGAATAACAGGTAATTATGATATTTGCATTTATGCTGTACTCAATCTTTTTTCCAACAATCATTACTAGGTAACAAAAATGGTGGTAAAAATGACTGGTTGAAAATTATCAGAAAATTAATGAGAGAACATTAATAGAATATAATTTTTAGTTCATAGTACATTCTTAATTAGAATGATCAAACTATGTTTATTGTTAAAACTTAAATATGTGAAATTCTTATATTATTCTTATGACATAAGAAACAATGCAGTTGCTTATTCTAACATAGGCAACTGATTTTAATGAACATTTATGATTATTTAATGCAATAAAAACAATGAATAATTTTTAATTAAAACACTGATTATTGCATTTAACTATATGCATCTAGTTTACCTGTATCTAGTTATTCTAGATAAGAGACCATGAGTTTCAATCCTTTCTTAGATATGGAAGTCAGTTGGATGATCAGTTATTGTCTCTCAACCCAGCTCATCTCACAGGATAAAAATCTAATAAACAAATAAATAAACCATTCATTTATTCCCCCTTCAAGGTGATAAAATACTTTGTTTTCTTTTTATGTTAAGGTGCTTTCTTTTTGTAGCCATTTAATATATTTTGCTACTGATAACATTTTATATTCTAAACAAAGTAGTAATTTGAGTTAATGGTATTTAATGAAATAATAGTGTGCTCTTGGATTTAAAATTCAATACTTGGCAACATTCCAAGAATGTTGGTGAAACCTCTTTGCTCTAATTAATAAGAAATGTGAACTTTTATATTAAATACTGCTTGTAACTGATTTGCTGACATTTGTTTTGCAGCCGTACATTTTATGTCTTCAGATAATGTTGAAAAACTAAGCAAAATTGGACTTTGTTTATGCTTGATGGGACACCTCAAAATAACAATGCAGAATTAGACTGGCAAGCAATAATAATAATAATAATAATAATAATAATAATAATAATAATAAAATCCAAACCCAAATAAAGGCAAATGTTTCCCTGTTCTTCACAACAAAATTGCACAGACGCTTTCATGAAGAAACGATTCAAAAGAGATTCTTCCTTAAAGAGTTTCCAAATCAGGAAGCATAGCCCATCACAAGTACAATATAATATCATTTTTGGACATAACCTTTTAAGAAGGATTTAGATAAACAAATGGGTTTATAAAAGGACAAAAAGATAATAAAAAATGGGAAACTAAAGTTATATGAAAAAAGATGAACGGAGTTGACATGTTTAGTTTTGAGCTGAGAAGATTGAGGCGAGATAGAACAGCATTCTCAAATACCTGAAGGGATGTTATACAGAAAAGATCAAAAATCATTCTCTTTCATTCAGAGTTTAGGACTAAGACTAATGAATTTAATTTACAGAAAGTCGTTCCTCTTTAATATTAAAAAGAACCTTCCTACGATAAGGACAATAGGACCAGTTAATCAGAAATATAAAGTGCCACCGTTTATTGGATATATTTAAGTAGAGTGGAAGAATCATCTGCTCAAGAAGCTTTTAGGAACAAAAGGCTTGGTCTTAGTGGCAAACATCCTTTTCCCATTGCATTCAATTTGCACTTCTTCCCCTTCCAGACTTTATAATTTTATTATAACACAAAGAACTGGATTGAAGGATTCACTTTTAGTTAGAGCTGTATCTCCTGAATCCCTTTTTAGCATTGAGTAATTAATAAATGTTTAAGGAAAAAACTACTTTATGTAGGAATAGAAAATAATATACAAATGTTTAACATTTTACTTTGTTTTAATATATAATAAGCTATTAAAATCTGTGAGAATATTAAACTAGAGCTCACTGCTTCATAAATGTGTGCTATTGCAGTCATTTTAATAGTCCCTAAAATAGCATGAATATTGTACCTTGCTACTCTTTCCATACAATAATTGGCTGCGTAAAGAATGCAGAATTGTAATCCCTTGATTCCTGATGATGGTGCTCATTATCTGTATTTTCTATTTTGCCCTACCCATATCCTTGGTGGTCCCTTGGTCTTTGTGAGTGACTATAGCAAAAAAAAAAAAAAAAACCTGGCTTAACTTAACTGCATAGGATATCTCATGACCTTCTACTGCAACTGCTCAACATGCTGGGACGCAACTCTTGGTTGTACAACAAAATGTTTGCTATTGTCTTGCTATACTTGTTGGGGCTGCATCTCTACAATCCTATATAGAAAAGCCTAAAGATACTTCTTCATATGTGCTGTAGATTCCATTTCAGTGTATGATTATATTGCCTCAGTTTTCGGTCTCTTGAGGGTTAGTTTGTTCTTTTTAGAACAATCCCTTAAGGCTTAGAGCATTCGTCCTGCCTTGGGCATGGAGACAACTGCGTGATCTTTCTGTCACAGCCCTAAAAAGTGGCAAACCATGTCTGAAAATGTTGCCATGAAAACTGCAGGAACTTGTCCCTGCAGTCCTTAAAAGTCAAGACTGACTTGAAGAAGCATGTGAGTGTATGTATATGTATGTGTGCGTGTGTGTGTGTACACACACACACACACACACACTTTACAGACTTATCTTTTTGGGAAAAAGAAGAATGCTGTTGATCTTTTCTCCGTACATTTCACACTTTTCAGTGGATTGGCTCAGTGGTGCATTCATGTCCATGGAGCATTCATGTCCATGGAGATTCTGTCATTCAGGTCATGGTTGTCCCAAAGTGCTTTTTCAAGGGGTTATTGGACTTTCTGGTTTTTCTTTGAAGACATTTCACTTTTCATCTAAGACGCTTCTTTATTTTTTCTTCAGCTATCAGTTATTTCCTCAAGGGAATTCTAAATTTCTAATTCTAAGAGCATTTTATAGTGGAAGAAACATTTGTACTTGTGAAAATGCTAAATAGGTGATAGTTATGACTGGCTCTCATACTTACAGCTGTTACAGCATCCCAAAGTCATCTGTTTGTGATTTGCAACTTTCCATGCCACCTTCTGACAAACAGAGACAATGGTGAAACTGGCAGGAAGTCACAGACACATGACACCCTTGCTTAATAATATGCATGGCCCTGGCTTAGTGGCAGCTGGGACTGCCAGAATTGCCATCGCTAAACTGTGTTGTCACGGGTTTTTGACTTACGACCATGTTGCTTAACTGAATTTCTGGTACCAATTAGTGTTATTAAGTGAGGGCTACCTTCATTATTGATGAGAGGTCTGTGCCTATATAGTGATTGCAATTTACTTTGGAATGCTTGTTTATATCCATTTTGTTAACTATAGCTTTATAGGCACTCATAACAGAGTAACCTCCTAGATCTAATTACGATTTACTGTATTAATATTCTTCCAAAAAAGCATCTTGAGAAACTTCCCTGGAAACCCTGTTTAAAGCATTACAACTATTTTTATTCACTATAATTGGCAACTTTGATTTAGAACAATGGTCCTCAAACAGTTTGATGATTGAGGACCTTAAAGAGCTTTGGTTTATGTGAGTTATATCAATATTTACTGTATTAGTTAAAACGGAGTATTTTTTAAAAATAATTACGCATTTGACTTCATGGGGCCATTGGTCCCTAGACCACACTTTGAGAACTACTAATTTAGAGAAGAAATGGGGAACTTGAAACCTTTCACTCATTGCTGAACTACAATTCCTGGCAACCTTCTCCACTGGCCATTCCACTTCAGTTGCAACATTAATCCATGCAGTTTATATTTTCTTGTTATTATTGCATCCAGGGTAAACATGAACAGACTGTTAACTTGCAAAATATTGAATGATCAACAAATTGGCTATTAAGAATTATTATACCACATAGGAAGAAGACATCTAAACAAAAGCAGAGGATACAATATTTAACAGTTTTTTTTAAAATAAAGGCAAGAAAAAAGACTTTTGAGCAAGATGATCAGTTTTTTTGTTCTGTTTGTAGCAATTGACAGATTTACCTTTTTTTAAAAAAAGGAATAAGCTAATGCTTACTATGAGAGTTCGTTGAACCTTTGGTGCTGATTTAGATATTTGTATCTCTCCTTTGTTCCTTAAACCAGGGCCATAAAATAAGTATATTTGAATTGGTGCATGATGGTGGTATTCTGGATGTCATAATGTAGCTCAGGAATTCTCCCCCATGCTGCATCGAGAGCCCAGGATGGGTTGACACCTTCCTATGACATCATAGCTGAGTAGCTCTAGATAAGCTTAGATAGCTCTACATAAACGTCATAGCTCTTGATAAGCATTTCTACAGTGTCAGCACAGCTATGGACAATGCCCTGGCAGTGCCTTCTGTTGACATTCTGGTTCTGGCCTCATTCTCATCTTCTGGCACTCCCACGGAGCTAGAAGATATCCTGAAACCGGATGATAAACGTTCCGAACAGACCCTCAAGCACAATCAGTAGGCTGCTGCTTGGGCTGTTGGAGCTTCAACAGAAGCATCCTTCTTCACCAGGGCATCCATATGGTGGCTGCACCAACTCCAGAATAGATTGCCTGGTTCTGACCTTCGGTCTCACCAAGACCTTAATAAGATTATTGCAGCGGCGGAATTCACTGCAGATGCCACTCTCAATTCCGCCAAATTTGTATCCAAGGCCATGGCATCTTCTGTAGCAGCAAGAAGACTTTTATGGCTCCGAAACTGGCAGGCGGAGTCATGCCGCAAATGGAAGCTGGCTTCAGTTCCTTTCGCAGGCGATAAGCTTTTTGGCGATGATCTGGAACCTTATCTCATCGAAACCAGAGATAAACGTAAAATTCTCTCTTCCTCTGGGAAGAAAGCCAACTATCGCCCTGCTCCTTATCACCCTCCTGCCTTCCGAGCGGAGACCTCATCTCGCTTCACCCGCTCTCACAGGTCATACTCCCAATGCCAAGACCCATGGGCAGAAACATCTGGCAGGCAACAACCTTCTGCTGGTAAATGGCCCTTTCGGGGGAGTTCCTTCCGTCACTCTAAGTAATCCCTCGTTCTCCCCACCCATCAGAGGTTGCCTAGCCTTCTTTGCTTCCAAGGGAGGAGTCAACGATGGACGCCTGGGTGCTCAGCACTATTAGGTCAGGGTTACAATTGGACTTCCTAACCCCACCCCCCCAATTTTTTTTGATCTGTCCTGTGTCTCAGGACATTTCCAGGCAAGCCCTCATGAATCAGGCCATTCAGCACCTTCTTGAAATCAGGGCTATTCAACCTGTTCCCCCGTCTCAACGGGGACGTGGGCTTTATTCTTGCCTTTTCGTCGTTCCCAAAGCCTCAGGAGGGTGGTGAGCCATCCTTGATCTAAAATTTCTCAGCCAATTAAATACAGGCGATTTAAAATGCAGACTCTGCATTCTATTTTAGAGAGCATTCGAGAGGGCGACCTCCTCTCTTCCATTGATCTCACTGAGGCTTACCTCCACATCCCAATTTGGCCACATCATCCCCAGTTTCTCCATTTCTGTTATCAGAATACCCATTACCAGTATCGAGCACTTCCCTTCGGCCTCTCATTGGCTCCAAGGGTCTTCACAAAGGTTCTGGCATCATTGGTGGCATCTCTGTGTTCTATTCCAGTGAGGATCCAATGCTACATGGACGACATTTTGATTCTTTCCTCTTCTATCCTTGGGGCCCATCGGGATTTGCAAATTTCCCTGTCATGTCTCCAGAACCACGGATTTTCCATCAACACCAAAAAGAGCCAGCTCTCTCCTACAACCAAATTGCAACACTTGGGAGCAGTCATCGATACCATGTCGTGCCAGGTTTTCCTGTCCCCAGCTCGTGGAAAGAGCCTTGCAGAGATCATCAGCCAGATCCAGCAACATCAAATTGTCCCCCTGTCGCTGCTGTCCAAACTTCTGGGGAAGATGATTTCCTGTATTGGCATTGTTCTGTGGGCTCAGCTCCACTCCCGAGCCCTCCAATGGTTCCTGCTTCCCTACCAACGAGCAGGAACCAGCCACTCATCCATCAAGGTCCCACTCCTGCCACAAATCCGGAGATCTCTCAATTGGTGGCATTCCCCATCTAACTGGAGGTGACTCCTGTTCAGGGACCCAGACAGGCTAGTGATAACCACCGATACCAGCCTCCTGGGTTGGGGTTCCCATATGCAGGGCCAGATAGCTCAGGGCGTTTGGTTCAGATCGGAACAGACCCTTCCCATAAATTGGCTAGAGCTCAGAGCTATTTTTCAGGCTCTCAAGCTTTTCAGGCAATCAGTGACCGGCTCTCATGTTCTGGTCCTTATGGACAACATGGCCGCAAAGGCTCATGTCAACCGGCAAGGAGGGATGAGGTCCAAAGCCCTCATGAGAGAGGGTCTATGGCTGGGGTTATGGGCAGAGAAACAACTGTTATCAATCTCAGAGGACCACATCTCCGGGGTCGACAACTCCCAGGTCAACTGGCTCAGCAGGAGCCTAGTCGACCAGGCAGAATGGTCCATTCCTCCATCTCTATTCAGGGATCTTTCCCTCAGATTCGGAACACCAGAGGTGGATCTTTTCTCCACTCCTCAAAAGGCCCAAGTCACCAGATTCTTCACCAGGTTTCCTTGCCAGGGAGTGGAGGGGACCAATGGCTCTTCGGTGTAGAAGGCCCAAGGGTCTCCTCTATGCCTTTCTCCCGCTTCCCATCATTCTGGCAGTAATTCAGAAGATGTTGGAGGAATGTGCGGAGCTCCTCCTCCTGGCACCCTATTGGCCAAGGAGGCCCTGGCTTGCGGACCTGGTCAGCCTATCAGTGGCTTCTCCTTGGAGGATCCCAGCCCATCTAATCTCCCTTCACCAGGGGGGCCTGCTCCAGCCAGAGCCCCAGTGGTTCAAGCTGACCGTGTGGCACTTGAGCAGCAGTGGCTAGAGGAGGCTGATCTTCCAGAAGGGTTCTGGCAAACCACCTACAAGGCGCATCTATGATGCCACCTGGAAGGCTTTTTCTTGATGGTGCCTCAGGGAGGATCTTTCTCCTGCTTCAGCCCAGTTGGCAGAAGTTCTTAGCTTCCTTCAGCATGGGCTGGAGAAAGGTTTGGCCCCCAACACCTTACACAGGCAGGTTGCGGCCCTTTCCTCAGTCCTTTCATGGGGTTTGTTTCCTTCCTTATCTCATCACACTTCAGTTGGGAGGTTTTTGAAAGGGGCTTCTGACCTGCACCCTCCGGTGGTTCACAAGTATCCTTCCTGGGACCTTCATTTGGTCCTTAATGCCCTTACAAAGCTCCCCTTTGAACCCCTTAGAACAGTGTCTCTCCGTTTCCTGACTCTGAAGGTAGTGTTCCTTGTTGCCATCACTTCTGCCAGGAGGGTTTCTGAGCTTGCTGCTCTTTCCATCAGACAGGACCTTTGTTCCTTT
This sequence comes from Pseudonaja textilis, assembly GCF_049901715.1. Lineage (NCBI taxonomy): Eukaryota > Metazoa > Chordata > Lepidosauria > Squamata > Elapidae > Pseudonaja > Pseudonaja textilis. The sequence continues at coordinate 157,858,442 of NC_141992.1, read as the reverse complement.
CATGATGATAGGGTTGTTCTTTATCTGGACCCCTCATTTATTCCGAAGGTTAACACCTGGTTTCACAGGTCCCAGGACATTGTTTTGCCTGACTTCTGTCCTCTCCCGCACCATGACTTAGAGCAGCAGTGGCACACGCTAGACGTAAGAAGGGCCCTTAGAATATACATTAAGTGCACTTCCTCCTTCAGGAAGTCGGAAGCCATGTTTGTTTCCTTTTTCTCTTCCCACTTGGGGTACAAGGCCTCTTCTCCTACTATTAGCAGGTAAATCAGGTCTTGTATTGAGCAGGCCTACAAAGCTGCGGCCCTTCCGGTTCCCCGAGGTCTGAGGGCACACTATACCAGAAGCGCAACCACTTCTGCTGCCTGGGTGACCCAAGAATCCTTGGAGGAGATTCGTTGTGTGGCCATGTGGACATCCCCGTCTCCTTTCATCAGACACTACCATCTGGATGCTTTTGCCTCGTGGTTCCACAGTTGGTGTGATGAGCCAGACGAGGACCCGCCCGTGGACATGCAAGCTTTGGTATGTCCCATCCTGGGCTCTTGATGCAGCATGGAGGAGAATGGGCGCTGGTAGAAGTTACCGTGAATGCCCTTTCTATCTATGCTGCGAGAGAGCCCAGCCCCTTCCCTGATTCGTCCGGAGAGGGTAAGACATATTTCTGTATTTATTTTGGGCTTTCAGAGACACCTTTCAGTCTGTCAAGTATCTTCGCCAAAGCTGGGGTCTCTCCCGGGGGCTGGCTTTTATATCTTAGTACAGACTCAGCTATGACATCATAGGTAGGAGTCAACCCATCCTGGGCTCTCTCTCAGCATAGGTAGAAAGGGCGTTCACGGTAACTTCTACCAACGCCCAGTCTACAGGCTCTTTAACCCCAAGCAATGGTTCTGTTCAAATGAGTTATATTGTAGGCAAGACTCCCCTAAAAGAAATTGAAAAATTAGTTCTGGTTCAACTAAGAATTGAGTATATTCTTCCAAATCTATTGAAGAATAAGGCCTTGTTATTTTTTGTGCCTTGCATTATGTCCCTCGATGTGCGATGTGTTGCTTGAATTGACTGATTTCACTGTTTGCCCAAACGTACTATATACATGGTTACTTTGCCTGTACTATGTTATCCTAAATTAATTTTCCCTATGAAGTCAGTGGAATGTTATTGTGATGTGGTTTGTATTCCCTAGTAATTGATGGAAATTATAGCATTCCTTTCTGTAATGGAAACATAATTTTGTGCAACTGTTTCTGCAAGTAATGATGCTTTATAAAACGTCTCTATCTTCATGTATTAAAACAATGTTATTAAACTTTGAAAGGCGTGGGGATTTCATTTTATTATTTTTTACTTTTTAAAATTTCTTTTAATACATTATTGGCGGCTGTATAAATTATCTAAAATAAATAAATACATAAAATAAAGTGTTGCAGCAAATCCTGCTTCCAAATCAGGACACGAGACCACGAAAGGTTGGAGAATACAGGTTTTATTTGTGCACAAGGTTCAGAGCATTAGCATGGCAAATTCTGAACCCCTGGCTTTTCCTGAGGCATCACTTTTATACATAGCATGACTTCAGACTAGGCCGGGGCGTTCCTTTTATTAAGTTTTACCAAAAAAGGAGAATAACATATATATAGAGAAAAGGAGAAATACATTTGATTATTCTGTTATCTTACACCATCTGTCATTTTCCATATCCACCCTTGTATATGGGAACATAGCTAGTTCCTTGTTTCAGTAACTTTGTGGTTTTGCACGATATTGTTACATTAAGCAAACTTGGAGTTAGGGGACTTCTTCTAAATGTATACATACTTTCTGTGTGATCTTCCATTCTGCTTCATAAGAATATGTAGGATGAGAGTATCATGGAGTCTTATTAATTTTTTCTGCTTCTGACATGTTGCAATTTTTACTTGTAATACATTAGATATATTTTTTATCTATTTTCTGCATAGTGTTGGAAATTTCTATGTATGGTGATGTAGTATGCATCAAATTCTTTTATATGGAAAAATAAGACTAGATTTTCTCTTGTTTATAAATGCTTCATAATTCATGTTTACTATTTTGAATAATTGGCAAATTGCAGCAGGGATGTGCAATTTATTTCCATTATTTATAATTCTGCAATACAAATATAATTGAATGCAAATTCTTTTGTCCCCATCTAGGTATTAAGTTTATCTTGTGAAGCTTGTAAAAAGGTTACCCTAAATGTGCCTCCAAAACTAAAGCCAGACACACTAATTGGCCAAGGTGAGAAAATGGCAAGTTTCTTAAATATAATAATTAGAATCTAATATTTGTGGTTGTTTTTTCCCCTCTCTCTCCCTATACCAAGATTTTTTTTCAAGTAAACCATATTGTATTTGAAAGAGAATTTTCCTGATTAAAGAGTATTAGGATATTAAATATGCTTATTAAAGAGTGAGTTAGGCAAACTCAGCAAGATATTAGGATTCTAAATTTAAAAAAATACACTAATGAACAGACCAAATGTCAGCTTGGAAGAAAGTGTACTAAAATTACAATTTTTACCTAAATTAAAGGGAGCTAGCTATTTATTTACTTCCTTCTATCTTGGCATATATTTGGAATACCAACAACCATTTTATTTATTTTCTGCAATTCATTTGCTCCAACTTAGCATCTCTGAGCAATATCTAACCAGACATGATAATAATTTAAGATTTATTATTTAGAGATAAGCCAAGCTGAATAAATAGGTGACAATAGACATTTAAAGCTGGATTCCTTAAGTTTTTTCTTCGTATGTCTAACTATTTATCAATGGTCGAATGTATTATGTATATGATATGCTTTCCAATCCCATCTTCCTACCTTTTTCAAGTTCTGGGTGCCAATACATTTAAAAAATAAAAGCTAGAGTTATACAGAGGATATTGGAATTTTATGCATTCCTAAATGGTTTTTCTTTCTTGCTTGAAATTTTACATGGTCTCATCTAAAAGACTAAAATCTTGTGACATTTGGCCAGTTTATTTAATTTTAGATTTACACATATGTTTTCTATGGGGATTACATCAGATTTTTGCTATACTCTGATTTATTTAATGCACTTACGTACACAGTGTAAAAAGTTTAGGGTATATACATGTATCTTTAGTCTTTGAGAACAATTCTTTACAACTTTCTTTTCATTTTTTTTGTTAGTAAACCTGAAAAGGTGTCTTAGAACTCCTCACCTGATCAGTACCAGTGACCCTGATTTCATAGTTCTGGAAAATGGTTCTATATTTACCACAAATGCAGTTTCTTTGCCTTCTGGAAAGAAAACATTCACCATATTACTCAAGCATTTGCAGAATAGTCAACAAAAGCAAATCCATGTTAATTTACTGTCACATTCTCCAAAAGTAAGTGGTTTGGAATTAGGTGTTATGAAAGTTAATTGACTATAACAGATTCTAAGACAATCCTGATTTTTGGCTTCTCTATCCTCATTCATATGTAAATCAGCTCTTCCAAACTTAGTAACTTTTAGATTAATCAACATTGGCCAATCACTGATGGGGATAGATCATATTGTGGAAATTTGAATTAGTTAAAATGTTTAACACCAAAACATTCTTCTAGGAGTTTTGACTGATGAAATGAAGTGAGAGTCTTTTGACATGAGGTTCCTTCTGTGATTTTGGCAATGTTTGAATGTATGATGTATCAAAAGCACATTAAACAAAGAAAAATAATAGAGAGACAACACTGTATGGCTTCTTTTGATTGCCTAGCAGTTCCTGTAAGTTGTCATTAGAATATATAACTCTTAACAGAATTTTTTTAGCATCCCTTTAGCTAGAGATGAAAGATAAATTCTTAGTTTATCTTGTTAGAATTGTTGTGTTGGAGAAAGAATGATGATAGTAAAGACATTCCTTGAAAAAGTATATTTGGGCCACTGAAAAATATAAGTGAAGAAGTCGGCTGAAAATACTAAAATAAATTACATATTTAGCAAATAGATTGCTGTTGCTTATTTGTATATCTTTTGATTTTAGACACACAAAACAGGAGAAATAGTTCTTAGACGCAGTAAACGAAGATGGGCTCCTGTACCAACCAGTATAATGGAAAATTCACTGGGACCTTTCCCAATGCAAATTCAGCAGGTAAGTTAATAAGCTTCCTTTTCCTATTTTAAGTAGGAATATGTACTATTAGCAACCTATATGTAATCCAACTAGTCTCATGTACACAAATATTAGTAATAACTTGCTCATCATTGCTCAAATGGCAAATTACATAAAAAGTTGTACAGATAGTTGCTGATATAACTTACTTACTTTGTTATTCAAGTTGTTTCAATGTTACCACAGTATGATACAAATCTGGTTTTTAATTTCCTTTTTTGTTTTGGCAACACCTTTCTAGAAGACTGGTGTATCCAAACTCTGTAATGAAAGAATAAAATTACCAATTTGCTTATCACTCTATTTCCAATTAAAGAAATTCTGCTTTTGAGGATATATGCTTTTTTTCCCAAGAGTTATGACACATTGTTTCATGTGTCCTTGTTAAATAAATACTAGTTATATCTGACTCACGTTTTATGAGTTGAAGCTATCGACAGACTTCATCTCCTTGTTCAAATACTGATTGAACAGCACAATAATGTAAATTGATTTTGCAGTTTCTAATGTGATTAGTTGCTGTATGTGTGGTGCCTGCTGAGATTTCTAAGAGCTTTTACAAGAGATTGATTTTTAAATTATTTTCCTGATATTTGTGGTAAATATCTAGTTTGACATAGTTCTCAAACACAATAAAGGAAAGTTGAGCAGCAAGACTAGTTAGTTTACAATCTAAATCATCAATAATCTTTGTAATTTTTGAGGTGTGTTTTGATAGGTGTACTGCTATTGCTGTAATGGTTAAAGTAGATTAAACCTTCCAAATAGCAAATGTATATCAGTGTTTAATTTACAAACACACACACACACACACACACACACACACACGCTTATACAGTTGATGTTTAATATAATATTGATTAAAAATTGCAAAGTGCATTGAATTGTTTTGTAATATGAAAAAGTCTATATCTTTGAACTAAGTACCACCTTCTGTATTATTATTTATTATTTATAAGTACAAAAAAAGGGAAGCAAGGAAAAGTTATTTGGAAAAATAGGAAATTATAGATATTTATCTCTAACTATCCCCTTCTCTGTACAACAACTATTTGCAGTATATATAATATTTAAATTTCCTTAAAACCATATTATATATTTATATTTGCCTTCTTAATGTACATCAAAGCAAACAATATATAATTAATACATGTGGGCAATATGTAGCCCTTTAGATATTCAATTCCAACTCCTATTCATTTTAACTGCTATCTGAAACAATGAGAAATGGGATGTTACAATTCAGCAACACCTGAAGGACTATATTATCATCTTTTGGCATTATATTAAATACTTTTTAAATGTTTTGATATTTTCTGTGGAGGGGAGGATTGTTTTACTTCGGTTCTGGGATGTAGGACATGGTAATGTTTTCCTTTTCCCTCCCACTTTTTTTTATAGCTATCTTCTGATACAGCTCAAAAATACAACATTACCTATTCCATTAGTGGTCCTGGTGTGGATCAGCCACCACTGAATTTTTTTTACATTGAAAAAGAAACTGGAAATCTCTTTGTTACTTGCCCAATAGATCGGGAGGAGTATGAGGAATTTCAGGTAAGAATGATAATTTTATCATTTTCTAAAATGCAGGTTTGCCCTCAGTTCATGATAGCAATTGGGACTGGCTAATTAATGTGATTGTAAAGTGCAATATCATGTGACCAAATCACTTAACTGTGGCAATTCCAGCAGTTCTAGTTGTTATTGTTAAGTGCATCACCATGGGTCATTAAGCAAGAATGTCACATGGTCACCATTACGGTTTCCCCATTGATCCTGCAAAAAAAGAGGTCAGAGTGATTGCTGGATGTTCCAATCTCATAATTACAAGCTAAGAACCTGGATCACCATCACATGATTATGTGGACATAAAGAAATTTGGAATGCTGAGGAGTGGTCTTAAGTACGACTTGTTCATGTTGCTAATTATTAGAAAATTTAGATTTTATGAAACTCAGAAAAGCAGTTTCATCTCTTGGGAGACTCTGTTTAAGGTTAATCATACGTTTCAAGAAGAACCAGGCTGCTAAGCTATTATTATTTCTCCACCCTTATTGCATTTGCTGATTGCCATTCAGCAGCTCTGATTAAGATCCCTTGATCTCTGTTGGAAGGGAAGGTCCCTGGGAACATCTGTTGGGCCACTGTAAGAATTATTCAGGCTATCTGATGGACAGCATCATTCAAATATACTCTGACATGTTCGGTGACGCGATCTAGGATACACTTCAGCTGTTGACACCTGAGGAAGTAGATAGGGTTCTCTGTGCTGTCAGCTCAGCTACTAGTGTCTTGAATCAGAGTCCTTTCATCATAAAAGTGATCAGGGAGATGACCTGCATTTGGGTCCTTGCTGAGGCGCCAGTCTCTTTAACAGAGAGGGGATGGTATCTACTGCCTTGAAAGAAAAGGTCTTGCATGTTCTCCTCAAGAAGCTGCCCTTGGATGGTTCTCAGTAAATACTGTCCAAACTCCAGCCTTTTAATTCTGTGGAAAGTTGTTGAGAAAGTGGTTGTCCTTAAGTTTCTAGAGGAAGCAGATTATACCTATTTCAGTGAGATTTCAGGCTGGGATTTAGTAAAAAGACAGTTCTGGTTGCACTCTAGATGTCCTATGGTAGAGCCAAGATGGTACATTTATATGCTTCTCGATCTCTCAGTGGTTTTTGTTATCACTGGCATGACCTTCTGAGCTGACTTCATGACAGTGATGGGGGAATGGGTTATTCTCTTCCTTTCTGGATAATTTGATCTGACAAGGTGGCACACTCTGGATTCCTTCAGCGAAATAATGCCATTTAATCTATGCCAGTCTTGTGCCTTCTCTGTCACAGAGTCTGCAATCTGGAATGAAGCCCTGTTTGCCCCCAAATCTACTGATGTTTCATAGGGTAGTGAAACCTGACTTTTTACCCAGGCTTTGGGCTAGGACGGTTGAAGTCCTTCTGAGCAATCTGTAATGATTTCATTGTTGCACACTTTTGTCATCTTTTGTCTTTGTTATCATATGGCTTTATTGTTGTTTTTTCTGCTGCTTTTTAGTTTGTGAACTGCCCAGAGTTATGGAAATCTGTTTGTGTGCAAATTAAATATGTAACTCAATAAATATTAATGTGCAAGGAATGTAATAGTATATCATGTTAATTGTTAAAATAGATCAGCAAAGAAAATCAACTCTGCATAGATAACAAATTAAAATAGTTTCTTTTTTACAGATAATTTGCTATGCAACGACATTAGATGGCTATACACCAGAGATTCCACTTGTACATTTAATCCGAATTGAGGATGATAATGATAATCCTCCAATTTTTAATCCTGATACAGTTACTTTCAGTGTTTTAGAGAATAGCAGATCTGGTAAGCATACATATAATTTGAGAACATTTTATTTTTATATTCTGTTAACAATTTAATCCCTTTTGGGGACTGCAGTTTAATGGATAAGATTCAGCCAATGAAGACTGAATAGTAACTGAACCTGGTTTCTAAAAGAATGATTACATCAACTCTTTGGAATTGGATTGTTTAATAAATAAAAGTATACAAATTACATATAGCTATTAATATTTTTTATGTGGAATGAAGCCATACAATTCTCTAACTTGGATTTTCAAGGTAAAATTCTCTATCTTGGAAACAGTCACAGATGACCATTTCTATCTTGAAAATATCTTCACCTTAATATCTGATTCACTTTTTTGCTCAGAGACTATTGTCCTCTACTGCTTTGAAGTTCCTTGGATCCTCAATAGCACGGGTATCAAATACATGATGTCACATTGCTGTCACATGATGTTTCATGATCTTTATTCCCTTTACGGAGCTGGGGTGGGCATGGTCTGTCAGTTTGAAACCTCTAATCAATAGAATTTTGTTTCTGATGATTTGGGTCAGTTTGATACATTATTGGACCTTTTTCTGACTCAATTAATAAAAAACTAAGGAAGCTTCTGTTATTTAAGGTTAGGATTAGAACATGAAAGTTTCTATTTATATCATATGTTTCGAGCATTGCACTGAATGTCAACAGTGAAATCAAACTTCTTATTAATTTGCTGTATATTTTTAATTTTATTTATTTTTAAGAATCCACTGTAACATTGCAGCAAAATTGACAATCACAAATGGATATAATCTTCATTAAACATTATATGCTTGTACTTGAATAAATAATTTCCACAAAATTCTTTTAGTAGTTTTAAATTTAAGTGTTGTTGATGAAAATGTGACCAATTTCATGCAGTATGATAAATCACAGCTGTAGTAAAACGAGCAAGACTGCATTGATGAGAAATCGTAGAAACGAGGGCAACTTAAAGGCAACTAGAAATGTCCTTATTGTATTAATTTAAGTATTACTTGATAAGTAGCATATATACAATACTATTTGGAAGCTAACTCTCTAATAATCCTGTAAGAAGCATATTATGGTAGACCACTGCATTTTTTTTCCATGTAGGAACCTTCATTGGGCAAATGACTGCAACAGACAGAGATGAACCTGGCACCCTGCACACTAAACTGAAATACAAAATTGTGGGACAAACTCCTGCTTCATTTAAAGGTGGCTCTTTATTTACTGTACAAGCAGATACTGGTGATATTACTTTGCAAACTCCATCTTTGGATAGAGAGGTAATTCCCTACCCCTGAAACCTAATGTTATTCTTTACCTTTGCAATTTTCAGGGACAACTTTTAAAGAGGGTTTGGAACCAGAATCTTTCCTTTAAACTATAGACCTGAAATGGTTTTAAGGAATGTACAGTTTCTTTAGTAACAAAAGTTTTATTGATCATGGAGCCAATTTGAACCACCAAATTCTTAAGCATGCTACAGGTTTGATTGATGATGCTAACAAAATTGGATTTGTGTCCTTTATCTTGACTTGACTGAAAGATGGTGGATAAAATATTTGTATCTGAAGTACAGTCAAAGAGAATGCAAATTCTTTGGGCTGCACTTTCAAAGAGAGTATGGGAAGCAAATGGAAGCTTGGAAATGTGTTGGTAAGTCAGTTGCTAGCCAAGGGCATAGAATTGGAAGAAGAAATTCCCAATAGTAAGTGGTTTGAGGAAGAAGATGGTGATTTGCCATATTGACAGCTTATACTTTTGAGATAATTACAATGTTAAAAGAGGACCTTTCCTTCTCTGTGTTGTAAGGCTATTCATTCCACAGAGTGAATAGAAGAAGAGCATGCCCCTTAATAATACATTGGTAAAAGCAATTTTTCTCTTTCTGCCATACTTACGTTTAGTCAGATGTATTTTAAACAGATTTCTGAAATTCACAGAAATTGTCATTGGTATGTAATTGGCAGTGCAACAATATATAAAAATATATAAAAATCATTGCAGCCTTACCCAACTTGACCTCTTCTATAATGACTTCTAAAATAGTCATAGTTTTTAAAAAACCCTTGTGATTCATTACTCTATATATTTATAAATTGTATGTAATTCATTTGGTTTTTAAGAATGAATAAACAATATTGATGTCTACAATGCTCTCTTTCAGAAAATAGATAGATACACGTTATTACTGGAAGCAAGAGATATGGGAGGCCAGAGTTTTGGTTTATGCAACACTGCAACAGTTGTAATTGAAGTTGGTGATGTAAATGATCATGCACCAATGTGCGAACATGGTGTGGTAGGTCTGACATGTTCAAACTAATTTTGTTTAATGTTTTTCATTACATATACATATGTCATATTGTGTATATATTTATTAATTAGGAGTCTAAACCTGCATGTTTTAATCTATCCCTATATGGTTAGCCTAGTATAGAGAGTAAAAAGAATAGTTTTGAGGAAGAGTGGAAAGATCCATTTCATCCAAAGAGATGTGAAGGAAAACATACATTATGTCTGGCACATGTAGAAAGCGTACTGTATGCAAACACCTTGGACCGATACCTCCCTAATTTCCACAGGTATAAAATAGGAGGGGGAGCACAGCCAGACTTGCAATTTTATGGCAACTTTATGAAGCCAAGAAATAAGTTCTATAGAGGAGTAAAGACTAGTTTAGATTGGCTATGATAAAATGATCTTGCAAATCCAGTTGTGTTCTCTCTCCCTTCCCCTTTGTATCTATGGGAATGTATACTCTGTACCTAATAAGGAGATGGTGCAGGGAATTGTTCCATTGAGCTTTTTGTTTCCTAATTCCTTTCTATCCCCTCCCCGAATTTATTTTTGACAGATAAATAAGCACAGTTGAAATCTGTGCATGGAACTCAAATATTGATATGATTATTGAATTGTTTTTTAATTTGTAAACTGGCTATGCCAGAAAAACTTGACATGAAAGGATTGTCCCAAGGAAACCTACAAGTTAACTTATTTATTAAGCCATGATTCCTGTCCTCTTGGTTGCAGAGAAAACAAATGATTTTCCCCCAAACCACTTCCATGTTTAGTTTGAAATGTCTTAATCTACAAATAATATATAACAAAACTAAAATTTGAGATAATTAATAGAGCTAACTAAAGGAGGGGAGATGTAATTGGGAAAGTTGGTTGGTTTGTTTGTTTATTTTCCTTCAAGCCATTGTTTGATTCCTGGCAATAACCGGGAGAAGTCTCTGCAGTGTTTTTTGTTGTTGCAAGATTTCAGTAGTAATTTGTTCTGGTATTCTTCCTAGGTCTTAGAAAGAGTGAATGATGCTGGGTTACCCACCTGGCTTTGTACGTAAGGCAGGACAAGAATTCATAGTCTTTTGATTTAGATGTAGTCTGTATTATTATGCACAAAAGCAAATAGAATGCTGCTTGGGATTATTGCATTTTAGAATAATAATTGCTAGTATCCTGGCTGTTCTGACACATTCTCCAGTGGCTGCTTAAGGATGAACAGTCCATAGCTACAGCGCAGGTGGTTAGATTCTGCTCAGCAGCACTGGGAATTCATCAGAAACACGCGTCTAATCCACCATGGCTATTTTATACAACAAACATGGCAAGCCTTTTGCACTGCTTATTCCTTTGCATTTTAGTATTTAATTGACTACAGGCATCACAGTTTAGTACAGTTAGGCCATGTGTAATTAACAGATTGGATTTTAATATAGATTTTATTTATTATTTTCTAGAGTTTTTAACTGGATATTCACTGAGTGCTTTTATTTGTTCTGGTCTCTGATCTATTTCTGTAATAAAATTGATTGATTGATTGAGTAATAAGATACTTTTAAACTTTGTATAATGAAATTAATCTATGAACATTTTTGTTAATTTCAGTATGAAGTATTTATACCTGAAAACACAGTTAATGCAGAAGTAACGAAAATTGGAGCGATAGACAAAGACGTACGGGGAACTCCAGCGTGGCATGCTACTTTCAGTATTGTAAAGGGAAATGAAGATGGTTCTTTTAAAATTGAAACAAACCAGGATTCAAATACTGGTACCTTATGTATTAAAAAGGTAATAAGGAAAAGGATTATGCAAAATGTTACAGGATATATATTTCCACCTTTACTTCAAGTTCTATTGGGAATTGCAGTCCTATTTTCCAGTATTGAAAGTGGCAGTGGTTTTCATGATACTTTTAACACTGCTAACACTGTAGTTGTATAGTTTTCCTTAAAAGTTACAGTTGCAATAATTTTTCGGTATTGAATTTTTCCAGGTAGTTGTGTTTGCTGTATTGACTACATATTTTAGTTTTCTCACTATTTTTATTATGAAGTTGATGTAGTTTTTATTTTATGAACATTTGAATACACTCTGTTTTTCTTTACGCTATTCCAAGTTCATGGCTGAATATTTTATATTGGTTTTCCAATGTCATGCCTCTTATCATTTTCATGACACAAAGCTATGCCCAAGAAATAGGAGCAGGTTTGCAGAAATGCAAAGAAATAATAAAAAACCAAACCTGAACTTGCTTAGCGGCCATGGAACTAGACTGGAGAAAAGGAATCATAAATGGAACTCTCTTTATGCTATCCTGTTTTGTTACAGGTTCTATTTGTTTTATCCAGGGCATTAAAGTTACCCAAGCTCCCTCTTATTCCTAATTTAAATGGCTTCTTGGAGCCAAATAAAATATTTTTATTGATGAAATTTTATTTTATTATAAAACAATTGCAATGTGATTCTATCTCTTTGCAACAATGGCAAAGAGATAGAATCAGAAGCATTTAAGCTTTTTTTAAAAACACTCAATGATTAGTGTGATGGTGTAACAGTTATTTTGCATGGGCCTGATCTGAAAATTATTCATTAAAGTCAAATGAGATGAGGATAATTTTTTAAAAATTAATGGCATTCTAGATTAGCACTGTTAGAGATTCTGTGTTGCTGTTTGTTCTGAGTTTGTTGTATTAACAGAAGCATAGAGATGGACATTTTTTCTTCAACAGAATTTATAATTGGGGAAAAAAAAGGAGAGAGAGATTTGACTTTGCTTCCTGTCTTTCTTACACCTCAAATTGTTGCTAAACAGGAAATTGCTTTTTTAAAAAAATGCTGGTTTGTACTTCCATGATTATAACTTAGAATGGAACTCTATTAACTTGTAGCAAATCTTGTAATATATTTTCTAGGGACTGGACTATGAAAAGACCAAGGAGAGAAGATTAGAAATTGTTGTGAATAATGAAGTACCTTACGTATTAGCACCGAATTCGGGACCAATTTCTACAAGCACTTGTGTTGTTGTTGTTAAAGTACGAGATGTGGATGAAGGGCCTGAATTCCATCCTAAAATATATATTTTGGATATAAAAGAATGTTTGAAAGCTGGAACAGTGGTTGGCCATTACGCCGCAAGTGATCCAGAGACCGGAAATAATGAAGACATACGGTATTGTATTTTGTGACTTAATTCACTTTCTTGTCCTGATTGTTATGGATTATGGGCACATTTTGCTGTTAAGGAATTATAAGCCTAGAGCAGAGATTGGCAAGTTTCTGATGCAGCTAGACGACTGGAAGGGTTTGTTATTGTTGGAAAGCTAGTGAGATTACAGGATGTGACCGAGTAGTTTTGGGTTTGTGTTAAGAATGATAATTGAATTAGCAAACTTCGAAGAGACCAAACTGCTTCCATGTTCATCCTTCAGATTATCTAACAGCCTTCCATGATCCAAAATTCAATTTAGGATGGGAGAGGGGGATTGGGAGAAAATGTAAGAGTTAAAATGGGATAATTTTCCTTTCAGAGCAGGAGGATGGGGGTTAGTGCTGTCAAAATGATGTGTATGATTGAAACCTTGATTCCCCACATTATTTTTTTAAATATCAGAAATTTTCACATTTGGTTGCACAAATATGGTATGCTTGGGATTAGGGTACCCTTAAAACCCTGAATTAAAAACCTCATTTTCAGATAAGGATGCTGTTCCATCCTCATCCTATTGGTAAAATTATATGTGCACTTCTATTGCTGTTGGCATATATAGCTTCACAAGTCTGATTGTCTTATTTTTCCTATTAACATATTTCCCAAATACTAGTGGGGTGGGTCAAATTTAGGAAATTTGTTGTTCTGCTTCATGAATATTTGAGACAAAGATGCAAAATAATTGTTTTTCTGCCTATATAATCATAAAAATATTCTCCTGAATTAGCTATTCTGTGGAACTGATGTAATGATACATCTGCATTAGCCTTATTTGCAAACTGTTTAAAAATATCTAGGATACTATGAAGAATACATTTCAAATTTTTGTTTCTAACATGTTATTTTTGTTCTTTGCAGTTACAAAATAATAAAGGACCCATGTAACTGGATCACCATGAATAATGATGGTGAAATCAGCACCACTAAAATGTTAGACAGGGATGCACCAGATTTACAGTTATATCAATGTAATGTAACAGTTGCTGCAGTAGACCGAAGTGAGTAGAAATGCCTCAAATCATATATATTTTAAGTCACTTTCTGCTATATGTTTATTATGACTTCCTATGCAAGATCCTTCCTTAAAGAAATGCCAGGAGTATTGATGAGATTGAAACATAAAAGTAAAGCAGCATATAAGTTTACTTTGTAAATATATTGGATATATAAATAGTCCTTACAAACTGCAAACTGGGACTGTCAACTCCATTGCTAAGTGATGTAGTTAAGTGGAATAAAAGATACTAATTTACTCACATGTGCACACTTCCAAATCAAAACTTAGGCTTGTGAAGTGAAAGTCAAAAGGATTTAATAAGCAGTGGCACCAGTTCTTTCATTACCACCAAAATTTTCTATCCCTGTATACTTATCTGGAATTCCCAGTTTAGGTAGTCTTTGACAGTATATGTAATTATGGCCACAATAGGGACCAGAATTTGTGTTGTTAAGCAAGGTGGCTGCTAAGTGAGTTGCACCCAACTTTATTACCTTTTTGCCATGATTGGCATGGTGGTGCAGGGTTAAAATGCATTATTGCAGGCTAATTCTGCTGACTGCCAACTGCCAGCAGCTCAGCAGTTCGATTCTCATTGGCTCAAGGTTGATTCAGCCTTCCATCTTCCGAGATTGATAAAATGAAGACTCAGATTGTTGGGGCCAATATGCAGATTTTGTAAACCGCTTAAAGATATCTGTAAAACACTGTGAATATGAGTCTAAGTACTATTGCTATTGTTAAGTGAATCTTGGTCATTAAGTGAACCTGGCTTCCCCTGTTGACTTTGCTTGTTGGAAGCTGGCTGACAAGTTTGCAATTGGTGATCACATGATACTGGGACATTGCAGCTATTGTAAATACATGCCAACTGTCAAACATGTGTTCATGCAACCGTGGAGACGCTGCGATAGTCATAAGTATGAGGACCGGTTGTAAGTTATTTTTTTCAATGCCATTGTAAGTTGAGGACTACCTGTACAATGCTTCCTCCTCATTCATTAAAAGAAAGAGAATCTGCCCTCAGTGTGAAAATGCATAGCAAAGATCTAAGTTCCATGCATATATTTGAAATAATCCCAAATAGTTTAAAAAATGTTCAGGTTCATAGTATTTGTTTATTCATTTATTTATTTTATGCCATATGTACATGGTTGCCTAGCTCACAAACAAATGTCTTAGTGCAGTGTAAAAGAAAATTAAAAGCAATATATAGAAAATTATTATTAATGTTATTTTGGAAAAACTTTAACATTATAAAGGGCACAAAATATTGGGCAAATAAGCAGGTGTTAATTTACTTGATTTGGAGGAGCTACCATACAGACAGCTGTTGTGTTAATACCTTTGTTAATGTCACCTTGTTTACATTATATAGTGTATGGCCTTCTCTTGGGAATTGCATAATATTCCCAGTCTTCCCTGTGAAAATATCTTCCTTATATTGCGAATGAAGCCAATGTATTCTTAAATTGATTGATTGCAAAAGTCATACCTTTCCTAATGCTAGTGATCATATGCAAAATTGAAAAGTCAACCTGAAAAGCCTTGTGAAATTTTTAGTTGTGGTATTCATTCCTGGATTTAGCTTTTCCTTTGTTTAAACTTGCAGTTAACTCACCAGCTAATCGTGGTTAGATTTGGATTATACTTGGATAGGGGAACCCAGGAATACAAGAGCTTCTCATTTATTTCTAAAATTGCTTATATTTTTTTAGGTGGCAAAACAGGCACTGGAACAGTTATAGTTAATCTACTCGATGAGAACGATAATTACCCAGTCATTGTTTCTAAAGAGTATACAATATGCAGAGATAGAAAACCAATTTGTCTTACTGCTGTGGATGCTGACATAGATCCTCACACAGTTCCTTTTACTTTTTCCATTCTTGAAAAAGAGACCAAAAACTGGAGATTAACTGAAAATGATGGTAGGTGCTCATTTCTAAAATCGGAATCTTTTATAGTTGACCTAATACATTTGAAATAATATTCACTCCTTTTTAATATTAATTTTTTTGCAGACAGATCAGTATATTTGGAACCATCTGATGCTTTAAGCTATGGCCAGTACATAATTCCTATTAGAGTATCTGATAATGAAGGCAACTCTGGGATTTCTGAAATCAAAGTTACACTGTGCGATTGTACAGTTCCTCAAGATTGTATTTACCCACCAAGATCGATTGAACCACATAAGTCCTCAGATGTCACTCTTGGTATTTGGGCCATCCTTGCTATGATTTTGGGAGCACTGCTGCTGTTGTGTAAGCTTACTTTTTCCTCTTTTTTGACTAGAAAACTGAGGTACTGAATTATGAAATGCTTTTGATATCTTAAGTTTGCGAATCAAGTTTGCTGATTTATGTAGAATTCATTCATATATAAATTTATCCATTGAAATATTTGAAGCAAGTAAAGATATTTCAGTCTATTTAGATGCTCCAATACTGTACCCTGGTTTTGCATGTCTCTGTCCTATCCGAATGCAGGGAGGTCAGTGTGGTGTACCTAAGCTAGGGCTACAGGGGAATCGGTTTTGCTGTTTAAGAAGGCTGCATTTATCGCATAATTATCCCAGTCTTCTTCTCTCACTCTTTCCTTTACATCAACATATAACAAAATAATTTACATATTTGTAAAATTTAAAAAAAAATAATGGATTCATATTTAAACAGGCCAGAGATTTAAATTACGTTAATAATAGTTTCACCACCTGCTGTACTTCACAGTTGAGCAATTTTCTGCTTAAAAAGCTTTAGAATTTCTTATATAAGTCTTTACCTTTATTGTACTAGAAGCACTATAAATCAGGGCCAACCACTGTTTATTTAAAATGCTACTGAATTTGGATTGATCATGAAGATAGATTTTAAATTATCCCTGTATTGAAGGCTGTTGAAACAAAATGCAATTATATAATGCGACACATAATTGGCCATGTTGCCAATGGTATTTTTATTTATTTATTTAGAAGCTTAAGAGTCCGCCCCCCACATTTAAAGCAACTGCAAGCATTTTCTTAGAACAAATGATTCCAAATTAGGAGTCTCTGTGGGCCAGCCAAATGTTGAAACATTGTATATTGAATGCATCAGCAAGTTTCAGCCTGCATCTTTCCTCTACCTCTTTGCCAAACTCGCCCAGTTTGCTCCCACGCCTTGGAAAAGTGCGGGAAGGTGGTTCCATTCATTCTATAGAACAGGGCCCCCCAAACTTGGCAATTTAAGACTTGTGGACTTCAACTCCCAGAATTCTCCAGCCAGCTATAGATCTCTGCTATACAGAAACTCTTGTTCTAGGGTAGGTAGACCACATTAATGTACAATGTTTTTTGATGGAACAGCTCTCTTTTTGTCTTCCCATCATAGTTTGAATAATTGGAGAACTACAAATAAAGCTTTCTTATTTGCTGTGGCAAATAATAAGCTGCAAGTTTATTGCTTTTAGAATTTGACATGATGATAGCTTCTGGAAACTTAAGAGAATTAGAAAGTGAAATGGCTGTATTAGAGGGAAACAGTAGTTGATTTTCACTATTTTCGATGGATAGTACAATAGATGTAATTAATATTACTAACAATTAAATGTGCTGATAATCTCATTACTCATTATAATCTCACTGTTGTTTGTCCTCCTGTAGTAATTCTGATCACGCTTTGTGGATGCTTTGGTGGTGCACCCATGGCTGGTACTAAGCATGTTTGTGATGATTTAGCCAATCAGAATTTAATCATATCTAATACGGAAGCACCTGGAGAAGAAGTGATGGTAAGTAACATTATGATGCTTGGCTAGAGAGGTTGCAATCGGTGCCAGTACTTGTGCCTTTTTTGAAATTCTTATATTGATGATTAATTTAGAATGTGTAGGATGGATACCAAAGCAGGTGGCTATTAAAACAAGTGTCAGGACTGTAATAAATAATATCATACTTACTTAAATTATCCCTATTAATTATAGCTTTCTAGCTTTACTTTACAGCCCTGCAACTACTCTTTCACCCTCCACCACCAGAGTAAGCATTGCAGGTTAGATAATAATGAGGATTGTCTAGTAGTCACTGATGCTGCCTAAGACAAAAGAAGAAAATAATTATCTGATTGGAGTTAAAGCTGGAATTTTGATATCTCACAGCTTGCAAGAATAAGGCACAGCTTGCAAGAATAGTCCAGCTTGTCTAAGTAGCCTCTTGTCCAGGTGTATGTCAGTCACAGGGCAATGTGGGAAAGGATAAAGTGAAAAAGATAACACTGCAAGAGTGGAAATAGCCTTCCCAAATTCTCAATCCTTTTTTGAAATAGAGAAATTTGCAATGGAGGAAAAAATCTTAGACTTCCCCTTAAACATAATAATAATAATAACAACAGTAACAACCACAACTTTTGTGATGCCACAGATGCAAGCTTGGGTTCTTCCTAAGGATCTTGGAGATTGGTGGCAATGTCAGCTATGATGTGATCTTTCTCATTCTTTACAGTTCCTGGAAGGGAAAGCCAAAGCTTTGTGGGAGGGATTCAACAAAATATTTTGTAATATTCCCGTTAATATCAGGCTTCTTTTTTAAAAAATGATCATGGCTTTAATTTGAAAAGCAGATCTTTTCATTTAATTCTTATATTCCAAGTGTCAATGAGATTCTTATATTGCATGGGAGTCTGCTATTTCATTAGAATTATTTTAACAGCTCAAGAATAATGCAAAGATGTTACTTTCTAATAAACAAACTGCCCTGTTTTAAATAGAATTGGCCATGCTGAGCAACATTTTCATTTTTGGTCATTAGATAAATGGTTTTCTTAATGTATATGGCATTGAGAAAAATGTAATCTCAGTTTCCATTGGATTATGATTTTTGAATTAAAATTGGTATTCTATCATGGGGTGTATATGATGACCTCAAGTATCTATGCAGCCCGGTAGAAATGAGATGTAATAATTTAATCTTAATATCACAGAACTCTCCAAATTCTGTCATACACAAGGGTGATGAAGATAAACAAATTACAGTTACTTGCAATTATGCAACTTCAGGGATACTTCATAAATTGGTCACATAGTAAATCTACATGTTGTAAATGGAATATCTTGGAAAAGTTTGTATTTTTTGTTTCTACGGTTCTTCTAATATCTAAACCAGCTGTAAAATAACATCTAAATCTTCACTGCTTTCTCTTCAAACATTCTAAAAAAAAACTTTGCCATTTTTCCCCTTTCAGGATCCGAACATACTTCCTGTGAAAACAGGAAACATAGTTACATCTGATCAAGGGGTTGTTTCTGGAGTAAAAACTGGGGGACAGGAAAGTTTTGAAATGGTCAAAGGAGGACACCAGACCATGGAATCGATTAGGGGAGGAGCACAGCACACCTTGGAATCTCACAAAGGAGCAGGGCATCATACTATAGAATCTGGAAGAGGATATGGGCAGTCCATGATGGATACGTACAAATACAATTATTCAGAATGGCAGAATTACACATTCCCTCGTCTGAATGAGGTAAGGCTGCTAACCAATTTCTTCAGCATGCAACTGTCTAAATCTGTGAGTGAAACAGCCTGACAAATTATTTGGGATCTCACTGAATTCTCTGAATAGAGAATTTTCTACTGTTTATAGAATATTCTTTTTAATTGCCTTCTTGTCTCTGGATTTAGGTGAAATATTTTTTTGCTTTGTTTATAAATTACCATATTGTTTAGAAAGATTGTTTATTTGGGCTTGTGATTTATAATATCTGTTTGCTTTGTTTTGTTCCCACCTGTCATACTGTTGGTTGTTCTTTCTTTGACTCAAACAAGTGATTTTTAAAAATGTGAGAGTCCTTGTTGCCAAAGGGCTAGGTACACATGTCAATAATAAATCTAAGCCAATATAATCCACTAGTGTTTTATTACTAATTTATACACAAATAATATTTAATTTTATTAGGAATTGCTTTAGAAATGCTAAGTTGTATATTTGTGATCAGTAGAAATCTGATTCTTTTTGTTATAGTCTTCATAGATTGAATGATATAGACCAATCATGTGCATTTTTTATATATAGGAACCCATTAGAGGACACACTCTGATTAAAAATTAAACATTAAAAGGTAAATCAATGAAATTTATTTTATGGCATATGTTGTGGCTAGTTTAAGGAAACAAATGACCTTTTTTTTTCTTTTTCCTGTGCAGAAAGTATATCTGTGTGGGCAGGACGAAGAGCATAAGCATTCTGATGACTATATTCTTTCATATAACTATGAAGGAAGAGGATCGCCAGCGGGCTCTGTAGGCTGCTGTACTGATCAGCAAGAAGAAGAGGCACTTGACTTTTTAGATCAGTTGGAACCAAAGTTTAGGACATTAGCAGAAACCTGCGTGAAGAGATAGATGGAAAATCATCACTGCTATGCAGAATAGCTGTTTCAAATCTTGAATACACCAGATTTATGTTTCTTGTTTTTCCTGTAATGGGTGTGGCTAATCAAAAGTACATCCTAACATTAGGTTTGTCAGGACTAAGGTTTCTATATCTAAACTTCATGTGCTGCATTCTATTTTGTTTTAGGCTCTCTTTAGCTTTCACGTCAATCTATAATTAACTTGCTTCCCAAATGCAACAGATTCTTATTTTATTATTTTTCTGGATTTCATGGGGATTATTTGGGGCTGCTACTCCCATGGTTTTCAGGTTTCAACCATGATGCCTAGGAATTTTGGGTGCTGCAACTCTGCCACATCTTTCTCCACTGGGGAAATTGACTGTAGGAAAACAAAGTTCTTTATTTGTTACTTTTAGGTATTGCGCTTTAAGCTAGCTACGGTATTTTTGCTTGGATGTCAGCAAGCTTTCTTTAATTTAGTTAAATCTTTAGCTTTATAGGGAGAAATGGCAAAGGATTGCAGTTATTAATTACTTGCACTTTATGAAAACAAAGATTCTGTTTTCAAAACAAGATGCCATTTTTTCTGTAACACCTTCCTTTCTAGTCTTATAACCTCTAGCTTTCCTCTATTTTTCTCCTTAGCAAACACCCAGTGTTTTAGGATCACTGAGAATACTTGGGCTTTATCATCTTTTTTTAGGATTTGGAATGGGGTTGGCAAGGGTGCTTTGGCAAAGTTTGGTTTCCCCCCTAAGCCTGATAGTGCTTTACTCTTTTATATGGATGTTGTGCTTTTGACTAATAAAGATATTTTAACAAAGAAATTGCTTATATACAATGAAATGTCTGTGTTAAATAAATCTTTTTGATTAGACAATATACAGAATGAAAAGCAGAAATGGTTTAATGTATAATCTTAACAGTACAGCTAGCGTAAAGGGATGTATTTACTAATATTGCAGATACAAGCATAGAAGTGAATATAAAAAGTGCAAAGGCGACAATTTTCCGCAAGTGTTTAATGGCAAAGTGTTATTTGCCTTGTTTACCCAAGGACTACTGCTATTCCTTTAGTGTAGTTTTTAATCACATCATAAGCAGAGGTAAAACTTGGGGGTGGAAGAACTACTAATATCAGCACTGCATTTTGTTTTCTTTCATCAAAAACAAAACTGTTTAAGGGACAATGTATGCTGACTCTCCATTTTATGTAATGAATCATGCTTTGCAATTTTCATGCATGAACTAACATGGTCCTTTTTATCCTGGTGTAATATAGATTCGTGATATTTGTGTACCTATACTTAAAGAATTGGAGAAATACATAAGGTGCTAGAAATCTATAATCATAAAAATTGGCACAAAGTATATAGTATTTGAAGGTACTTTTTTGGAGACTGAAGCTTTTATCTTCACAGGTGTAGCCTCAACATGGAGCTGAATCTAGTCTTCCTTAAAGTAAATAATTGGAAAACGTTATAACCCATTTACCTAATTAATTACAATTAAGGTACTTTAAATATAATTGAGTCCATATACATTTTACAGATCTTTTAATAAGAGATAAAGTTCTGACAGGCTATATGTACTAGTGAATATGAATTGTTTCAGAGAAAAGTGTTGTTGCTGCTATTGCTGTTGTTACTAATAGTAGTTTCGGTTGTATTCCTGATAGGAACATTTAAGTGCATCAATAGGAAATGACCAGCTCTGATATAATTGGATATAAAAGCACAAAATGTTGTTTTTTTAATGCACATAATATCTTAAATATTAAAAGAAATATCTTAGAAAAGTAGGAAAAAAATTATGGATCAATGTTTTACTAAATGCCTTGCCAATTTCTGAAATTTAATAGTGTGAACTTTAAAAGATTAAATACAAGCAAGAAAAATTGACTTAATCAAGGCTTCATTCTTAAGGATTTTTCTAGAAATAATAGAGAATGAGCTACTTTGTAAGTTTTGAGAAAACTTTTTTTAAAAAAAACTAAAGTTACCTTAGCTATTTGCTTAATATATGCATCATTTAAGCAAAAATGCTGGGTGGGAATTCTGTGAATTCTAGTCCAATATAACTGGAGGGTGCAGTATTTGGTGGCTCTGTAGTACTCCATATAAATTTTAACTGTTATATGACTATAACCATTGAGGGTAGTTGTGGTTTTCCATCTTCTGCTCCTTCCCCTTCCTTCCAGATATATGGCATTTATAATTTAAATGTATTCTCTTCGTAACTATTATAAAAATAAAACCCTCCAGAATAATGTATATTCTAAAGAATGTTACATAGTCTTAAAATAGCAATTAGATTTAAATTTATTCCCTCTTATCAAACTTTTGTCGGTGTCTTGTGTTACCAGTAGTTTAGTGAAACTGAAGTTCAATTTTTGTCAGTTTAAAAATTATGGTCATTGTAAAAGCCTATGGCTGTAATTAAGAAAAGAAGAAAGAAAAGAATGTACTAAGTGTGAAATATAAAATAGAAATTCAAAATCAGACTTGGTACAAATAAAATTGATAAGAACACATGCTGTATTGCTAAAATCATGTAACGGGCTGAGACATCTTCAGTTAAGCTTTCTTGGTCATAAAACTGGCCCTTGGCTTAAGCCAAGTTGTTCATTTCTGAACACTCTGGTTGTAATATAGGGATAATACTTAGTATTGCACTGTATTTGAGGTGCTTTGAATGTTCAGGCAAAGTTTTGTACATGCATTATTATAGTTTCTGGCTTTTAAGTAGCTTAGACATGGGTTTTCTCTGTTTTCCTCTTTTTATAACTGCCTAGTACAGGCAGTCCTCAACTTACAACTGTTCATTTAGTGACCAGAGTTACAATGGTACTGAAAAATATGACTTATGACCCTTTTTTCATAGTTACAACCTTTGTAGCATCCCCATGAACATGGGATCCAAATTCAGATGCTTGACAACTGTCTCAGATTTATGATGGTTGCAGTGGTAATGTGATTACCTTTTGTGACCTGAGAAGCATAGTCAATGGGGAAGCCAGATTCAGTTAACCAGGTTACTAACTTATCAACTGCAATGATTCACTTAACAACTGTAGCAACAAAGGTTGTAAAATGGGACAAAACTCACTTAACAAATGTCTCATTTAACAACAGAAATGGGCTCAATTGTGGTCATAAATCGGACTTCCTGTACTAGCAAATCTTTTAATTATGATATTATTAAGACTTCTTCATTCTATGGAGCGCAAAGATATTAGGGTGTGTGTATTTTTTTAGAACTAGGGCTTTTTATCAGAGGTCAATAGCAGGTAAATCTCTTTCTAAAAGACAGTTGTTGGTTGTTATCCATTTTTTTCCCCATACAGCAATGCTGAGACATACAGATCAGGCTAGAATGGGACATATGCGTTTTTGGCAGATTAATAAGAGAAATCTCCCTTTAAAAGAATGTTAAAAGTTGTAGTAGTCTTTAATCTCTCCTTTGGAAAGAGGTAAAGATTGAAATAATGCTTGTTTAAATCTTAAATGTGAAGTTGAAATTTTGTATATTAAATTACAAAAATATAGTTAAAAGTATCACAATTTACCAGCAAAGTATCTTCCAATTTAAAATGATTTGGTGTTTTTTGCAACTGTTTCTAAGTAGTTTTTAGTTGTTTAAACATACTGTATAATTTCATATCGTAAAATTATTTTTACATGAACAATACAATGTCCTTTGTGTAAAAATAAAGATAACTTCTGTAAAACCTGCTTATTTCTTTTATGTTCTAACTGATGTTCACTGGCAAGGATAGATATAGTTTGAAGTTTAGCTGGAGCTTATTTATTGCTCAAGTTTTACCATTTTCTACAATGCAGAAAAACAATTAACAGTCAATATCCTTTACAAGTGTTGCAAAGTTGCTCAGTTATATAATAACTATGATGCTCTTTGAATACCATTGTCAATCAAAAGGCATTTGACAGAGAAGAACATGCAGAAACAGTTTTTACATGTGAGTTGATGAGTGAAAAATCCAAGCACAGAGTGCATAATGTAAACCTTTTCTAGAACTTTCTGATTGTATGGATTTTGTCAGCTTCAGTGATGGTAGATTAAGAATAGAGCCAGAATGGTTCTTAACAGTTACAGGTTTGATTCCTACACAAAAACATTTTTAAATTACAATCGTCACCAATTACTCCATAGCAATTTCTGTCAATCATATTTCATCCTTGATTTATCAAGGATTATATCTCATTATTGTATATCAGCTATACTGTATTTGCGTTGAGCCAAATTTATATAAAATGATACAGTAAAATCCATCTGTAAAAAAATTGTAATGCAAATAAGATTAAAAGCACAATGTACATTTTTGCTAAGGTATTTTTCTAAGTTATTTTATTCCTGTCCTATTTCACGGGAGTTTGATATGCTATGCTTTGAAATATCACATTCTCCCAGGTCACTGAAAATCATTATTGCTTTGACTTTTCCCCACCAATAAATATTGAATTAATCACAAGATAAACAGATACAGCTCAGATTAGCTAATTACTGCAATCTGATCATTTCATAGGCAGTTGCACAGTTTTATTATCTTACACAGTTTCAGCTGATACAGCTAGAGAAAGCCATTTCTTTTGTCATTTTAATTATCCTAAAGGAAATGCAAGAAAAAAAGAACTCTGGGTGAATATCTGAACTGAAACTTATTTATTCATTCATTCATAAATTTTACTAAGATTTAAGGAGTCAGTTATCGTAACTGAGGAATCATTTTCCTGTTATGGTGCAGCAAGATGATAAACGTGGGTTATTTTAAAAACCGAATTACTTTGGAATTTGCTTTTGAGAGAAATCTCTTGTCTAGTGAAGGGGCCAACCCATTTGTTTCACAAATAAGAGTCCTTATAAGGTAATTTCGAGGGACTGTATATGTATATTTTTCCATGCATTTATTGGGAAAACACCAGACAAGCACCAGAATCAAAGTCAATATGAATGCAGTAAAATGGTTCTGCTCACTGAGAACATATTGCTGGCAATTTAGTTACCTGAAATTAGTTCATCTTTTTGGCCAAAATGCAATCTTCATCCTTCATCCTAAGAAAAGAGGTGAAGTCAAAAGATTTAATTGTTCAGTTTTGTTTAAAATGTTAAATTTTGTTAAAAGTTCATTGCAATAAATAATTTCAGGTTTTCCTTTCCTTTTTTTGTATCATGGTTGTTTTCTTTTTCAGTCAGCAATATATACCTGATTGCTAGTTATAGGTAATTAAAAATAGGTTTAAGATACTTTTTCAACCCTGACTAAAACAGGGTTGGAAAGCATAATTAAAATGTGGTCTATAATAATCGGGGGGAAAAATGTACCCTAAATAAAAATGTTTGTGTTTTAAATACATTGGCTGAGCATTGAACAAAAGAGCCAATTTGGTATAGTGGTTAAAGCATTGGACTAGAAATTTGGAGACTGGATTCTAGTTCTGCCTTAGGCACAAAGAAAGCTGGGTCACCTTGGGCCAGTCACTTTCTCTCAGTCTTTGGGAGGATGCAAACAACTTCTACAAAAACCTTGCAAAAAAAGCTGCAAGAATTTTCCTGGTAGTTTCTGAGAACTGCACACAATTGAATGTGAAAAGAAAAAAATGTACATGCTACAGTTAACTAAATAATTACATACTCTGTACTTAGGACTTACCCTGATTAATTATTTTCCTTTTGAACACACTCTAGTATCATTCATGAATTGTGGAGAAAAAAAATCTACATAGCAAATGGAAATACATATATGGATTAACATCCAGATACCTCCCATAATTCATTGGTAACTATAATTTCTCCTACATTATTTCACAAAGGAAAATCTAAGCAAATTAAAGGGACAGGAATTAAAACTTGACCAATTACTACCTTCATCTTAGTTTTCTTTAAGTTCTTCCTAGGTTTTGGAAGGTCTTCAATTCTCTATACCAATGTTCCTTTAAAGTAGGGATGGGGGCGATGGCCCCTTTATGACCTGTGAGCTGGCTCAGGAATTCTGGAAGTGGAAGTCTACAAGTCATAAAAGGACCATAGGTCCTGCTTTAAAGAGCTAAAAATGATAATGTGTTTATAATAAATTGTTAATTTGACTTTTGTATAGCATAGTAAAGGACAGGATGTTTTTTGCCTTTCTCTTCCTTAAACCTCATTTTGTACTGAAAAAGAAATAGCTTGATCAGTAAAAAGAAAATATTACTTTCTGCAGAGCTATCTAATCAAGGAAGAAGGCTAAGAACAAAGTATTGTTGCAAAGACTCCTGGAGCTATTGTCCTGTCATTAGCAGATATCGTAATATTTAATCATTGCATTGTTTTGGTGCCAGACTCGGCAAATTGAGAAGTTAGCCTTTGTAGGTTGGCAGGCAAGGTACTGGTTTTTAATTATATATGGAAGGCATAATTCTACTGTCTTGGAGAAATTATCTAGAATCTAAGCGGCAGCAGTATATAGGTTTTTGATTCATTTATGCACACAGGAGCATAATAAAACACCAAGTGAAATCCATTTTCTTGTCAAATCTTCATGCTGCTCTTACATAGGCAACACTTTTCCAAAATAAAATAAAGCAGGTGCTTTAAGCCAAGATCTCTAGCAGATCTCAGGTGATATATAAAGCATTTAAATACATTGAGAAAACATGTTGAACAATAAGCTATATTTGTATAACTCCAATGAGATTCTGAACTACCATATTCTATCCAAGTCCAAGCTAAGTTGCTTTCAAACACAGCCTCAAGTAAATGTTTCTATTAGCAGAACCATGAAAAATTAAAAGGCTTTATTCAATGCAAACATGGCTAACTATTCAGCATAAATGGCTTGAAAAGGCAAAGAAACTAATTGGAATGTGAGCAATTCTAATCCAGATTTTAAGTGGATAAGGACACTGTCCCCCTCTCACTCTTTTTCCGTTCTTTTGTTTCGCACAAATATATTGCGAGTGAAAGGACAGATGAACCTTATGACAATCATGATAATATGTTTGGCATATGAGTTTTGAAATTAAGCTAAAGGCTGCATAAAATTAAATTAAAGGTCTACGTACATAACCTTTGCCTGCTATGTTTGAAGTTATAAGTACAATATTTGCACTATATATGAATTATACAATAACTTTTTTGAGGGACTCACAAATTATATATCCACCATTATTCTCAAGCATTTAACTTTTCATCATAGCTTTCATGCTGAACAAACAGGAAAGTCGCATAGTAGTGTTTGTAACTGCAATTACATAGAAATGTCATTTCATGCATCAACCCACATTCCTTTAATTATTAATTTAGCTCTACCAATAGGTGGGGTGAATTATTTGTCCCAAGGGACAATGGATGATTGGGGAGGAGAGGAAGTCACTGGAAGTTGTATGTTGATTGTAGTCTGCTCAGCAATACTATGATAGTTGTCAATTAGCATTGAAGTAAGATTAGCTTGGACATCAGTCTGGCTTTGTGCATTAGATGGATATAAAAATGGGAAAATACCAGCTTCCTTTTGCCTTAGTGGCAAAGAAGTGACATTTTAAAGAAAAGGCAAGTGTATAAATTCAACTTACGTTCTTGCAAGATTTATATGAAATTGCAATCCTATTCTTCAATTTGGACAGCTAGAATTGTGCCAATTTTATTGTCTATCTTTTAAGCACCTTTGATTAAAGTTAAACCAGAAAATAAGTTCAAAGACTGCAAACATCTCACATACTCCTTTGTTGTTGATGAAAATTTTCAGTCATCCAGGTGGAGTTGTCTGGAAGTTGAGTCATGGCAACTGGACTTCTTTTCTTGTTGCCTTGAAATGTTTTGCTGCTTATACAAGTAGCTTCTTCAGTCTCAGCAAGTTGTTTAGTTGGTTAGGGGTTAGGTCTTCCAGGGAGTTTCATTTTTCACCTAATCTGAATATGCTCATTGAGTGAGTAGACAGAGAGTCATTGGAATGTAAATGTTCCAATTCCTAAATCCTTTATCCTAAGTAGGTCAATAAGTTGGACTTCTCTGGTGAACCTTTGAAGGTGTCTTAATCAATCTTGGGGATTGATGAAAAAGCAGCCAAAAAATGGGGGGCAGATTGGAGGCCTTCACCCTTATTGAGGGAAGGATTTTCTACTTTGGCATAAATAGATTCCTTCACTCCTTCCTCAAACCATCTATCTTCTCTGTCCAAAATGTGAACATTATTGTCTACAAGAGTGTCCTTTTTCTTTTACGGAAATATATATTGCTGATTCTGGTCCTGAGGTGCTGCTTCCCCTGCGTCAGGCCATCCCCTTGTGTAAAGGCTGCTTGGTTTCTCCAATGCAGAGATCTGAACATGCTTTACTGCACTGGATTGCATATACTACATTACTTTTCTTATGTTTTGGTGTCTGATTTTTAGGGTTATTTTCCAATTATTTTCCAAATGTAAACTCCATTGGTCAGGGATTTCTGACAGGTGGAACATAAGAAAAAAAAAAAAAACTTGTTGTGGCCCTTTGGAACATCTTGCCCCCTGAGGTGAGATGGGCTCCTATCCTTCCGACTTCCACAAGAGCTTGGTTCTGCCAGTTGGTTTGGGGCTCCAGTGGGAAAGTATCACACTTGAGTTGATTGGTGGATCAATAGCAATAGTTGATGGACCCCTGTACATTCTGCACTCTCTCTCTCCCTCCCTTCCTCTCTCTCCATCTCTTAGTTAATATTGTGATTATATGTAGTGTTAGGGCAGCAGACCCAGACAGTGAGGAAGTGGAGGAGGAACATGGGCCAGTCCTGGAGTCTGGGGAAGGCCCTGTGTCAGAGGCAGAGATGGGGCTGCCTTTATCAGCTGCCTTTAGAGTTGGAGATCAGTGGGGCAGAACAGTTGGAGCCTGTTCCCAATATGCACATGCGCAGAGCTGCCAGGAAAAGGGAACAGTTAAGGAACAAGGATCAACTTGGGAGTAAAGGCTCAGGTGGACAGTGAATGGCCCCTCCCATAGGGAATAAAGAGGAGTGAAAGGGGAGGGGTGTTTGCAGGAGACAATTAGTTCAATTAATTAGGGTGAAGATCTGTTCCTGACTTCTTGCCAAGTAATTGCTGCTAGAGCATCGCTTTTGGAAGATATCAGCCTGGCAGCTTTCCAAGCCTGATAAAGGTCTGTAGTTGTGAAATCTCATGAAAGACTGTTTGCCGGGATCTTTGCTGGAGAGGAATTCACTTTAACATAAGTAAAAGGGGTTTTATTGGGATGAGGAGTCTGCTTCATGATCTTGGGAAGTCTAGGTTAGAACATGTAGGTTATGTCTTCCTGTTTCGTTTTTCTAATGTGCAGGGTTGCTACAGTGTGTTTGTGCTAATATGAACAGGGCTTCTCTTATGGGATTGTTGGGTTGTTACTTTGGTATTAGAGCACTTGGATGGTGTGGATAGTTTTATGAGAGACCTGTGTTTTTAATTTGCCATCACTGCTGCTGCTGCTGCTGCTGCTGAGGGTAGCCAGGAAGGTTGCATGGTGTTGTCTTCTTCTCTTGTCTGTTTTATTGTTTAGAAAATGTTGATTTTGCACAGGGGTGTCAAATTTGCGGCCCACAGGCTAGATGAGTCATGCGCTGGCCATGCCCATGCCCGGTTTAACAAAGAAAAAAAGTCATGATATGTCATGTGACACAACTGTGATAAAATGAGTTTGACACTTCTGATTTTGTGTGTTTTCTCTAGTTGGTCTTTTTTATTGAGGTATTTATTTTATTTTATTTATTTATTTGTCAATTGTTTACGAGATAATAAGTAAAAGTGTATACAAAATTATGAATACATGAAATGGGTACATATAAGAAAAATAAAAGAAAAATAAAAGAAACAATAGGACAGGGACGGTAGGCACGTTGGTGCGCTTATGCACGCCCCCTACAGACCTCTTAGGAAAGGGGTGAGGTCAATAGTAGACAGTCTAAGGTTAAAGTTTTTGGGGTTTGGGGAAGAAACTACAGAGTCGGGTAGAGTATTCCAGACATTGACCACACTGTTGCTGAAGTCGTATTTCCTGCAATCAAGCTTGGTGCGGTTAACCTTGAGTTTGTATCTGTTGTGTGCTCTTGTGTTGTTATGGTTGAAGCTGAAGTATTCATTGACAGGTAGGACATTGCAATGTATGATTTTATATACCATGCTTAAATCAGACCGAAGACGGCGTAATTCAAGGTTTTCTAGTTCTAGAATTTCAAGTCTGGTGGCATAAGGTATTCTACAACGAGTAGAGGAGTGGAGAACTCTTCTTGTGAAATATTTCTGGACTTTCTCAATTGTGCTAATATCAGATACGTAATGTGGGTTCCAGACTGATGAGCTGTATTCGAGTATTGGTCTAGCAAATGTTTTGTATGCTCTAGTTAGTAGTGTGATATTACCAGAGAAAAAGCTACGTAAGATTAGGTTAACAACTCTTAATGCCTTTTTGGCTATGTAGTTGCAGTGGGCACTAGCACTTAGATCATTAGAGGTGAGTATTCCAAGGTCCTTTACAGAGCTTGGATCATCAACAAGATCTTGACTATTCAGCTTGTATTTTATTTTCGGATTTTTTTGCCAATATGTAAGACAGAGCATTTATTTGTTGAGATTTGAAGTTGCCATTTGTTTGACCATTCTGATACATAGTCAAGATCTTTTTGAAGGGTAGCAGTATTGTCTGTGGTATTGAACAGCTTTACATCATCAGCAAAAAGAATGCAGTTGCTCTTAATATGATCACAGAGGTCATTTATGTAGAGTATGAAGAGAGTTGGTCCTAGAACACTGCCTTGGGGGACACCACTATTGACAGGTACAGAATTTGATAGGACACTCCCAATTTTGACCATTTGTTGTCTGTTTGACAGGAATGCTTCTATCCAGTTATGCAGTTGTCCAGAGATACCATAGGATTTTATTTTTAGTAGTAGTTTGTCATGTACCACTGAATCAAAGGCTTTACAGAAGTCTATGTAGATTGCATCTATTGTTTTGCCCTGATCAAGTTGTGTAGTCCATATGTTTTTGCAGTGTCCATATGTTTTTGCAGGTATCTATGTACTGGATCCATACTTTGGGTTGTAAGCATAGGTGGGCTATAGATTCTAGACAATGCATTATGGTCTCTAAGAAAGATAAACATTCTAGTTTTTCTTTTGCCAAAGTTGGTCTCTGGCAGAGAAACTGGTCCTACTAGTTTAGGTAGCCAAAACTACAGAAAAGAACACCCTCCTCTTGTGGAAGTTTTGACATTATTGCAGAGCTGCACATCCTTCCCACAAAACATGTTTGAAAATGCAGATATGGTACATGATTCTTCATGTTTAGTGTGATTCAACCCTGCTATTAGAAAAAAAGATTCATGAGGTTGTTCAAACATGTTTTATCAGTCCAAGTGACTGCACTACTAACATTCTGACGATTGCAAAATAATATTTCAACATGACTCATTTGCTGACAAGTTGAAACAAACTCCAAAAAGCACTAAATCCTAGTCACTGCCATATGAAGGATACTTTCTCAAGATTTCTTAAAAATAACAACTCCAAAATGTTACTATTTTCAAAGGTTCTTATACAAACTTAAAGACAGAAATGCATGGACAACATGTCAAATCAGGTAGGGATTTTTGACTTTTTGCAGACCTCAGCAAGAAAAATAGAAATGAAAGAGAGATTAAAGTAACTTTATCAAATGTAAAAGGGAGGAGCCCATTTGATTAACATGCATCTGCTCAGTTAGTATGGATATCTTTGCTAAAGCTTGTTTAGCCATGTCATTAATCTTTCTCCTTTTTACCAACTCAGAATTTTGCACCCAACCAGTGTATTCCTGGCTCCAAGTCTGTTTTGAATGCATAGATTTAAGTAACTTTTTATTTCAGTTTGTGGAGGAATAACAATTAAAATAGTCCTGCTTGCAAGCACCGGATGATCTAAATCTAGATGGAGGCTCGTTCCAAATGTTGTTACAGTCCCTACAAACCCTGTTGCAATAGATTCATATTTTCAGGATTTTCTTCAGGATCTTTGCTGGTTTTTGATAATCAAGAAATATTTATTCTCAATAACTATAAAATAACTCAGATTGTAGGCTAAATAGTAACTGATGTTATTACATTAACATACTGTGTGGAAGAGTTTCTTTGCAGTCAGTCTTCACAGTTGTTTCAAAAAGCCTTTTTTTTTTTTTTTGCTTCTATAGCCAAGTGATTTGATCTACTAAACAAGTTTTTCCTAACCTGGCACCTTTCAGACATGTTGGGACTACAGTTCCTCAAATTCTCATATGTTATCCTGGCTGGGAATTCTAAGTGTTATCTCAGTACATCTATAAAGTTTTAGATTGCAAAACATTTTGCCAGCGTGGCTGATTCCCAGCTATGGGTCTGGGCTCAGTTCAAGGTTCATTTTCAATTTCCCCACCTCCAATGACTCTTCTGCTCCCTCATTTTTTAACAGGTAGCAAAAATGGTTTTAATCCATGGGATTTTCACCTGCTTTTCTTAAGTATTTTGCTGCTGCTTCCATTCTCACCTTCTTGCAAATACTTCCAGATGAGAGGAAAAGACAATTAGGCCAGAGGTGGTATTCAGCAGATTCTGACCAGTTCTGGAGAACGTATAGCGGAAATTTTGAGTAGTTTGGAGAACCGGCAAATACCACTTCTGACTGGAGGTTTTACAGTATCCGTCCCCTGCCACGCCCATCAAGCCACACCCACAGAACCAGTAATAAAAAAAATGACTCCCACCAATGAATTTGGCTCTTAAGTTGGTTTAGGCCTTTTCCTAATTGAAGGCCTCATATTAACAATATATTAAAACATTGGCTAAGCAGATTTTGCAAGCATAATGAAATATTTGCAATCTGCCACTTCGCAAAACATGTATCTGCAAGATAATCAATTTTAGAGCTATTTTAGAATATTTGGGGACACTGAGAAATAGGGAACCGAAAGTAGCAGATGGTAAGAGATTTAATATGTACATGTGCTAAGTGACAGTCAGTATGAGCGAACAGGGTAAGACTCTGGTAAAATTCTATTTCACTGGGAGGGCTGTCTGAAGAAGGATATAAAAGCGAGAGCTGGATCCCAAATCTTGGCCACTGATGGTAGCTATTCCTTGCTGGACCTAGCTACTATTTTTGGACCTCATTGCAATGGGTTTTTGATGAAAATATTATCTTACTGAAATATTGTTGTACTATGTACTTCATGTTTCAAATTACTCATGAAATAATCCTCTGATTCTTAAAGTATTAATTGTTTCTCAGGATTACTGTCTCCATATTTTATTGGTCTTGTTTTATGACACAGAACATTTCAATTCTTCTTTAATTCTTATTTAATGTTAGGTACATTTAATCTTAGCCAAAAGGCTAAGAAGTGATTAGCTGATAAAGGCAAATGGTGACACCTGGAAAATTTGAGAGATGGACGAATTTTAGTTCAACTGAGACACAAACTATGTTTTTTTAAGAAAGGAAGGAAGGAAGGAAGGAAGGAAGGAAGGAAGGAAGGAAGGAAGGAAGGAAATTGGCACTCTCAGTATTTAGTAAATGAGAGGGACAGCTTGAGTTCATTAACACCTGGAGCATCTGTTGAGCCCTTGAATACAGACTCAGTGGACCCAGATCAGACTTGCTAATATTCAGTCTTGCAGCAAAAACTGTTGCAATTGAGGATGGAAGAAACAAATTAGGTGATAATATGTATACATGCGAATAATTTATAGTATGAAACTGTCCTGGGTAGGCAGAGACAACTGGCTATAGGTGATTCCTCAGATAGCTAAGTTCAGAAGATTTTACAAGTGAGAACCAGAATCTTGAATTGCATCCCGAAGTTATCATTATCTTAAAACCTATTTAAAATGGATGCCTCACTGAGACCTGGAGTCTAGAGCAACATATTTTATGTGTGAACCCAAATATTAATATAAAATGGTCTCTTCTTTAAATGAAACAGATTAATTGAGAGCCACATTTGTATATCAGAGTACTCTATAAGGATGGTGATTAGAATTTTTGTTTTTAGTTATGTTGCAGATGGTTTTATTCATGTTTTGTATTATGATATGGCCTCAAGTGTTATTTAAATAAGTTAATATTATTTATTATTTATAATAATTTTGTTATGGCTTTCGGACAGTCTTCAGTATAATATATATAGAAAAATAAGATGCAAAATGTAGGAAATATATAACAGGACAACACAGACATATTCAATTACGAGCTTCAGGTTTTTAAAAAATATCCCAGTAAGCAAACATGATTAGAAAAAGATGCTTGCTCTAAAAAGAAAATTGACATTTTCCTGTGCTGATAGAAATTGGTGTCTGCACACCACATATTTGCAGTTGTGTGATTCCATGCTACTGTCTTTGGGCAGTTCTGCACTGGAACTTAAGCTGTTTATCTCCTGACTGCTCGCTGCTGTTTCTTACACCAACTGAAGAAATACCATTCTGGACTGCTGTGGGGTGGGTCAGTCTGAACAATAGTCAATACAGGACCTGACTGGTCATCCCTTGATTCTGGGCAGGGAAGACAAGCCTTGCTTGCTGGATCCTGTACGACTGATTTGCATTGCCTGCCTTTTCTTTTTAGGGACTGTTCTATCTTCACTAGCCTACTTTCCTTTGCTTTTCAGATGTTTGCACACATGCATGCATCTCAACCTCCTTCCCACATTATCTTCTTCAACATCAACACATTTTTTTCTCTCCATGTGGTACCATTATTGCTCTGATGATACAGTAAATCAGGTCAATAAAGGAACAGGTAGGAGCAGAGGAACATTCCTATGATTTTGTGTGTGTGTTTGTGTGTGTGTGTGTGTGTGTGTGTGTGTGTAGTAGGTCTATGGAAATTTTATAGCAAGGAAGAATAGATAACTTGGCTTCATGGAAAGAAAGCAGGAACATTTACTATGTTACTATTGTTGTTAAAAAGTAGGATGGAGGAAGACAAGCTCTGTAGCATTGTGGGCAGAATGGAAAAGAAGCCTGCAGAGGAATAGAAAGGGAGATATAGGTGTTGAATAGATCATGAGCTTCTAGGGAGAAGAGAGTTCACTGATTTAATGAGCCATTGTTGGGTGAATTACAAAATTACATTAAAAAATATAGCAATTGCCGATCAGTAGAGAAAATAGCAGCCTGGCAGACCAGGATGAATAGGTTGCACAATGTCATGTGCGGTTACTAGAACAAAGGAAGGGTGTGTGCAGGCATCGCAGCTAATCAGAACTGGAATTGCTATGACTTTCTGCCCATGGAGATTCTCATTTGTTCAGGACATGGTTGTCCCAAAGGTAGTTTTTCAAGAAGCAATTGGACTTTCTGGTTTTTCTTGAAGACGTTTCACTTCTCATCCAAGAAGCTTCTTCAGCTACTTCTCTCAGAACTGAAGAAGCTTCTTGGATGAGAAGCAAAAAGTCTTCACAGAAAAACCAGGAAGTCCAGTTGCCTGTTGAGAAAGTACCTTTGGGACTATGACTTTCTGAAGTGCATAGCACAGCTTGGATTTTTTTTTTGGATAGCATTGAACTGAAGTTGGAAAACAAGGGTGCAGGATACATTTGCAATGGGCTAGGAGTGGAGATCTATCTCTGGGATTGCTAAGAACTGACACTCACTTGATGGCACATAATCCATCAGGAATGGGAAAAGGACAATGTCATCTGTTCCTGTAATCAGGAAGCAGTGAATAACTTATATTGGTAAAAGGCCAGGCAGAAAGAGCACATAGGCACCTCATTGATTTCCCACTTGTCGTGTACCTCAAATTACAGTTTGCAATTTCCCTTTTCTGAAAGGAAGCTATGTGGGTAAAACTGAGCTCTTAAGGTCCTGGGGCTGGATTGGTTTCCTTTTAGCTGAAACTTTCATGTAACCCATTTCTGATTGGATGCAAGATATCCATTTAACTTTGGGCTAAAATGGAGCGTATCCATATACTTATAGATTCAACTACCAAATATAAACAATGCTGCATAGAATCTTTAGGACAAAGTATCTTTAGGCTGCAGAGAAAAATGAATTTCTCATTTAGGATTCACGTTAAAGGTGAAATATTCAGATAAATCTCTTGAGGTTGTTTTTTATGATATTAATAAACATTTATTGGTCAACCCCATTATTGGACTTTACTTGCTTAAATATGACATCCTGGCACCAGTTCTGGGCAAAATAGACTGTATGAGAAAGGCAATGAATGAGAGTGGCTGAAAGGCTGTGTTGGGAACCTGAGAACAGAATGCTACTGGAAGCTGAATCAGTGCACTAACTGAAATGTTCCCTTCCAGGCAGGGTTGGACCACATTTATGAAGTATCAGCATGGGAGCGCCATCCAGGAACTGCCAAAATTTTCTTCAGAAGTATTTTGCTATCCCAGGAAAATGAAACTCTGCGTACGTACTTGTGTGAGCCAGAAGAACAGGCACAATACCCTTCAGGCTCTTTTTGTTTTTGCTTCAGAAACTATTTCATATCCAGCTGTCTATAAGAAATATTTCCAAGTCTTTCTTTGCAGAACATCACATTTTATAAACTTCCCAGTCTTCACTTACAGATCTCCAAATACATAAATACAGATATTTTGGGGGAGGAATATTCACTGCACATAGAAAGATATGGTAGCAGTTTTAAAGGAACCATAAGATAGTGGCATACAAATTCAATAAATAAACAGATAAATGCCAGCTTTGCCTATCTTTGTGTTTTGAATCCTATAATTAAGAATATCCTAAAATAGAGCCATGGAACTTGGAGCACTCCAGAGTTGTTCTGCTAAACAATTTATTTGCAAAGACAGCAAAATCAGTGATGAAGAAAGACAGAAGGCATTGTTCCATGGTATCTGGAGAGATAAAGATTTTGCTCTTCTCCTGTTATAATCTGATGAGTAATTTTATCAGGGTAGTTAAGCTTATATAGCAAGAACTGGCCACAAGATGTCAGTATGTGATGGAAAATGAAAGGGTCCCATGGTCCTTGTGTAAATTAAAATAGAATTATGCACAATTCAATTCAAAATACAGTATTAATTAAAGGGGATACTTAGAAAGAGAATCTTATCTATATCTCTCTCTCTCTCTCTCTCTCTCTCTCTCTCTCTCTCTCTATCCATCCATCCATCCATCCATCCATCTATCATTGATCTCTAAAAATCTGTCAACTGAATTAATAATTTTATGGAAAGAATTATAAGATTACTGAAACCTTGCTGTGAATCAAGTTCAAGTCTTAATATGTCAAACTGAATTACTTTACCATTTTTATAACCTCTAGTGTCATTGGTTTTCCATCTTAATGTGCACTGTACATTTTTAAAAAGACAACAAAACACAATGATTCAGAATACATTTTGTTGACCATCAGTTTGCTATGGTTTTCAGGTATTCTGCCTCTGATATTCTTGCTTCTTAAATTCTCTGCCTTCTTACCTTCACTGCTCTTTTCCACTTACCTTCCTATTTTTAAGCTTGCAAAAAAGAAGAAAGGGAAAAAGTGTGCGTGTGTGGAGTGGGTGGGAAATAACTCCATTGTCCCCTCAGTGAGATACTAATCCCAGCAAAATATTTTTTAGTTTTGGCACCTGGATTACAACTCTTTCTTTGCAGCACATTCTCTGAGTAATTGTGATACCGCTAAAATATTCATAGACATTCATTACAGCTTAGACCATAAATAACAGAGACCTCATTCCTTAAGTGCTATATAATAAAGATTCCTCTTTTGATAGTAATTTTAGTGTCATAGTAGCCTGTTCAACAGCCAGAAAGACAAGAAGAACAAGAGCAATTGAGAGAGGGCATTTACATGTCATCATCATTTTTACTCCCAAGTTCTCATAAACTGTCTGCAGGTGACCTAACATTGTCTTTATTTCTGCTAAAAATACTGAGACCAAATAGCCCAAATTACTGCCCTGTTTCAAGTTCTACAATTCTTGCAATACAAAATAAATGAATGAATGAACAAGAAGGAAAGAAATAAAAAGAAAGAAAGAAAGAGAAAGAAAGAACGAACGAAAGAATGAATGAATCATAGCAGCCTGGGCCTTTGGTTGCTTTGCTCTAGGGGTAAATATTAAATGGAAATAGAGAAAACACAATAATTAATGTTACTAATCGTTTTGTTTAAAGAAAATTTGCAAACCTGCTAAGCAAGGGTTTCTATACCAGGATCTGAAACTCAGTAGTCAGAATGATGAAAGTAAGCAAAAAATTGACAAAGGTCTGCGATGAGAAAATGGATTCTCAGTATGATTTTCACAGCCTGTTCTCATTGGAGTGGTCCACGAGAAGAGATTCATAAAACGAATAAGCTACAATCAATTTAATTTTTTTGAAACTGCTTGATGTCATGGAATCTAGAGTTACTTTCAGACTGATATGTGTCGAGATGTGGTTGTAAGAGAAAAAGTGCTACAAATTATTTAAAAAAATATTTGATATATTTCAACTTTCTTAAGAGTAGAAGAAGGTTGTGAAGGAGCTTCTCTACACAGTTAATTGAATCTCTTTGTTATTAGATCTGTACCGATAGTTTCAAAGTCCTCCATGCCTAAGGATTTGCATGAAGGTGTGTAAACATTAACAGACTTTGATGAAACTTGAAAGGAATGTAGATGCGCTCTCTTTCTTTCTCTCTCTCTCTCTCTCCTTCTCCCTCTCCTTCTCCCTCTCTCCCTCCCTTCCCCTCTCTCCATACTATCTGATAAAGAACCATCCCAAATCATATACGTCCTTTAGGCACCATAAACACCTATCCCTTAGGGAATCTAAAAGAATATATATCATTAATTAAAAAAAAAACAAGAAACCAAAAGTTGCTTCTATTAAAGTGAAACAGTTAAGAAAAAAATATTTTAAAAATATTTAAGCATATTGAAAGCTAAAATCTGTATGGAATAACATGTTACATTTCTGCATGATATTATTTGTAAGATTAAAAAAAAACATCATCAGAATTGTTAAATTAAATGAGATGGGAAATGGGAAGAGACAGGAGGAGAAGTGAGCAATATGCTTGTTCCGTAGTCTAGGGTTCTTGAAATATAAATCTATGTTGCAGATGTACCTTGATGAATCTCTTATTTGGTCAGGATGTTTGTAAAAAGAAAGTGAAAGAAAGTAGATAATAATTTAGCATTTAGCATTTAAATTATCTATTTTTGTACTTTTGTACATATTTAAATGGTTAATTCATATTGTAAACCGAACTCCAAAAATTTGGTAACTCAGAAGAACATTTATGGTTGATTACATTTTAGCCCTTAACAAAACAATTTATGGAATATACTGCCATCATGTGGTCATAGGATAAAACTATCAATTCAAGGAGAGTTCATTTGAACCAATAATAAATATTTCATTTTTGGTCTAAATAGATAGCAAGAAAAACAATTTCTTTCCCCAGTATTTCAGGCTGCCAGTCTATCCTAATACGTGAGTACATTTTGACTGAGGAACTAAGCATTCTTTTTCAATTATTAAATATAATTTGTTTTATGTGGAAATTTCATCTGAAACATTGCAAAAATCTCTGTGAAAGTAGAAACATTGAAACAATATTTCAAGTTTTGCATTACTTGAACATACTATTCTCCGTGTATCAATCATAAATTGATTGATGGTTGGAAAGGGGAAGAGAAGCCACTCATATTAAAAAAATAGAACAGAATAGAATAGAATAGAATATTGGCCAAGTGTGATTGGACACACAAGAATTTGTCTTGGTGTAAATACTCTCAGTATAAATAAAGAAAAGGTACATTCGTTAAGAATCAAGAATCATAACATACAACACTTAATGATAGTCATAGGGTACAATCAACAATCAAATCATACTAGGAAACAGTCAATATAAATTATACAGATACAAGCAACAAAGTTACAGTCCTACAATCACAAGTGGGAGGGGATGGATGATAAGGAGTGATGAGAAGATTAACAGTAAAAGTACATTTTGTAAATAGTTGAACAGTGTTGAGGGAATTATTTGTTTAGCAGAGTGATGACTTTCGGGTACAATGAGTACAATGTACACAAATACAAAGGGATGGGGCTTCAATTATGCAATCATGTTTTGTTATCTTGAATTTTTTGATCCCTCCCTCCTGAAGACTCTACTGTCTCAAGATAATCTATGACTGTGATGATGAATCTATGGCACGCATGCCGGAGGTGGCACACAGAGCCCTCTCTGTGAGCACATGAGCCATTGGCCCAGCTTAGCTCAGCTCTGCTGCGCATGTGTGCACACCTCCTGCCAGCCAGCTGGTCTTCAGGTCTCTGCTGCGCATATGCCCCCCCGATGCACGGGGATGCGCGTGCATGTGCAGGGGGGGAGCGTATGCAAAGGGGATAAAAAGGTTAGCCATCACTGATCTATGATATGCTTGCAGTTACATTGCAGACTTTTGAAAATCTTTATTGGAAATTTCATCATTCACTTATATACTGGTAAGCTGGACATACTGGATACTCCTTTTTTGATGAACTGTTCCTCCTGATATCTTTTCAAAATGGCCCTTTTGTTTTTATTTTTTTTGGTGGTGGGGGAGGGACTTAGACATGATATTGTCATCGACTTTTAATGGAGTAATTGTGGTGATTTTATCAATGGTATCTTTCTGCTAATATCTGAGTTTTCTCTAATTTTGGGTTGAAACCTCCAATGCAACTTCAAAAGTTGCTACCAACTTTTAATTTGACAAAAGAAGTAGTAATTAATAAAGTTGAACATAAGCGAAGACAGAGAAGGAGGAGAGAAACTCTCAGGTGGATATTGAGGGTTATACCTAGTCAGATTCAGTGTTGGTGAATTCCATTTTGCTTCTGTCCATCCAGTGTCCCTTACACATGGTTACCTTTATCTAAGAGTATAATAGTAAAGTCTTCAATGTCATCAGGACTCCTAATGATAGAAGTAACACATGGAAACTTATTAAGGACAGATCCAACCTAGAACTTAAGGAGAAAGGTGATATATGGAGGTGGTAGAGGTGGTGAAGAGTGGGGAGATTGCTTGCTGAGTGGAGGGGAGCCGCATCTCTCCTCCTTGGCTGGTCTAAACTCCCTTCCCCGAAGGTGGTTGCGGCAGTGGTCAGAAATGGCCACCTCAAAGAAGAACCCGACTGGATAAGAT
The DNA here is from genome assembly GCF_049901715.1 of Pseudonaja textilis. Lineage (NCBI taxonomy): Eukaryota > Metazoa > Chordata > Lepidosauria > Squamata > Elapidae > Pseudonaja > Pseudonaja textilis. Next base: position 157,816,909 of record NC_141992.1, on the reverse strand, counting down.
TGTGCAGGAGGAAGACAAAGAGGAAATCAGGACAGACCAGGCTAAACAACAGAGAACATCTAAGCAAGGTACCCTGAATCTAAAAGTACCTAGAGGGATACTTCTGAAAGAAGATCTTTAAGTGCTGAAGGAGAGAGAAAAGGAGGTTAAAAACCCTTTTTTAAACCTTTATATTGACAATTACAAATGGTATGGAAAGAAATTTATATTAATCTATTTTGACACTAATAGGCAACCTTAAGCTGAAATCTAAGTGTCAAAAGGAGAATAAAGATTTTTTTCTTGGTGATTTTAAAGCCCTAAAAAGAAGAAGAAGTGGAGGCAAAAGGGTGGGACTTGGAATAATGGAAAAATGGAGTGCCACCTGGAAAAATAAAGAGGATTAACAGTGAAACTTTGAAAAGACTTCCGAGGATACATTGTAACTGAAATCTTATTAAAAGATACAGTAACCCACAGAAAGGAAAAGTAAAGGCAAGAAACAAGAAGGAACAGTCTGGGATCATTTGGTGATTTAAAAAAAAAAGTTTTTGGCATTGGTTTTTTTTCTTTCTTTTTCTGTTTTTACTTAAAGTCAATCGGGTGGTTGTTCAAAAGTGTTTAAAATGCCATCACTCCTGGAGGAATTGAAGATGAGTCTTAAAAAAACAGAAAGAAGATGCAGAAAGGGGAGGACGATCCTTTGGCTTCGAATTTGAATTTTTTGAAATGGAGATCCTAAACTACGAAAAGCAAAAGGAAAAGCTTCAAGAGCAAGAAGAAGGGCAGGACAAAGAAGAAGCCATTTTCAATGATCAAATAATACAAAGTGTGGTAATAAGGGGGAAAAGGGAGAGAGGAGTTGAAAGTTTAAGACCAAAGGGAACAGCCAAAAAGAAAAATAGTCTGAAAAAGAAGTATAACAGCAAGGAGAAGCAGAAAAGAAAACTACAGAAGGGAAAATTAGAGAGAGAAGGGTATAAAAAAAGGGGTGAGAAAAATGGGGGAAAGATAGAAAGGGAAAGAACTTATGAGGGACAAAAACAGGAAATAAGGAAAAAGGGGAAATGTACTAGGATTAAAGGTATTTGCTCAGTTAGAAAACATAGAGACAATGGTTAAATTAAGTTAAAAGTGAGGATTCTGCAAAGGTACAAAAGATAGTGTTGTGACAGTAGAATACTGTAATGAGTTAGAAATGAAATAAGTAAATAATCTATGAGATAAAACTGTATTGTTATGTAATGCTTTAATGTTTATTTATAATTAATGCAATAATAAAGAAGAGAGGGAAACATTGCAATTGTTTCTAAAGATTGATAAAATATTGAAAATAAATGTGAAAGATTTATAAGGAAATTTATACCAGTTATGAGAATGAATTTGAATAATCATTTTGCTTATTAATAGTAAATAATTTATAAGATAAAACTGTATGACTATCCAATGGTATGCTTATTAACAGTTAAGTAATAATGAAGAAGGGAGGGAAACATTTCAATTGTTGATAGATATTGAAAATAAATGTGAAAGATTTAAAAGGTTCATACCAGTACTAGAATGATTTTGAATAACTATTTTGTTTACTAATGTATATATATATGTTTTCTGAGGTTCTCGCGGGTATTTGTATGTGGATCTTTGGTTGTTCGGGTTTTCTCCCGCGTAAGATTCAAAGTATCTAGGCAACGTCTAGAGACTTCATCGAAACATTGCCTAGATACTTTGAATCTTATGCGGGAGAAAACCCGAACAACCAAAGATCCACATATATATATATATATTTTCTGAGGTTCTCGTGTGTATTTGTAGGTGGTGGAGGTAGGTAGGTGGATCTTTGGTTGTTCGGGTTTTCTCCTGCGTAAGATTCGAAGTATCTAGGCAACGTTTCGATGAAGTCTCATTCATCATCTTCAGGCTTCTGAGTGGATGTGAGTCTGTTTTCTACATGGAAGTGTGGTGGTGGCATCTTGTGTGGCTCTCATGGGTGTGGGTCTGGTGTCATTCTTCATGTTAGGTACTCGTCTGTTCATGAGGCGGGTTTCCAAATGGCTGGAAGGCGGGAGGTGTCATCTCGTTTGTTCATGCTGTGTGGGCGTTTTTCTATCTCTATGGCTTCTCTGATTATTCTGCTGTTGAAGTGTTCGGTTTTGGCGATGGTTCTGGTATTTTTAAAGTCAATCTCATGTCCTGTGGTTTTGAGGTGTTGGACCAGGGAAGAGGTCGTTTCTTCTTTTTTGATTGAATTCTTATGTTCTTCAATGCGTGCACTTATTCTTCTGTTAGTTTGTCCAATGTATGTGGTGGGGCAGGCAGTGCAGGGGATTTCGTATACTCCTTGGTTTTCTAATTCGATTTTGTCTTTGGGGTTTCTTAGGATGGTGGATATTTTTCTGTTTGTGCAGAATGCTGTTTTAATGTTGTGTTTTTGGAGGATCTTGCTGATTTTGTCTGTAGTGCCTTTTATATATGGGAGGAGGGCTTTGCCATTTTCTTGTTCTCTGTCTTGGATTTTGGTTGGGGTTTCTTTTTGGATTAGGTGGGTAATCTTCTTTCTTTGGAATCCATTGGCTGTTAGTACATTGGTGAGAGTGTGTAGTTTGGTTTTTTGGTGTTGTTCATCGGCTAAGCATTTTGTTCTGGAGATGAGTGTCTTGGCTACGGAATTGATCTGTGCTGGGTGGTGGTGTGAGAGTGCATGTAGATAGTGGTTTATATGTGTTTTCTTCTGGTAGATGGTGTGCCCTAGGGAGCCATTGGATCTTTTGTATACCAAGACATCTAGGAAGGGAAGTTGATTGTTGGCTTCTGTTTCCATGGTGAATTGTATTTTGGGGTGTAGGCTGTTGAGGTGTGTGAGGAAGTTGTTCAGTTTTTCTTTCCCGTGTGGCCAGATTATGAAGGTGTCATCTACGTATCTGAGCCAGAGTTTGGGTTTCTGGTCGTATTTTTCTAGAGCTTGTGTTTCAAAGTGTTCCATGTAGAGGTTTGCGATGACAGGTGAGAGAGGTGATCCCATGGGTGCTCCTTCTATTTGTTTGTATTTTTGTCCATTGTAGGTGAAGTATGTATTGGATAGGCAGTGGTTGGTCAGATCTAGGATGTGCTTGGGGGGGTTGTATTTGTTTTGGATGGCTGTCAAGGCTTCTTTTATTGGCACTTGGGTGAAGAGGGATATGACATCGAAGCTTACTAGTAGGTCGCTGGGTTGTAAGTTTTGTTTCTTTATGATCTCGATGAACTGGAATGAGTTTCTTACGTGTGAGTTGATGGATTCTGCATAGGGTTGTAGTTGTTTGGCGAGAAATTTGGCCAAGTTTTGTAGAGGTGAGCCTATGGAGCTGACTATTGGTCTGAGTGGGGTTCCTTCTTTGTGTATCTTGGGGAGACCATAAAGCTTAGGGCATCTGGATGATTTCTCTCTGGGTATGATTCTTTGCTGGATTTCTTCACTGATGGGGGAGGCTTTTATTTTGGATTTGGTAGTTTTTTCTAGGTAGGTGGTGGGGTCTGTCTTTAGGGGTTTGTATGTGGGGTCTTGGAGTAGGTTGGTTAACTTGGTTTGGTAGTCAGATGTGTTCATAACCACTGTCGCGTTGCCCTTGTCTGCTGGTAGGATTATTATGCTGGTGTCTTCTTTCAGGTTAAGTAGTGCAGTTTGTTCTTCTTTGGATAAGTTGCTTTTGGGTGGTTTGCTAGTGCAGAGGATTTTGGTGATTTCGAGTCTGATTTTGATGCAAGATCCTCCAAAAACACAACATTAAAACAGCATTCTGCACAAACAGAAAAATATCCACCATCCTAAGAAACCCCAAAGACAAAATCGAATTGGAAAACCAAGGAGTATACGAAATCCCCTGCACTGCCTGCCCCACCACATACATTGGACAAACTAACAGAAGAATAAGTGCACGCATTGAAGAACATAAGAACTCAATCAAAAACGAAGAAACGACCTCTTCCCTGGTCCAACACCTCAAAGCCACAGGACATGAAATTGACTTTAAAAATACCAGAACTATCGCCAAAACCGAACACTTCAACAGCAGAATAATCAGAGAAGCCATAGAGATAGAAAAACGCCCACACAGCATGAACAAACGAGATGACACCTCCCGCCTTCCAGCCATTTGGAAACCCGCCCTCATGAACAGACGAGTACCTAACATGAAGAAGGACACTGGACCCACACCCATGAGAGCCACACAAGATGCCACCACCACACTTCCATGTAGAAAACAGACTCCCACCCATTCAGAAAATGAGAAACGACCATGGACCAGAAGCTGCACTGCAGCTGCATCACTACCCACTTCAAACCCCTCTGAGCCATACATGAAGCAAACCGACACCCACTATGAAGATGCAACAGGACCACGAACTAGAAGCCAAACAGCAAGATCACAACTCTCCAGCTCAAATCCCCCAGCAACTAAGACTAACCTGAGCACAACCAAGCCCCACCTGAACAGAACACGCCTCCAACCAATCAGAACACGGCTAACCCCCAACCAATCAGAACACAGCCAAACCCCTACCAATGAGAACACACCCCACCCAATCAGAACACAGCCAAGCCCCCACCCAATCAAGTCCCACCACCACTGGCAGTTAAAAGGAGGAAGCAGCCGCAATCTCCATTACTCTGAGAAGCACAGAGCCGGAGACAGAAGCCTGAAGATGATGAATGAGACTTCATCGAAACGTTGCCTAGATACTTGAATCTTACGCGGGAGAAAACCCGAACAACCAAAGATATATATATATATATATATATATATATATATATATATATATATATATATATATATATATATATATATATATATATATTCCTTTTGCTATATTTTTAGAATTTTTCTTTTTACATTTTCAAGGGGAAGTACCAAGCAGAATCTGAATGATGAGATTTACATGACATAAAATAGATATTAGAAATTTGAATGTTATAATTTTAGAATGCACAAATTCAGTGTTTAATAAGATTTCATATGATAATAACAATAAGATTTAAAGGTGTTGCACTTCGATTGGCAATCATAGGGGGAATTTTGCTTTTTAAGACTGTTGGAAGAGAACATATGAAATTGTAAACAAGACAGACGAAAGTATAAGCACAATGAATAAAAAGATATAGAAATTTAGGTAAAAGAAATACAATTGAATCAGAAGAAAATGAGATAACCATAAAAGAAAATTAAGAGAAGTAAAGGGAGAAACAGTGACAAGTTGGAAAAAGAGTATTAAAATATGAAGTTGAATACATGAGATGAATATGCATATGAAATTGTGTCTGTATGGAAATGTGATAACCTGGAACCATAAGATGTTTTATTTGCTTTGTTAAAACTCAGTAAAACTTTATTAAACAAACAAACAAAAAAGAAATTGTGGTACTCCATCACTGGAGATTTTTTTCCAGAAGAGACCAGACAGCCATTTGTCTGGAATAGTATAGGATCTCCTGCTTAAAAGAGGTGTTAGACCAGAACACCTCCAGGGTCCCTTCCAATTCTGTAATTCTGTATTCTGTATTACATGGATATCTCAATGAAGTTTAGAGTTGGCAATGGCATGCTGTCTTTCAAGTAATTTTCTCAAGTTTTAGCCCTGGAATTCCTGGTGGTTTTCCATGAAGTTACTAACCAGACCAGCTTGGTTTCTGAACCCACAAAAAAGGTCAGCCTGGTACTGTCGCTAAGAAATACATCACAAAATCCCTAGGAATGCAGAATACAAAGAAGAGCAACACACTGCAGAAGTTCCTTCTGCTTTTGTTCCCAGACATGCACAATGTGGAGTTCTTGATCTCTGACTCTCCTCTTGGTAGGATATAGTTAGCTAGGTGTTAGCCTTTGCACCTCCCTATCAGACATTTTCTTACACAAGTCTTTATATTGTGATTATAAATCTGCTTCACTACTCATTGTATAGATTAGATTTCCACTTGAGGAACATTTCATTCACATTCACCAGTAGAACTATTTCAGTGGTTTCCTTATCCAAGGATCCATTAAAGCATCATTTTATTGGTTTGACTGACAGTCCAATTTTAGAAAATGGTTTAAAATGGGTGCACCGTGGAGTTGTCATAGTTCAGCCGCTGGCTTAAATATAGCACTTATCTTCATGCCAAGCTGATGCTGTGGGAATCTTTGTAATATGGATAAGCCAGCTTCTAAACTTTTCAGGGGAATGGGAAAATGAGTATGAAACTAAGTCCCTTAGACTCAGGTTGGTTATTTATATCCCAGCAAAACTTTATATATTTAATTTAGACCTTGCCCTTCTACCCAAGTTAGTATTTAGTGTGACTCATTTTTAATAGCAGAGAAAAATTGAAAGCACAATTACTTCTATTATTGATTTTAATTGAATAATTAAATTCTTGCAAAAAGGGTTTGTTTGCAGATTTTATTAAATGCAGAGAGACTAGTGGCCAAATGAAACTTTCAAGAATTTGTTATTCCAGACAACAAATGCATCTGCTTCCTAATTGAACAATGGTGATCTATATCCCTCCATATTGTTTGCATGTGAGGACTCTTTGTAGAATTTTCAAGAAATGAACTAACCTCAGCCATTGTTTATTTGTGATTTGTTCAGTATTCCCAACCTATTTGTTTTACTTAAGCCATACAGAGTTGTTTTCTACCTCAGTGAGCAGTTGTAACATTTAAAAAAAATTAAGAACAAATAACAGGCATTTTACTTCCTTATTAGTTTCCTTTCATTTCATGTAAACATTGAATTCCATTAGAAATTCCATTCTACAAACATTCATGTGTGACCCAAGCTCATAACAAGAAAGCTAGGAACAATTTCAAACACAAATGTGCTCTTGCATACATTATTAGGGCAATTTTTGATAAGCATACTTTGGAAAAACAAAGCAAGTGAATTACATTTCAAAATAAACTTTAAATATTGTGCAGTTGTCTAAGAAATTGAAAATTTTCATTGCTGGATAATAATTCTTGCTTTAAAATATTATTAATAACAACATAACACAAAAAATTGTCAAAATTGCTAAAAACAATATTGGAAATTGAAGAGAGAAAACATGACAACGCAACATTCCTCCCGCGCTTTCTACAATTTTGTAAACAACAAACTAAAAGACTCAAGGTCCATCCCACTCCTAAAAGGACCTAATGGTAAAGACTGCAACAACGACACTATTAAAGCTAACATCTTTAACACATTCTTTGGCTCAGTATTTGTAAACAGCAATGGATCATGCCCAGTATTTCCTAGTCAAACCACAGACAACTACAATGATCTAATACATATTGATTTTATAGAAGACAATGTTGAAAAAGCACTACGCAATCTAAAACCATCTCTATCTATTGGATCAGGTGGAATATGTGCCTACTTCTTAAAAAGGCTCCCCACTGCAGTAGCCAAACCTCTAAGCATAATCTTTGAAAAATCTTTCAGGACCAGCTCTTTGCCAAAACTATGGTCACAAGTCACGGTCATCCCATCTTCAAAAGGGAGACCCTAGCCTAGTTGAAAATTACAGACCAATCTCCTTATGCTGCATCACCTATAAAGTCATGGAATCAATTATTAACCAATCCATTATCCTCCACTTAGAGACAAACAACCTACTCTCTAATAAACAATTTGGTTTTAGGAAAAAACTATCCTGTAATCTGCAACTCTTACTTCAAAAACATATGGACAACACAACTCAATCAGGGCAAAGCAATAGACGCAATCTACATCGACTTCTGTAAAACCTTTGATCCAGTGGTACACGACAAACTACTACTAAAACTAAAATCTTACAGTATCTTTGGACACCTGTATAACTGGATAGAAGCATTCCTGTCAAACAGACAACAAATGGTCAAAATTGGGAGTGTCCTATCAAATTCTGTACCTGTCAACAGTGGTGTCCCCCAAGGCAGTGTTCTAGGACCAACTCTTTTCATACTCTACATAAATGATCTCTGTGATCATATCAAGAGCAACTGCATTCTCTTCACTGATGATGTAAAGCTAATCAACACCACAGACAATACTACTACCCTTCAAAAAGACCTGACTATGTATCAGAATGGTCAAGCAAATTGAAACTTCAAATCTCAGCAAATAAATGCTCTGTCCTACATACTGGCAAAAAAAATCAGAAAATAAAACACAAGCTGAATAGTTAAGACCTTGTTGATGATCCAAACTCTGTCAAGGATCTTGGAGTACTCATCTCAAATGACCTAAGTGCTAGAGCCCACTGTAACTACATAGCCAAAAAGGGGTTAAGAGTTGTTAACCTAATCTTACCTAGCTTTTTCTCTGGTAATATTACACTACTAACTAGAGCATACAAAACATTTGCTAGACCAATACTCGAATACAGCTCATCAGTCTGGAACCCACATTACATATTTGATATTAACGCAGTTGAGAAAGTCCAGAAATATTTCACAAAAAGAGTTCTCCACTCCTCTACTTGTTGCAGAATACCTTATGCCACCAGACTTGAAATTCTAGACCTAGAAAATCTAGAACTAGATTTCAGTCTGATCTAAGTATAGTTTATAAAATCATACATTGCAATGTCCTACCAGTCAATGAATACTTCAGCTTCAATCATAACAACACAAGAGCAAACAATAGATACAAACTCAAGGTTAATTGCATCAACTTACGACTTCAGCAACAGAGTGGTCAATGTCTGGAATACTCTACCTGACTCTGTGGTTTCTTCCCTAAACCCCAAATTTTAACCCTAGACTGTCTACTATTGACCTCACCCCTTTCCTAAGAGGTCTGTAGGAGGCGTGCATAAGTGCACCAACATGCCTACTGTCCCTGTCATATTTCTTTTATATTTTTTTATATTTTTTAATTTTTTATTTTTCTTATAGGTATCCATGTATTCATAACTATGTTTTTATTTATACCTATTATCTTGTAAGCAATTGACAAATAAAAATAATAAATAATAATAATGGGCAAATGAAAGATCCAAGTCAGCATTTCAACTAAATCATTGGAACTTAGCCATAAAACAGGAAAAATGAGAGACAGTATAGAGAAAGACAAAACCCTGAAAATGGAAGTAGAAAAATTGAGGACTGACAATTTAATTCACTGCTCAGCATCCAAGAAAGATCCAAAAGGGCCATAGTTAGTCTGTGTTGTTTGTATGAAGTTTGCTTTGGGACTATATTTTTCTGATATATGAGGATTTATCCTTTTTTTTGGAAAAAGGACAATTTTGGTGACAAATCTCTCTCTTTTACACACACACACACACACACACACACACACACACACACACACTTTCATTGATAATTTCTCCCCCCAAGCATAGAAATGCATATACTTACTTTTCTTTCCATATAAAGCCTATTTGGAACCATACGAACAAGAATAAGTTTTTGTTTGGGCCCTTCTGATTTGCAATATTGTATACCCTCCCAGAGGTCCTCTTTGAAGATGGGCAGTTTAGAAAAAGGAAATTAAAATAGGAAATATAAATAAATAAAAGGGCTCAGAGCATAAAAATGCATTATCATTCCTGCAGTTCAAATCTTTCTATGATGAATATGAATACTTATCAGTGCAAACTAGAAATGTATTCTTGTTCATGTGAATGCAAACAGACCTCTTCAAAGGAGCACTGATAAAGCAGCAGAACAGTGCCCCCCCCCAAGCCTTCATATTTACTATGGAAGTTTTGGGACAGGACGCCAGGAGACTGCTCATAAAGAGCAAATCAGGGGTGGGATTCTGCCAGTTCGCACCGATTCGCTAGAACTGGTTGTTAACATTCTAAGCAGTTTGGTTGTTAGAAGAAACTACTGGCCTAATCCTGTAAGGAAGGCAGGAAGGAAACATTCTGGTGTTGCTTACAGAAACTGCCTCTCCGTTAACCCTTATTACATTCTTGGCAGGACTAGACTTCCTGTCTCAGGACCATCTCTGGAGTTTTTTTCCCCCTCCTTTGCTGGCACTTTGCTTGTGTGGAGTGACCATTTAAATTACAATGGCACTGAAAAAAAGATACGTATGACCATTTTTCACGCTTACAACTGTTGCAGCATTTCTATAGTCTTGAGAGGCCAGGTGAATAACATGACCACCAAACCATGTCCACCCAGTCACATGACCACCAAGCCACACTCACCAACTAAGCCACACCCACAGAACCGGTTGTTAAAAAATTTGAATCCCACCCCTGGGGCAAATCATTTATATAGCCCCATCTTTGTCATGTGTGTTGGTGATGTGAAAAAAATGCATTTTTTCCTTTAAATAAGGAAACGAAAATGATCCAAGATAGATGCAACATACATACATTTTTTGGAACATGTTCCAATGACCACCCAGCTACTTGCCAAGAAACTGTGGGAGACACAGTACTCCAGTTGAAACAACTGAAGGTTATTTATGCTTGATTTGTTACCCTTAGAAAGATAAACGAAAGTGGCTCTTACACTTCTGATAAACTATTAGAACCTTTCTGTTTTTTTTCACACTAGCAGAATCCTTTTAGATAATTTTAGCACATACCATCAACAACATTGTTTATGGTATCTGGATTCCTTTAGACCATTCCATTCTCACTTGGAAGGAAAGACAGCTGTCTGGTTTCTGTCATCTCTCTCATTTCCAAGGTCATGGCACTGAGCACTGCCTTTTTAAGACTTAAACTAACAGAACATACGATCTATTTCTAAGGCATAAAAAAGAGTTAAGACCCCAGGAGAATGCTTGAGTAAGATTAATGAGTTATTGTCTATCCTGCCTAATTAAGCCAGTCTGCTTGCTCAAGTATTTTGGATTTCATGAATGGACCTGGAATGGGATATTTGATTTGTAACTATAATCAGAATGCATGAAATTCCGCTATTTTTCTTGGTAGTAATTGCCCTACTTTTGTAAGGTAAGCCGCAAATGGTCTTTTATGGTACCAAGACCCACAAAACATACAGAGAGCTTTTCATTTACCCTTATTTAGTCATTTATTTAATTTAAAACTCTCAGAAAGGATTTAAATTCTCTTTAAGCTGCCTCTGAACTGCAATTGTGGTATATTGGGGGTTATACACTATTAGCTTTAACTATTAGCTCCTATTACTCATAGTAATTACTCAGATTCTATTGTGTTTACTGTGGCACTAATTTCATTATTAATGCTAGGAGTTATTGTGATAAAATATTAATTTGCTTGTTATGGCATACTTAGCAAAAGCATAATTATACTAGAACTTCATAACTTGGTATGTGCCAACACAAAATCACTGTAGCATAGAAGTGTTGCCCCAAAGTAAATGCCCACTAGATTTACCTTTTGAAGATAAAAATAATGATCTAGCCATTCGTACACCAAGAATATATATCCAATATGCGAGCAACTAATTTGCCAGAATCCATATGAGACTCTACTTTTCCAAGTAGAAATATATGGATTAGTCTCATGTTATTAGGACTTTTGTAATCTACTCTGCTTCATATTTTTTTATACATTGTAGGTAGACAATCAGTATTCATTATCTTTTGCAAATTTCTATTTACTTATGTAGTTTTAAATGCAACTTTCATTTCCACATAGTTTTCTCTACACTACTCTCTAGTATATCTAGTTTTGTATCTGTAACTTCTCCAAAGTATATTTTAAATAAATATTGAAGCTCATAACTCATAGTAATGTGTTATGACTCCCCTTCAAAATTCAAACGAACAAAACAGAAAGCAGCCGTTTCACAATTAAATCAAACGGAAAGAAGTCTTACAAGATAACGGCTGGCAGAAACCACAGCATAAATCTTTACTCTGTCCGGCAAACCAGTCCTGGCAATAAATCCTCAGCCTCAGAGCTCTTTGCTGTAACGTCCTCACTCAAATAGTTATTTTGTTCCTGGCGAAATGTACCAGCCCAGCTGTGTCCTTTTATACTCATTAAGGCAACGTGCTAATTTACTGACTTGCTCTTCTCATTCGCTCCAGCTGATTTTGCCTTTTTAACCGTCTTCTATTTTTTACATTTAACCACAAATTTTCCAAGTTCTCATCTCCACTAGAAGACTCTCTCAAAACTTCCCTGTCAGCCATTCCCGGCTGTTGATCAGATAAGGAACCAGAGGAGGTCAAAGGTCCTGACAATTCTAATACATCAGGTCTGTCGTCCTTTGTCACGTCCATCTCCTCATCCTGGTTATCAGTCCAATCAGTAAGCCAGGCCGGTTCATATTGTTCTGCCATAACCTCTTCACTTGAACTCATATCAATCACAGGAGCTGAATCCAAGCCCAGAGCCACAACAGTAATGTATGTATTCTTTTGTAAAGGAGTAATGGTCGTACTTAACCCACTCGAAAGTAGATTTTAAAAACAAAATACTGAAATTCCTTATATACACTGATAAAGGCTCTTTAAAAAATCTCTACACACAAAGATCCACACAAGCACACCAGAGGTCATATTCAACAGGTTCTGACCAGTTCTGGAGAACCAGCAGTGGAAATTTTGAATAGTTCAGACAACCGGCAAATACCACCTCTGACTGGCCGCACCCCCATATATTCTCTGCCTCCTGAGTCTCAGCTGATTGGCTGGTTCTTCTTTTTGTTGCCCTGCACAGGAGAAGGGAGCTGGAAAACAGGTTAGTGGAGTAGGGAGGGAATGGGGATTTTGCAGTATCCTTCCCCTGCCATGCCCATCAAGCCACACCCACCAAGCCATACCCATAGAACCGGTAGTAAAATTTTTTGAATCCCACCACTGAAGCTCACCCACACTGACAGAAGGAGAGAAGGAAGCAGAGAGAGGAAGGGAGGGAGGGAGAAAGAGAATGAGAAAGAGAAGCAGAAGAGAAGCAGAAAGAGCATTGAATACTGTCAGACTGTTTCTTTTTAGTCCCACTGTTTAAGGGTTGGCTGGTATGAGCTGACAGAATAGCAAAGTTAGAAAAAACTGTGCATGTTTCCATACTTACCTTAGTTTGAGTGCTCATTGGTGTTTCCTCCAATATTGGCAAATGTCTCAGAAAGATTGGCAGTTTGGTGGTTCAAATCCCTAGTACCGCATAATGGAATGAGTTCCCATTACTTGTCCCAGCTTCTGCCAACCTAGCAGATCAGAAGCATATAAAATGCAAATAGAAAAATAGAGACCACTTTGGTGGGAAGGTAACAGTGTTCCGTACACCTTTGGCATTTAGTCATGCTGGCCACATGACCACAGAGATGTCTTTGGACAGCGCTGGCTCTTTGTCTTTGTAACAGAGATTGTAACAGAGCACCGCCCTCTAGAGCCAGAAACATCTATCATGTATGGTCAAGGGAACCTTTACCTTTACCTTATCATCAAAACTAAAACCCAACTTTATTCCTTAGCAGTAGAGGGAAAAGTTTATTCATGCTGAAAAACACAGGAAGATAATTCTCCCCTCAGTTATGGATTTAGGCACATTCCATTATCAGTCCTTTAACCTTGCTGTGGATAGTCTCGAGGGCTGCCAAACCAGAAAGTGTTTCCCCAGGATGGATAGTGTAGCAAGAAAATTAGTTGGGATGTAAAGAACATATTGTGTTCTTAAACCTGGGTTTCCCCACAGATTATTTGGTGAGTTATTCCTGAATTCCTCCATTACTTCCCAGTATTTTCTTTTTGCTGACAAGCACTCCCATCCTCACCCCACAGCAGGCTGCTTGAAAGACAACAGGCCTTTCTAGGAAACTTCCAGGCTAAAGATCATCATGACATAATAAAGCAATTCCTTCCATGTTCCCAAGCATATTGCCCTTTTTCAATGCTGCTGAATGCTACCTTTTCAATCATAGATATGATTTTAGACTTAAAACAGGACTGTTTTCCCAAAACATTTGTGCTCCACATATCACTAATTAATTAGGTATTAATCATTAGCAAAAATGTGGATTAAGGAAAACAGCTGACCAGCCATATCCACCAAAACAAATTTCTTGTGTATCCAATCACACTTGGCCAATAAATAGTTCTCTTCTCTTCTCTTCTCTTCTCTTCTCTTCTCTTCTCTTCTCTTCTCTTCTCTTCTCTTCTCTTCTCTTCTCTTCTCTTCTCTTCCATTCCATTCCATTCCATTCCATTCCATTCCATTCCATTCCATTCCATTCTACAGTATTCTTTTGAAGACTGATTCCTCTATAGATTTTAAATTAAATCTTCCCAGAAAATTAGCCTGATTAATTTATTTCCTGAACAAGATAGCTAGAATATATCCATCTTTTAATCCCCCCTCCCCTGCCCTTTATTATAAGTTAAAACTCTGAAAGTTGGGACACATCACATATATATTGTTACTCCTGCAGTGTTTCCTGACACAATCATGCAACAATATGATAGTACGGGTTTACATGATCATTTCAGAAAGCACTGCGGGAGAGAGAGTATTTTTGTGGATAGCATGTGCTGCCATGGTTACTTTATAAGTGAATGAAATAAATCCACTCCCATTCACCATTCCCATAGCAACTTCAAATGCTAACTTTATTGTTCTTGTAATGTTGTTCATGTCACCATGGATTCACCAAGATTGAAATGTCACATTATTCCCAGTGGAATCTGTGGCAGAATGTCATATATTATATGGTCCTGCTTTTAGGGCTGATAGAGCATGTATGTGTATCTTTGAACCTACCTTAATTAGTAAATATATAGTTAATGCATAAAGAAGTGTAGAGATATACCCACAAGTGACACTCTCAAACCTTCAAAGTGCTGCATGATGTTTTACTATGGTATTTGAAGTAGAGAGAGGCAAGGGAATGTTCACACTGATTAAAAGATAACTATCAGTGGCTAAGATGCTGAGCTTGTTGACCAGAAAGGTCAGAAGTTCAGTGGTTTGAATCCCTACCATTGTGTAATGGAGTGAGCTCCCGTTAGTTGTCTCAGCTTCTGACAACCTAGCAGTTCAAAAGCATGTAAAAATGCAAGTAGAAAAATAGGGACCACTTTAGTGGGAAGATAACAGCGTTCCGTGCACCTTCGGTATTCAGTCATGCCAGCCACATGACCACAGAGACATCTTCGGGCAGAGCTGGCTCTTCAGCTTTCTAACGGAGATGAGCACTGCCCCTAGAGCCAGAAACGACTGGCACGTATGTGCAAGGGGAACCTTTACCTTTATCTTTATAGAATAAAAGAACACCTACGCCATTTAAAATATTAATTAATTAATTAATTACATAGCTGCCATTCAAAACAGAACTCTGAGTGGCTAACAATCAGTTTAAAATAACAGATAACAAACCAAATATTTTAAAAAGGCACATTACACCTTGAATGACTAAAAATACAGTATCACAATGGGTTCACACAGGAACCTAGCTATCAAATCTTTACTATGGTCCTTTATGAAACACTGACAGCAGAAGGGCCATCCAAGTCTCTGGAGATATGCTATTCTATAAGAAAGAGCAGGCATGCTTCCTAAGTCCCCATAGTTTCAGCCAGTGTTTAGGAGCCATTTATTTACATATCTACTTAATTTAAATAATCCATATGCTGCTCAACTAACAGCAGCCATGCTGGGCATCTCCCAGACAAACCAAGAAATAAAACATAAGATGCAAAAAAAAGTATAAAAAACTACAATCCAAAAAAGTAATAATATGAGTAAAATGTAAGTTCAAATAACTGAGATATCCATGTTATTGTTATTCATGAAGAGCACCTGCTCAGCGGATCACATGGTGAGAACAAATGTATAAGTAACTCTAAGGACATGCCTTGCAGTGTTGGTTCACAATCAGATGATCTTGAATATCTTGGATTTCAATGAAGTTTAAAACTATGTTTAAATAATTTTCCCTTCATCTATTTATTGCTTCATGTACAGTCCAGGTACAGTCCAGATTATTTGTGGATTCTTTCATCTCCTATCACTTCTTCCTATCCTGTAAGTTCTGATAGGGTCAGTGCAATTTAGACCCTGTTGTTTAGGCAGTGAAATCTAGAGAGGCCCAAGAGAGATGCCTTTGCTGTTATCACCTCTAGAATTTGACCTTGCCTGCTTTTTAAAATGTATAAAAGGCCAAGCTCTTTCCATAGTTGAGGATAGACAATGGTATGACCCATTGTCTGAAATTTTCTTGGCATTTTATGTCTATCTATCTATCTATCTATCTATCTATCTATCTATCTATCTATCTATCTATCTATCTAAAAATGATGTAATCTACCAGTGGTTAAAAATATATATATATATATATATATATATATTTTTAACCACTGGTAGATTACATCATTTTTATATGCTCATAATTGTCATTTTGGATGATTTATTCTGACCTGAGTTATGTGCTGAAGGGGTGACTATATAACTCTTATTAATAAATAAATAAAACATTTCAGGTCATTTTCACGCTCAGATAAACTAAGGGTAGAAAATCTCATGCATTTCTCCCCTACAGTTCTTGGGTTTGCATAATTCACTATTAACTCACTAGCTACTCATATAGTCAGTTTGGTATGGTGATTAAGTGCTGGCCTAGAAACCAACAGACTGGAATTTCTAGTCACTTCTCAGCCCAATCTACCTCACAGGATTATTGTTGTGGAGAAAATAGAAGAAGGAAGGACTATTATGCATATTTGTTGCCTTGAGTGACTTATAAAGTAATAACGGGATAAAAAAATTCTAATAAAATAGATAAAATATGTGGGATAAAGCATTCTGATGGATCCTGTGTGAAAACATTTTAATAGAATAATGGGAAAGTTAATTAAAAATGGACTACGTTCATCTCACATTCATATATTTTACACAGTTTAAGGAATCTTGTAAAGTATTGAGTGGAAGACTTGCTGCAAGGTATAATTTATATTCAAAATCTAACAAAATAAAATGGATACTTAAAAAGACATTGGAGCAGTAGGAATAAATGTGAATCACTGTTTTATATTATTTTATGTTGTGTGTACAATAAGTTATCCCATTCATGGAAGTGAGGCAAATGCTGTGAGGGCCCCTGCAGATGGAAAGGAATGGAGGCCATGTTTGTCAATTCTTCCTTCTTCTAGAAGTCCCTTTTCCTCTTTGTCTCAGTGCGTAACCCAGGAACTTTAAGATACGTAGATTTCAACTTCCATAATTTCCCAGCCATATATACTGTAAGCAAATTCAGCCCAAGTTCATATACAAATAGGTTCTTCTATTTGTATAGATAGAAACAGAGTGGCAAAGCACATAGCATCAAACTAGTCAAAGGGGGATCAGAGATTTTAGTTAGCATACACAGGTTGAATGTCAAGGTAAAAGGCTTTTGCAGATTTTTTTTTGTTCAGCACTGAAGTGATTTGAAACTGGATCTTACAGCTCTCATATTCTCTCAGCCTCTACCAAGGCACTGGGTACCTAGCTTTGCAAGGCATGGATTACAGAACAGAAAATGGGAATTCTTTATAAAGGTAGGGAACTTTTGATCTTCTGAATAGTTCCAACCAGCCTAGTGAGGAATCTGGGAATTGTAGATTGATTGGCACCTTCTGCAAAGCCACAGTTTCTCCACTTTGTTCTAATATTTAATTTGCCCATGACATATAGTAATGATGTAACCCATCGTTTATGCCTTGATGTGTGCCAAGCTTCTTGTCCTACTCATTTTAGTTTTTTTTAATTATTTCAAATGAGAAGAGAAGCTGCTTGCTTCAAAGCAGCAACCTGAAGCCTAACCTATATTTCTAACAAGGATTCAGAGATTCAGACATAAACCTCATGGGCACTCTTAAGAAATAAAATACTGGGTGGCTGTTGCCTGATTCTTGGGTTGCTTTCTGATGCATAGATATGTTGCAATTGTCCACATTCACCTTGATAGTTGTCCTGAGTGCTTATTTCAGCTTCCCCTCTTTCTAAAGACTTATAGCTCTCCACCATTGCAAAATTTAATGCTCTCTTTGATGCCAATAGTACTGTTTCTGCTAAAAAGGCAATGTATCCATCTTAAAAAGATACATATTAATAAATTCCCCAAATAGTTTTGTGCAAATGCTTCACGTGCACACTCAAAGCTACACATGTGTCTGCTATCTCAGCTTGGACCCCATTCTCTATACTTAAGCTTATTTACAGTTTTCAAATAATGACATGTAGTACGGCATGCTGAAAACAACTACTATTGTTATTACTATTAGAATTCTTACTATGAATAAAAAAAAAATCACCGTGCACTAGTTTCTGTTTAACATTCTATCTTCATGTACTGCCAACAATGTTAAATTGCTTGAAACAGCAGAACAGTCAAGCAGTACACAAATTAAGTTACAAAGTAATCGGATTTCGATCACTGAATATGCACTGTTCAATTAAGTTATTTATTGAAATGTTTGTCTTAGCTGTGGAACTCTGCATATTTATTGCCATTCTAAATAAGCCTTTTCTTCCTCTCATTAAAATATCCTGATGCAAAAATAAAATGTAATGTTTTGTTTCATAATTCAGGTTATGTTATACCCTCTGGTATTTAAACAGGAACAAAAAGTCAATTACCTAGAAATTTGCCAAGGGTTTGATAAAGCACACATAATCAAAAAAGAATAAATTGCACTATTTTTCCTCAAGGAAGCTCTATTAAAAAGTGTATTTGGGGCAATCTTTTATTCCAGGCTTCCTTTTAAACTTCTTCATTCATGTGTTAAAATAAAAGTACTGATCAGTTCTAACCAATTCAATCTAATGGAGAAATCAAAACATTTGGCAATATTGCTTTGCAGGCCCGGAATCTTATTACTAGATTATATTGTCTGAGTTCCACTGAAAATACAGAAAGATTACTTTGGGGCAAAGAACTGACATAACTTTACTCCACGCACAATGTTTTCTGTTTTGCTAAATGGTGTTAGGGGGTTAGGAACAGAATGATTAACGAGTTGCAGTGAATTAGTGACATTTAGAGAGTAGCCAAATCAAGTATCTTAGCCCAAATCTACTATGTAACAGTGCCATAAATTGTAATGGATAATTTAGAACAGCAAGCTTTACATTTATAAACGATGGATTTAATGGATTTAAAGGATTGAATTACCTCCACCTAAGGATGCATTTTCCTGGGGAGCATTAATCCTTCCCATTGTTGATGTCCATTTCCAAATATGCTTCAGCTGGGCAAATTTTATATGATTTGTATTTTGACCTAAATAATCCAAATGTTGGATTGTTTCTGTCCAGCTAATCTATTGTTGGACCATCAACCACCTCCAGCATGATGATCCTACCTTGGGACAGCAGGCCAACTAGCACAGCCAGGTCTTCAGGATGTTGCATAAGGCCAGAAGGGTGGGAGCCAATTTCATCTCAGGGGGTAAATGTTCCAAAGGGTCAGGCCATCTGGAATTCCTTGAGGGCACAGTGGTTAAGTGCAGTATTACAAACAATTCTGCTGATAGCCTGGAGTTTGATCCTGACAGATCCATCCTTCTGAGATCAGTAAAATGAGGACTTAGATTTTGGGGAAAATATGCAAATAATACTGACTTTGTGAGTTACCCAGAGAGTGCAATAAAGCACTATAGGTGGCATATAAGTCTAAATTGCTACTGCTATAGTATCCACAGCACACTTTCTCTGTCAGCAAGGGTAGGGTGGGCCTGTCCCATAGGGATGAGAGGTTCCTCAAGTAATCTAGACCCATGACATACAGGTCCTTATGGATAATAACCAACATCTTGAGTTATACCTGGAAGCTCACTGGCAGCTAGTTCAGCTCATAGAACAGTGGCGTAACATGAACCCCAAAGAATGGTGTTCTGCCCCAGTTGAAGCTTCCAAATGCTCTTCAAGTATAGCCCCATGCAGAGTGCATTGCAGTAGTCCAAGGGTGAGATTACCAGGGCTTGAATACTGAGCGCAGGGATTCCTGTTCTAGTAAAGACTGCAACTGGTGCATAATCCAAAGCTGTGGAAAGAGTCTTCTGGCTATGACTACCACATACTCTTTGAGCAGGAGACCCCCCAAATTTTAAATTGTGACTGTATGGGATAGTGCTACCGCATCCAAAACTAAAGCTATCAAAATCTTTGATCTTGAAGCTCTGTGCACCCAAATACATTTGGTTTCATCCAAAGACTATTATTCCCTCATCCAGGCTCCAGACTCTCCAAGCACCATGAAAGAGTAGTGACAGCATCACTTGGGTCACCTACAATGGATATATACAGTTGAGTATCATTGGCATACTGATGATACCTCAACCCATGGTGACTTCTTTACCATAGACAAGGAAAAGGGCATGTTAATTAAGGGTTTGGTCCTGACCTAGGAAGAACCATCTACAGGGTAATTAAAAAGATGCATGTATGTGAGGTGGGAATAAGCCAAGTATTTTTGTGCCCAGCAACTAAGGAAGTCACCAGCTAAAAAGATAATTTGACTAGGAGTTGACAAGAACATGGACATGGTCTTCCCCTCCTTCCACTCCACTGAATGAAATTCATTAATCACTTCTTGTCCTTCCCAGAAAAAAAACACCCTTGATGAATACACCTCACATTATCATAATTTAGTATGTACAGACAGAATAATTAGGAGACTCTGTGGACATTTTAGAATATTAAAGGCCTATTGTGCAGTTAATTAACTGCATGGAGAACTATGTAAAGTTATTTGCAGAGCAAACTTGACTTCAACTTCCTGATCTATTAGGGCATTTTCTTCAAACTTAAATTTTGCCTGTTAAATGATGTCTTCTGATTATGGTCTCCACCGAGAATGCTTTGTCTAAAATAGCTTTCCCTGTTCTATGGCCAGTTCCCAGAATTCTTAGCCAGCCTGACCATCAACAAAGTGCAGTCTACTTCTGTGCAGAGGTTTATGGAATGTAGTTCAAGCCCCACTGGATGTAAATGCTTGGGATCCAGCTAATGAGGACAATGCCAAGAAGCTTGCTGACTTTAACCAGAACAATGAACGAGCTCTTTGTATAATTGGACTAACACTGAGTGACCAGCAGCTAGTCCATATTCGTGGAGAAGAGTCTGCTGCTAGGTGTTGGGAGAATTTGAAGAAGATTTATGTTTGTGACAGTGTAGGTGCACACATACATCTTACATGTAAACGGTTTAGAGCACATCTTCTGAAAGGTGGAGATATGTTAGCTCATTTAAACTTCATGAAAAGAACTTTTCAAGAGCTACATGAAAAAGAACTGAAATTTTCAGAACTGCATCAAGTTTACATCATTCTTTCCTCATTGGATGAAAGTTATGATGATTACGTATATTCACTGGAAGTCCTGCCAAGAGATAAACTGACGTTGACTGACATAACTGGAAGATTGTTAGAAGAAGCAAGAAGACGGATGGACAGAAACCAACTGAGGAAGGAACAACCACAAGAAGAGCATTTATCTTCAACTGCCTATACTGTTAGGAAATGTTTTTCTTGTGGGGCTAGAGGACATATAGTTAAATTCTGTAAGAAAAGAAAAGGACAGAATACTGGCAAACACCAGAAGGCTAAGAAGAATGTTAGTTTAGCTATGTCTAGCAATTCAACTGTAAACAATGATTTGTGGGTTGTTGATAGTGGAGCATCGCAATGCATTACTAAAGATAAAAAGAAGTTTATAAAGATGTCCACGAGTAAACAACATGTATCATTGGCAAATGGATGGAAGATGAAAGCATCAGGTGAAGGTACTGCATATTGTTCTTGTATAAACTAACATTTAACTATGTTATATGTACCTAAACTGAAATTTAATTTGCTATCAGTAAGGGCTTTAGTTAATCTTGGTTATGTAGTAACCTTTAGGGGAGATAACTGTATAATAGAGAAAGAGGGTAAAAGTGTTACTGCTACATTAGAGAATGATTTATCTGTTATACATGATGACCAGTTGAAGATGGCTAACTCAGTTTATAACAATGTTAAGCCACATGATGAATGTATACATTTACTACATAGATGTTTAGGGCATCTATTTCAAAATGCTCAAACAAACTGTTGAATTGTCAGAGGGAGTAAAACTGAAACTATGTAGCAAGTATTTACACTGTAATGCTTGTAGTCAGGAGAAAAGTAAGGTTACTCCTGCAAACAATGGGTTTAAGACCAAAGAACCTTTAGAGGTTGTGTTTGCTGACATAATTGGTCCTAAGAAACCAAGTTTAGAAGCTGCCTGTTATATTTTGAATATTATGGACCATTACTCACGATACGGTTTCTGCTATCTTATGAAAAACACAACAGAAACATTCCAATGTTTCTTTAACTGGCTAAGGTTTGCTGAGAGAAAAATGAAAAGTAAAGTAATTACTTTGGTTACTGATAATGGGACTGAATTTGTTAACAAAAGATTCCAAACAATGCTGAAATTGGCTGGTGTTGAGCATAAATGTTCTGCACCTTACAGACCACAACATAACTTGTTTATAGAACGAAGAGGGCAAACATTACAAGCCATGGCTCGCACTATATTATCTGATTCAGGTTTACCTGAAACACTGTGGGGTGAAGCCATAATGTGTAGCAATCATGTTTTGAACAATGTAGTTAATACAACAACTGGAGAATTGCCATTCACTCGTTGGCATGGTGGAAAACCAAATTTAAGTTATTTACTCACATTTGGAGCTCCAGCATGGGTGCATATTCCCTCCAAGTAAGACTGAAAGGGCAATATAGAACTAAAAAGTTATTTTTTGTGGGTTATGAGGCCAACCATAGATCAATTAGATTCTGGGATCAAGGCACAGCTCATGTTTATTGTAGTGCTAGTGCAAAATTTCTTGAGCATGTTGGATGGGATAAACTGGAACAGGAATCCAGCAATGATATTATTATTGACACCCAAATAGTCCCTAAAGATGATATCAGTAAACAACAAATAGCCATTAAAGAGGAAGAACAGGAGGAAGTAGTAGAACAGGCACAGGAAGAAATAGAAGAACAGGAGCAGATGGCACAGGTGAGTCCACCGGTAAGCCCTGTAATACCAAGACGTTCAACCCATGTAACACAATCACCTGATAGATATCAGGCTAGTATTGTATGCCAAGTGAATACAGTTCCAAGTAATTATAGTGAACTGAAAATGTATCCTGCTAAGGATCAGGCTGCTTGGCAGAAAGCAATGGATAAGGAAGTGGAATCATTAAAAAGACTGGAGGTATACAAAAATGTTAAGTTACCACCAGGTAAACATGCCATAGGATGTAAATGGATATATAAACTGAAGACAGGTGTAGATGGGACTGTTACCCATAAAGCCAGGTTAGTAGCACAAGGGTTCAATCAGACAGCAAATGACCATGATGAGGTGTTTGCACCTAGTCTGAAGGCTACTACATTAAGAGCAGCATTAGTGTGGGCAGCAAAGGAGAAATATATTGTAAATCATTTGGAAGTAGAGACAGCATATCTGCATGCACCGTTGCAACACACTATATATTTAAAGAAACCTTTAGGTCTCAAAAATGATAATACTGATAATAATGATTGCTGGAAATTGAAAAAGAGTCTTTGTGGTTTGAAGCAATCAGGATATGAGTGGAACCAATGTATAGTTAAATAATTAACTAAGATAGGTTTTGTAGCTGGCATGGCTGGTCCATGTTTGTTTAAAAGAGAAAATAATGGTGTAATGTCATTGTTGCTATTATTTACTGATGACATAGCATTAATCACCAAAACTGAACAAGAAGCTACTGAGATAATTTCACTATTGGAAAAGAAATTTAAGATAAAACAGGAGAAATCAAACAATATCTTGGTTTAAAGATAGATAGAACTAGGGGAGGATACAAAATCTCACAGGCAGATAAAATTAACCAATTACTAAAACGTTTTAAAATGGAACTTTGTAAGCCGGCTAAGACACCAATGAACCAGGAGTTTAGCCATAGTGATGTTCAAAGTCCTATTTTTGATAAGAACATTTATCAGTCCTTGATTGGTAGTTTATCTTATCTCAGTAATTGGTCAAGGCCAGATATTGCATACTGTGTTAATCAATTAGCAAGATTTAATGCTGAGCCAACTGACAAGCACTGACAAGCTGCTAAACATGTGTTAAGATATCTGAAACAGACAATGCATTATTCATTGTGTTTGGAACCAAAAGATGAATTGAATTTAGCTGCATATGCTGATGCAAGTTTTGCTACAGACATAAATACACGAAAATCTACATCGGGTACTGCTGTATTGTTGGGAAAAGCATTGATTGGATGGAGATCTATTAGACAGAAACATCTAAGTTTGTCAACAATGGAGGCTGAATTCTCATGTTTGTCTTTATTATGTACAGATTTAGTTTTGTATAAACAATTACTAATTGACATGGGAATTGATGTAAAAGATCCTATTGTTGTTTACGAAGATAACCAATCAGCAATACAGATGGCTTGAAATATTGCTGTTAAAACAAGAATGAAACACACAGATTTAAGATATTTAAATGTGAGACAATGTTTGCAAAGTAAGATGATTAAGCTAGAATACTGTATGTCAGAAAACAATATAGCAGATCATTTTACAAAGGCCCAAGGCTCTATAAAGCATAAGGCTAGCTGTGCAGATTATGGACTTAGAATGTAAGGTTGTATATATTGTCTTACACAAAAGGGGAGAATGTTAGGAATATAGGTCACCTAACAGGTATTTGGGTTAGAAATATATAAACCAGGATAGACATTTTAATACTGCCTCTTTAAGAGCATGCTAAAAACTGCAATTGGGCATGGTTACTCAAACGGTCATAAGATGGAGCCAGAAATCTGGGTTGTTTTAGTCTTAGTATGAGTCTCAGAAGAGAGTGTGAGTGTATCTCTGTTTCCTTCTGTTGGAAAGTATTGCCGTTGCTCCATTTTTCCTAATTGACTGATATTTCTGGATTTGAAGTAAGTCTGATACTGAACTGTTTGTTTTTTTTGACACTGGACTTTGTTATTGAATTATCCCTGGATTGAAAAACTGAATGACTACCCATGAATGACTTTGGACTGCCTATTTTGGACTTTGCTTAAACCTTTCTGGAAGTAAAAACCTACATTTACTGTACAGTGTATCTGTGTACTGTGTGTGTATTATTCAAACATTTCTCTCAAATATGTCTCCCTGTATGTGCTCATTCTCCTAACGGGGAATTACCTCAACAGATCCCAAATACATACTTCATAGTGCAGGTCCATAGAACATGTACTACTAGTGATATATCTTCCATGAAATGAGAAGAATAAAGAGGTAGTGTTTCTCCATTATGGCCCCTGTGTTATACAACATCCTGACCTGATATAGATCTCTTTCCAGAAGTTTTTGTGGTTTAATTGATTATTTCTGTATGCTAATGTTGATTATTTTAAAGAAATTTTAGTTTAATTTTAAATTAATTATTGATATTTAGCATGAGTGATTTATTGTATACTGTGGATATTTTAATAATTTATTGATTATGTTGTGAACCACCAGAAGTCTTACAAATTGTGCTTGTCTAGAAATTTAATAGGTAAATATAAAAATGACTTATAGCCTTCCATCTCTTTGTTATACATGATAATGATATAGTACCACTTATGAGCAATTAAAAAATTAATTGATGGGATTAGCCAGAAACATTTCCAGCATAAGTGATTCTTTTTCTGATGAAAGAACATAATGATTCAAAGACCTTGCCAGAAAGTTTAATTGCCCACCTAGGTAATTTCAAGAGGGTTAGAAGAAAGAAGAAACATAGAAACACAGGTATAAGGGCAATCAATATAAAAAGGATGAAGAAAGAATGTACAGAGATGTGAAATGCATCATAAGATATGCATCCTAAACTATATTCCATGTGGATAGAATATAGTTTAGGATGCATATCTGATAAAATCCCAACAGGGTTAGAAGCACAAATATACCATATAAGTAGAGCTGGAAGGATATGGGAAAGACTGGTGTGGCTACCCAACATAACCAGGATATGCACAGGATATGATCCTTTACTACAAGAACATGTGAACATTGTTCACCAATCCTCCCTACCTTAATCATTAGGTCTTTAGCCTGCTAGCCATAAGAAAAACAAAACTATTTCAAATCTAAATAGCACAAATAGAATAAGCAGGCACAAGCAACACAATACAAGGACCCTCTTATGATGAGTATCATGCAATTTCTGAGTATTGCAATTTTTAAAACATTTCTTCCCTTGCTCCTTTCAAAAACACTTCTATTTTTCTCTCTTACATTGAAGATGCTTGAGATTTTTGACTGAATTTCTTTTTGGCGGGGGAGGGGAGTGCTTTTTATTGAGGTGGTCAAGGACACTTCTTCTGATATGGTTTTCGGTTACATTTTTTCCATCACTCCAAAGTATTTTTTGAATTTATGAGAGCTTCCCTTGTGACTTTATTCCAAGATGGATGACCAGGGAAGCTGCAGACTGCAAGTGAGGTGACTAGAGTGCTAAAGACTGAATATTCATGCATACACCCTGGCTACCAAAATTCTATTTTGAATGAAAATCCAAAGGCAATTCATCTTTTATCCAAATAAATGAGAACTGGAAAAGAAAAGAAGAAGAAAATCAGGGCATTGTTTGAACCTTTATGTTCAAGTTGGTAACATTGGAACTGATAGGGGTCACTGTACTTGCTACCTTCACTCACTTGATTGACTTAAAATACCTCTTTGTTTATTCCCTCACGGGTATTCACTTTAAGTATCTGTGCAGTCAGGATGGCCTTTATAATACTCTAAAAAAAGAAAGAAAGATACTATCCCTAAGCAAGGACATTATGAAAGACAGGAAAATAGTAATGATAAAGATTTTACACACAAACATAGACACAGACACACCTCAATTAAAAAATAACTCTCTAATAATAAAGAGCAATGTTGTAGTTTTAATAGCAATCACACTTTATATACCACTTTATAGTGCTTTACATCCCTCTCTAAGCAGTTTACAGAGTTAGCATATTGCCCCCAACAATTTGGGTCCTCATTTCACCCACCTTGGAAGGATGGAAGGCTGAGTCAACCTTGAGCCTGCTGAGAGTCGATCTACCAAATTGCAGGCAGCTGGCTGCAGCAGAAGTAGCTTGCAGTACTGCCTTCTAATCACTGTACTGCCGTGGCTCATGCTAAAGGCTGAGCCTGAAAAGTAAGAATTTATGGCTCTCAACTTTCCCTCCCCAGGAATACTTGGGTTTTACTTAGCCTGACCTGTTTTTCTGCCTCATCTGCTTTGTAATACTTTTGCTACCTCCCATTCATCTGCTGAAAGGATACCCTTTCCCCTAACCCCACTGTATGGGATAAAAAGGTATTCCACAGTCCAAAGTGGCAAATCAAAGAAAAATAAGAACAAAAATGAAATAGATTTTTGAAGCACTATCTTCTATTGCTATAATGTGAGCTTGAGTCAGGGGAAAAGCTGTTTCCTTCCGCCTTGGGAGTCAAAATAATATAACAGGCATTAACAGTAAATTAAACTTTATTAATTTTTTTAAAAAAGAGGTGTGAAAGCTCCCATTCCAGTTTAACTAGGCTCCTGTGAAAACAATCACTGTTGGAGAAAATAATCCTATTGCACCTCTATAATCACAGGCAGAATTTTAAAAATAATCTCTGAGTAAGATTGGAGCAATTCACGTAGGAAGGCTGAGTGACTATGCAAGGTTTAACAGCCTGCTCTTGTTTGGAAACATTCTAATGTCATGGGATTCTGTACTGCACAGGAATAAAGAACTAAGTAAATCACTAACCGTGTGCAGAGAACATGAAAATGACAGACAATAATATCAGTCCAAAAACTTCAGGGACATTAAAGCATTTAATTATTGGATAGATACTCATGAAAGAATTCATAAATCCTGACAGAAAAATTTAGCTGAATTCGTTTACAGTTACACAAACAAAAGCTCCTTAAATTAGAAGTTCCTTCCCAATTCAATGTTATCCTTTAGCTTTTCAGTTGTATCCATTTACTTTAAGGCTCAGGGGAACAAATAAAACCACAGCCATCTTTAGCCTTGCTTCCCAACTCTGTCTTATG
Organism: Pseudonaja textilis; assembly: GCF_049901715.1. NCBI lineage: Eukaryota > Metazoa > Chordata > Lepidosauria > Squamata > Elapidae > Pseudonaja > Pseudonaja textilis. The sequence continues at coordinate 157,788,946 of NC_141992.1, read as the reverse complement.
TTTTCCTGCTGCAAAAAAATCTGGATGACCATTGCATGGCAGAAGAGTCTGCTTCCATGTAGTGGTTATCCAGATTTTTCAATCTAGCAAACAATAACTGATAGCTCTACAAGAAAAGTAATAATACAAGAGCCAATAGAAAGGTGGCCAAAAGATGAGGCCAGCCGAGGATGGAGGTGAAAGCAGGGCAAATTTTTAAGAACAGTTGAATATCATGACTGTTTGAACAGAGTTAAAATGCTTGAGCAGAATTTTGTCTGTAGAGACATTTTCATATCCTACAACTTTAATATTATAAAGACTGTATCCACCCTGAACTCATACACCTAGTCTACTTTCCAGATCTGCTGCATGTGGCCTTTGATACAAGTAATTCACAAAGGAATGCTCACAGACCCAAAGCCTCAAAGCTTATCAAGTATTAACTTAAAGTAAGAACCACTTTAATAAATCACTATAGGCAGGCCTATTCACAGAAGTCACCATCTGCTTATTAAAGCTTTGCTTTAATCTCTGGGCAATGGAAGAATTTGTACTGCCTGTTTTTTTCCCTTTAGAAATAGACTCCTTCTCACTTTGTTTTAGAAACTATGCAGTATGGAGGAACTGAGGTAATTTGAAGAAAGTATGCTTTATGTTCTTATTAATAACACCAGCCAGGCAAGACAGCCCCATCAGGTGCTAATGACAGCAACAGCCATTTGAAGAAGGGTTAATGTATGAGGAAAATGACAATGTTACAAATGTTATTCTAGGGCCTTAATAATGGGATTTGAATGCAGAAAGTGACAGGTTTATTAATATATAAATCCATCTGCGCCCACCATTTCCTCTACCTTAGGGACTATTTCAAAAATAGCTTTATAAACCTTCCGAGCCAGTTGCAGCTATGAGTAAAATAAAATTTCCTGCAATCATGGCAAACATTTGAGGAAATAATAATGTAGATGCTTCTGTGTGGGAGAACAGGAACAAAATTATCTGCAGTATTCCTTCCCTTTTGTGAACCAGTAAAACAATCAATGCAGAACTTGCAGTAAGATTTTCTTTGGGTGGTCACTTTGTATTATACCAGCCTTTAATTTAAGTAGTGCTTCAGTATCCTGCCCACTTAAAAGGACATCAAAGGGCCTAGGAATCTAGGAGGGAAGATAGGGAAATGTCTAGGTCACAGTATTATTATGCAAATTCTGCTCTTTTTATACTGCATTGTGACACTGCATGTAAATAGCAATAGCATTTAGACTTATGTACCACTTCACAGTGCTTTACAGCCCTTTCGAAGTGGTTTATAGAGTCAGCACGTTGCCCCTCATGGGTTCTCATTTTATGACCTTGAAAGGATGGAAGGCTGAGTCAACCCTGAGTGAGATTTGAACCGCTGAACTGCTGGTAAACAACAGTCAGTGGAATTAGCCTGCAATACTGCATTCTAACCATAGCACCACCATGGTTCTCCACCAACTCAGTACATAAGGGGTGGAGCTTTTATCATGTTACATTATTTTGATGCTGAGTCTGGATTCAATGGATATTTCTGTCAGAGGGTTCAGAATCACAGAATGGAAATTGACAAGCCTCAATCTTTTATTTATTCTTTGTCTTGCACATTAATTTCTTAGAATTATAATCATAGTGTGGATTAGAATCTCTTTTCACTTTTACCATAGGGCAGAAGATATCAAAGCACAGCCAGCCAGACAAACAGGTTTAAAAACAGCTTCTACCCATGGGCTGTCAAACACAATCACAATCACTCCATGTACATATGGAAATGTATGATTAGTTTTTCCTCCCCAATTGCTCTCCAATAATATTATTACTCCCCAATAATATAGGCATTATTTTTTATACTATCCATGTTGTCTTGTGTTTTCTGCTATGGATTGCACCAGTAGAGGCTAAACCAATTTTGTTGTATATATGATGTACAATGACAATAAAGGCTATTACTATACTAAAGGATCTCCCAGTTCCAGTACTAAACATTAACAAGCATAGTGAAAAATGTGACTAAAATTAAATATGAAAAAGTCCAAACTAATGACAACAGGTAGAATAATTAGTTTTAAAATTGGCATTAAAGATACCAAAGTGGTAAATAGCTTCTGTCTACTAGGATTACCCTTTAAGAAACAAGCAGTGAAGACATATACCACAGATTAACCCTTGGTACAGCAGCCATGAAGGCCATAGAAAAGATATTCTAATAATGTGATGTGTCTTTAGCTACAGATATTAGAACAATGCAAAACATAGTAGTTCCTGTGACACTCCATGGAACCTGAAGCTTTCAAGAAGCAGGTTAATAAGAGTATTGATGCATTTGAACTTTGGTGTTGGAGAGAAGACTCTTGAAAATACCCTGGACAGCCAAGGAAACAATAAATGGATCATCAATCAACTCAGAGTTCTTACTTGAACTACAAATGATTATGCTCAAATTATCCTACTTTGAACATATTATGCAAAGACATGGAAAAGATGGATGGCTTCAGATATAGTGGTGGTAACTGCACTATTGGAAGAGCTGAAAGACCAAGTTAGGGACAGAACATAATCGAGAAAATATATCTGTGTAGTCACTAGGAGTTGTAATGTCTTGATGGCACATAATCAATAATAAACCAATCTTTTCTTTCAGACTTCCTTTTCATGTTTAGAAGTAAAATTCTAATTTTGTTCTGATATTCATGATTATTTCTCTGTAACAAAATGGGTTCTATTGCTCTTTTGCTAAAAAAAGTGACCAATTTCAAAATATGTCCTTTTAAAAATTATTATTATAAAGTTTACCCAACTATATATTTTTTTTTTACAGAACTCCAGGAATCTGCATTTACATGTAGATTCAGAGCTGGTCTCTATTGTTAGGTATACTTGTCAAGATGTTAGAATAAGAAATTAGGGACATATTTTGTACAAAACATTTCATATCGTTTATTTACTCATTAAATCAAACACTGGATGTGAATCAATGAATGTCACCTAAAGGCTGCTGGATAGATTTTCCAGACAACTTCCAAATCAAACGCTTCAATATAAAACATGATCCAATATACTGAAGCCTGTCCTAAATCCAGCAAATCTGTATGCAAAATTTAATTCTTCCCATGACGGAAGATTTACACCTCAAATGAATTACAACATAATTACCTGACTTGTTTTATATATGAAAGACAAAGATATTATTCATTCATCATTGAGGGCTCTATCTTATAGAACTGATTAAGGTAAAGAAAGCTGATGAGACCTAAAAATAGATATTTCTGATGACAACATGCTCTTCCAGGTGGACTTCAAAAATTTTAGCAAAGGATTCTCTGCCTGGTTACTGGATGGGCGTGGTCATGATGGGCATGGCCTAGTCAGCCTCCTGCACCATGGTGGGCCACATGGGGACTCCTGGGAAGGGTGGAGCAGGTGGGCAGGGCCAGCCCAGCCCACCAGCCCACAGAATCTTAGCTAGAGGCTCTTCCAAACCCCTGCGAATCCCCAGCAGCCCACCCCTGATTATAGCTATAAAATATAGCTCAAGCTAAGTCCTGCTAAAGACGAAGTAGAGATTCCTGCTTTTCCACAATGAACTGGAAATTGTGAAATTTCTTTTGTTTATATGCTGGTGATATAATGTTGCTTTCAATATCAAAAATTGGACTGTACAGACTCTCCAAATTCTGTAGATAAATCCTGAGTGAATTTGTAGATCTAAGTCATTTGAAATTAACTACTCTAAAATTAAAAGGAAGAACACAAATGGCTTCTTGACTTTGGTGGCTCAGTTGTTAAAATGCAATACTGCAAGCTACTTCTGACTGCCGGCTACCTGAAATTTGGCAGCTCAAACCTTACAAGGCTCAAGGTTGACTCAGCCTTCCATTTGACTCAGCCTTCCATCCTTCTGAAGTGGGTAAAATGAGGACCCATGAAGACCCAAAATGAGATTGTTGGGGGCAAATATGCTGCAAATTGCTATAAAGCACTGTGAAGTGGTATATAAGTCTAAGTGCTGTTGCTATTGCTTGACAGAAATGAACCTGAATAAGCAAATAGTTTAAATAGCTTGGTATTTAATTTTCCCAATTATTGTCATAGCTCCCATGCATTACAAATGCCAGAATCATGGATATGACACCCATAAAAATATCTTGCAGATTCTTCTTTCCAAACAAAGACAAGTTGACCTCACCAGCAATTAAGAACTTAAAAAGAGAAAAATAATCCCCTAGTTGCTATCCTTCTGATACTGGGCCTCATGTTGTAAAGTTACTTTCTGCTTGCTGGCACATTTTGAGTAACACAGACTCTAAGTAACATAGCAAGTTCTGTTTAATGTAGTGACAACAAAGAAGCTATGAAATAAAGTATTGGCAGCATGGCAACAAAATGTGCAGTAAATGAGAAGTGCTAATTTGGTACAAAATTGATGTTAATGAGCAGCCGATGAGATAAAAGTCTGACTGTGATGGGATGACCGCTTTTATCTAGTTTTGTTTCAGATAGCAAAGTTATTTAGAGTTTGCTAAAATCATAATATTGCAACAAAGTATTATTAGAAATGATTACTTTATTCCCCTCCTGCACTCATGATGGGTCTAAGGTTTGGTACAGTTAAAGCTAAAGCAAAATTTAAAATGATGGTGGCCACTTTTATGAAGCAGATAGTAATAACGTAGAAAAGAGAATTTTTACAGGTACGACTTGTAATATTTTTTATGTTTCATGCACCTATTTAAAGGTAAAAGGTTCATCACTCAATTTCATTCCTAAAATTGTCTTTTAGCATGTACAAGCAGTAGCACATGTATATTGTCTTAAACCTGGTGAATTAAGAGCACAGTGTTGAACTTTAAAAACGTTTATTGAAGTCAGAAATTTAATAATTTTTTTCTCATTCTTACATAGGCCACTTCTCCTGCTAAACAGGAGTTCCTTGTTTACTTCTAAAACAGCAAGAGTACGAGTCATTTAGATAGATGGATGGACGGCCTAAATTAGATTAAAAATTATTTATTCACTTACTAAATTTATATTACACCCATCTCACCATTGCATCGCTCTGGGCAGCTTACGAAATGTTAAATGAATAAAACAGATAATACAAAATGATTAGAATTAAAAAGATCAAATAAGAAACTAAAAACCAAGAGAACAGGTTACATGAGGGTAGGGGATCTTCCCTCTATTCTGTCAGCCACCCACAATACCATGATACCTCAAGAAACCTCTCCACCTGGTCATAAAATGGATCAAAAAGAGCTGTGTGGTTCCAAGCTGCTTTCAAGATATCAATCATGAAAATTTCCTCAAAAATAATTTAGTAGTCTCTGCACCTGACTGACAAAAGAAAAAAAAAAGATGATTTGACCTCAGCATTGTATCTCTGTAGATAGACACTGGAATGGGACAATTTCCCACAACCAACTCACTGTGGCCAACTTGCCATGGCCAGTTCACTGCAGGACAACTTGCCTTGGTGAACTCGCCATGGCAAAACTTGCTGTAGGACAATTTAACAGTTCTATGTAATTATTTAAAATAAATTAACATTTATTTATTTATTATTTTATTATTTTAATTTTTATCATTTACCATTACATTTTATTCTATTCCACTATTTCTTTGATATTAGCGTAACTCTTGTCACCTTTGGCAAGTTATCCCAAAGCAAACTGGCCACGACAAGTTGGCTGTGGAAAGTTGGCTGTGGAAAGTTTGCCACGGTAAGTTGATCATCGCATTAGTTAAAATTTCAAGAAACCCATCATATAAATTGTATAATAGTAAGTGAAGGTGTTAGTAATGCAAGGCTATATGAGGAGATCTTGGCTGTCATAAACAAACATAGTTTTTAATGGCAATTGTATTAATGTAACCATCTTTTCTTTAAAATACATAGATAAATATCAAATTATTTTGACATAGATATTTATTTATCACTCTATTATGCTTGTCCTATAGATAAATTTTGTGAGTATTAGCATAGCATTCAAAATGTAATTGGATAAATCAATGGTTATATTTAATGTACGAATGCCATTTTGATTCTTTATTACGGCCAGATTCATGTTTGCACATCACACAAACAAGTCAGGTATACAAATAAAAACTGAGAAATAATGACATACGGTAATTGGATGATCTAATGTGAAAAAGAAGTAAAAATAGCCTTCTATAGCTTTTGCAAACAGAAGGTGGTGCTGTTGATTAGCACCAGACTATAATACAGAATCTTTTATTTTTTCCAGAAAAGAGACAATCAATTTGCTATCACTGCAGTCATTCTTTATTGAACTTAAAAGATGCAACCACCTGGAACTTATTCCAGGATTTGACTTCAGTTACTTTACTGCTTAACAGTGACCCACCGAGAGCTTTAACCATGTTATTCTCCCCTTTTCAATGTGCAAATCATAGAAAACAGCCAGCAAAAATAATCAGAACAATGCAGTAGACAGTGTTATGCTCCAAGAATTAAGTGATATTAAATAAATTGTTTAAAAAAAATATTCTCCAAATTATTTCACAAGACTAGGAGAAATTGCAGCTCAACCCTGGGAAGAATCTGTAATGTGAATTTAAGAATACTGATAGGAACAAATGGCTCCCAGGAGTAGAAATTCTGGGTGGCCTAGTCTGTTCGAAGACTTAGAGGGGAGCGGGGAATATGTAAGATATTCCTAGGAAATATAACTCTTTGGTCAATTCATACATTACTTAGGGGCTGTTTTTTTTCATTCATAGGAGTTATTTATACTCACCCAGGCACACTTTCTGAAATGTTTTTTATTGAGAGATGGCAGAAATTATGGCTAAGCGTCTGGGTGACTAACTCTAGAATCATGCTGTTGGTCACCAAATAGCTCCCATGAGTGAAAAACTAACCCACAGTAATATGTGAACCAGCCCTTCCACAGAAATGATATTTTAATATGGTACAGCACTCCCATAAGGAAACATGGAGAATTAAAACAATGAACATACAACAAAGCATTGTTCAGTGTTTCTGGAAGATTGGGAAGAAAGGGTACCTCAGATACCATAGTAATGATCAAGATACACAAACAACACTGCTAATGTAATAAAAAGCCTCTTTTGTATCTTGAAGATTTTTATTCAGGTGTGGGCAACAATCTGATTTTGGATGGGTCTGGACTTTAATAAACATTAATGACTTAATAAACATTTATCTATATTTAACTAAATTTGATCTGAAGACAGATTTAGTTCTCTCAACCTCCCACAATAGGGCAGATAATGTTAGAGAAGGTTTGCAGAAGAGGGAAAGCAGATAAATGAATCATATGTTTTTCTCCTTCTCCTTTCTCCACCTCTTCTGAGGATTGGGAACAGAGCAGCCATATATATCTGCCATTTCTAGCTAACATAAAGCCAAATCGGGGTGATATTCTATTGGTTCGGCCGGATTTGGCTGAGCCAGTAGCTTTGAAGATCATCTGGGAGTGAACCGGTTTGCTCCGATGATCAGCTTCTGGGCCCATCCACCCACCCCAGCTCCATACTGACTTTTATTTCCTGCTTTTGAAGCTCAGCTGCATTGAGCGGCACAGCAGATTGCCATGCATCAGCTGTTGAAGTCACAGGATGAATGCGGGAGTGCAGGAGAAGGTCACTAGGAAAGCCTCTGCACGTGTGCAAAGCGCGTGTTTACCACACATGCGCGCAAGGCATGCGTGCACACGCAAAGCATGCCCACCAAGCCATGCCCACCGAACCAGTGGTAAAACAATTTGAATCCCACCACTGGGCCAAATCTTTTGTTCCCCAAAGGCAGGACTATAAAATAGGACAAAATGAAAGAGAAGTATGGGGATGTAAGGAACAGATGAAAAAAAAGGGGGGTAGGTGAAATAAGTATGCATTAGAATTGTAGAACTACCATCAAAGTAAGGTATGGTTAGAACAGCATTTCTTAACCTGAGCACCTTTAAATTCAGCTCCCAAAATTTTAGAGAGGCTAGAACAGGGGTGTCAAACTCGTGGCCCACTGGCTGGATGCATCATGCACTGGCTATGCCCACCCCTGGTTAAGCGAAGTGGGAAAAGTCATGGTACATCACAGGATGACAATGTGATGAGACGACTTTGACACTCCTGGGTTAAGGAGTTCAGTTGCTTGAAGAAAGCAAGAAAGTCAAAACCAAATTCCAGGCCACAGGTGGGCAGGAAGAAACCTCTGTATTAAGAAATAGAATTTGAGCTAAGGAGAGGCTGCACAGAAGGAAAAAAAACCTCTGTATTAAGAAATAGAATTTGAGCTAAGGATAGACTGCACAGAACAATATACCAAGTGAATAAGATAGGATAGATAAGATAACCTTTATTTTAATTTTTTTGTGGCTCATATTAAAAATGAAATTCTATTGCCTGCTCTCAAAATCAAGTATATATCTACCCATATACATAACACATATATGCACATGCTACACAAACACACACACACACACACACACACACACACACACACACACACAATCACTGTTCATTTTGAATACATAGCAGAAAGAGGAAACTTGAAGTTTTACAAGGTTGATGCTACATAGAACAAAACTGTGACTGAATCTAGTTCTATTTTGGATACCACAAAGCCTCCTCCCAGAAGGTAACAAGGAAAACAAGTCACGAAGAGGATGTGTAGCATCCCAGACAATCCTGTGGACCCTGATCAAGCATTACTTATATGTGGATAATAGGATTACTTTTGTGTATGGCTCTGTTGGCTTTGATGAGCCAATAGAAGGACTACTGTGGGGTGGAGGGTTGTAAGACAGGCTGCTTGGCTTGAGAACAGAAACATTAATCTAGAGCAGGAGTGTCAAACTCATATTGTCACAGTGATGTCACGTGATGTATCAGGACTTTTCCCCCATTCACTGAACTGGGTATGGGCGTGGCCAGCACATGATGCATCTGGCCTGTGGGCCAGGAGTTTAATATCCCTATTCTAGAGGCTGGAAACAGGTATGCAAGGTGTGAATAAGAAAGGTCATGTGAGTGGATATGGATTGTGTGATGTGGAACAGAATTAGTCACTATTAACTATTGCTTTCCTCCTCCCTGCCCTAATGGTAGTTAGGAACCTACTATGACTATGAATAATTATATAGCAGAGTTGAATATTCCTCCTGCAAAATCCTTAATTTCACATTCAAATAAAATAATGCTTAGGCTCATCCAATATGAATTAAAGCCCTCCATGGAAAGGGAGATGCCAGATACTACAAGCTGGTTTTAGAAAAGACCAAGAAATGTAAGTGACCATAATATGATTGACTTTTGTCTCAACATACGCCCACACAAAAATCAACACAATGACGTAATCCCCAATTATAACTTTAAAAAAGGCAACTATGATCTTATAGACAACGATTTCTCATCCCTTGATTGGCAATCTCTATTCACTGGATGCAATACTGTTGAAGACCATTACAACGTATTTTTACTTGGTCAAAAGAGTCATCAAACTATATATATCAATAGCAACTCCCCAAACAAAAAAAACAGACTACCCATAACAATAAGGAAACTTCAATCCAAAAAGAGATCACTCTGGCGGAAAAACAAATCTGGTCACGTTGCCAACTTCAAAAGCCATACAAAAGTTTATGCCACCAGATAAAGACTGAATGCACCAATTATGACATTAAACAAGAGGAAAACCTTCTAGGCACCAATTCTACCCGTGCTTTTTACAATTTTGTAAACAACAAACTAAAAGACTCAAGGTCCATCCCACCCCTGATAGGACCTAATGACTGCAATGACGACACCATTAAAGCCCACCTCTTTAACACATTCTTTGGCTCAGTATTTGTAAACAGCAATGGATCATGCCCAGTATTTCCTAGTCAAACCACAGACAACTACAATGATCTAATACACATCAATTTTACAGAAGACAATGTTGAAAAAGCACTACGCAATCTAAAACCATCCCTACCGAATGGAATATGTGCCTACTTCTTAAAAAAGCTATCCACTGCCATAGCAGAACCTCTAAGCTCCTTGCCTAGCCTATGGTCACAAGCCACAGTCATTCCCATCTTCAAAGAGGAAGACCCCAGCCTAGTTGAAAATTACAGACCAATCTCCTTATGCTGCATCACCTGTAAAGCCATGGAATCAATTATTAACCAATCCATTATCCTCCATTTAGAGACAAACAACCTACACTCTAATAAACAATTTGGTTTGAGAAAAAACTATCCTGTAATCTGCAACTTTTACACTGCAAAAACATATGGACTACACAACTCGATCAGGGCAAAACAATAGACACAATCTACATAGACTTCTGTAAAGCCTTTGATTCAGTGGTACATGACAAACTATTCCTAAAACTAAAATCTTCTGGACAAGAGCTGCATAACTGGATAGAAGCATTCCTGCCAAACAGACAACAAATGGTCAAAAGTGGGAGTGTCCTATCAAATTCTGTACCTGTCAATAGTGGTGTCCCCCAAGGCAGTGTTCTAGGATCAACTCTCTTCATACTCTATATAAATGACCTCTGTGATCACATTAAGAGCAACTACATTCTCTTCGCTGATGATGTAAAGCTATTCAATACCACAGACTACTATTATAGCCTGTATATATACTATTATTAAACAGGTGTTTATTATTATTTTGTTTATTAATTATACTATAATTTATAAAACAGTATAGGCTTTGGGGGGAGGGGAAACCCTTAATAATAGAATAATAAGAGCTATCTTCTTTTGTTTTGAATGTTTATTTTGAGCAGTCCCAAAATGGTGCTTCTTATTATGGCTTAGTATACCTTTCTGGTAGTATACAATCTCTCCTCAAAAACCTGCCTGTGATTTTAATCAGCAGGTGTGGATTTTGTATACTGCTGGCATCCATAATTGGATGGATGGCTGCCAGTCATTTCATTTGTGGAGCTCCTTCCTTTATCAACTGGCCTAGGATCTGATTGGACAGATTATAGTAAAAAACACCCTCTATTTTAATTACTCTTTCATAATATTGACCCATGTTTCATTAATTGAAATGTGCTGCTGCTGTTGTTACTAGCTTGCAGTTATTACATTTTATATAAGTTCCTGGCCATGTTCTGCTGAGTTTTAATTCTGTCTATTTTATTTTGATATTGTTATAAAATATTTGTCAGAGATCACTTTGAAGAATATGATTGAAATAGAGAGTCAGAGTCTTTTAAAGAGTGCAAGAAATGTTTCTGTTTCTCATTGCTCAAAATGAATTTTCTTAAATGCAGTGGAATCCACTTGGGTTCCATTCAGGGATGGGATTCAATTTTTTTAACAACTGGTTCTGTGGATGTGGCTAAGTGGGTGGGTGTGTCTTGGTGGTCATATTATTGGCTGGCCGTGGCCCACTCAATATCACTCACATCTTCTCACCTGGCCTCCCCTCATGACTGTGGGGATGGCCTCCCCTCATGACTGTGGGGATGACCTTCTCTCATGACTGTGGGGATGCTGCAACAGTCGTAAGTGTAAAAAATGGTCATAAGTCACTTTTTTCAGTGCCATTGTAACTTTGAATGGCCACTCCACACAAACAAAGTACCAGCAAAGGAGGGGAAAAAAAACTCCAGAGAAGTTCCTGAGACAGGAAGTCTAGTCCTGCCAAGAATGTAATAAGGGTTAACAGTTTCTTTAAGCAACACCAGAATGTATCCTTCCTGCCTTCCTTACAGGATTAGGCCAGTAATTTCTTCTAACGACCGGTTCTCCGAACTGCTTAGAATGTTGACAACTGGTTCTAGTGAATAGGTGAGAACTGGTAGAATCCTACCCCTGGTTCCATTTGTATATTACCTGGGTTATTTTTAAATGTTTTGTATTGAGGTACATAATTAATAAAACTAAACATTTAAACTGCTTAAAGAGTATAAATATAAAATAATAGCATGTACAATCCATTAAAGTCCTAAGAACATCTGAGACTCTTCTGCTGTGACATCGCTTTCATGGATAGAGGTCTTGCATGGTCATCTCTTCATTATTTCCCTTTTAAAGACATTATCTATTTAATTAATCTAAAAATTAACATCACGACCAGTTGTTTCCATATTTGGTATTTATGAAATAAATAAAAATATCTTTTTGAAGTTTTATTTTTTTTATTTTGTCAAGCATGAATTAGATAACATGTATAAGCATGAAACATGAAATGGATATGAATAAAAAGGAACATTAGGACAGAAACGGTAGGCACATTGGAGCATTTATACATGGCCCTTACAGACCTCTTAAGAATGGGGTGAGGTCAACAGTAGACACTCTAAGGTTAAAGTTTTTGGGATTTGGGGAAGAAACCACAGAGTCAGGTGGTGTATTCCAGACATTGACCACTCTGTTGCTGAAGTTGTATTTCCTGCAATCAAGTTTGATGCGGTTTACCTTGAGTTTGTATCTATTGTGTGCTCTTGTATTGTTGTGGTTGAAGCTGAAGTAGTCATTGATGGATAGGACATTGCAATAGGTAATTTTATGTACTACGCTCAGGTTGGACCAAAGGTGGAGTAGTTCTAGGTTGTCTAAGCCTAAAATTTCAACTCTGGTGGCATAAGTATTCTGTTGTGGGCAGACAAGTGGAGGATTTTTCTTGTGAAATATCACTGGACTTTCTCAACTGTATTAATATCTGATAAGCAATGTGGGTTCCAGACTGATGAGCTGTACTCGAGAATTGGTCTAGTAAATGTTTCATATGCTCTAGTAAGTAGTACGTATTGCCAAAGAAAAAGCTATGTAGGATTAGTTTAACAACTCTTAATGCCTTTTTGGCTATGTAACTGCAGTGAGCTCTAGCACTTAGATCATTAGAGGTAATTTAAAAATACAAACTTAATTTTTTTTAAAAAATTTTTTTTCATACACACTAAATGTAGAAGCACCTTATCTCGAGATTAGCTTTTTAGCTTTTAGCTCTTATGGTCATTCTTTGAAAAGTAAATTAATATACACTCTTAAAGACTCAGTATGATTAAAATTCTTTTCTATGATAAATTTCTAGTTCTTTCTATTTCTTTTCTTTAGTGATGCAAAGCACTCCTGTCGTTTATTTGCCACTAATGCTTATTAAAAAAATTAAATTACTGGTCATTTTTTTCCATTCTCCCCTCAATAAATTTCCCTCAAAGGATCTGTGCTGAAGAACAAACATATAAATGGGGGCACAGACACTTTACTTTAATACACAAACCTCCTATATTATTCATTGCAATGCATTTTTAATGGAGCAGAAAGAAAAGTAAAATACATTTTAATTTCTGGAGCTAGACAGCCAAGTGATCTGAAGGATCATAAATTTGCCAAGGCACTGGGAAAAAAAGGAACAGGTCTACCTTCTGGTAACCTTTGAGCTTTTATGAATAGTTTGTGAAACTCTTACTGGTTAGCATTTTCCAGCAATGTTTACCATGATGTAGAGGGGCCAAGCACCATTGTTCTACAAGGTTTTAATAGATCTTCAATGACATTTTCCCTTGTTTCTGGAGATAAGGGATATTCACAAAGATAAGCTAATAAAAATAGTACCCAAGTTATTACACTGTTACGATATTATTATGGGATGTATGGCTAGACATGAGGATGGCATGCTGAATTTTCCACTCTTCTCCTGATCCAACTGGTTTTGTAAATACAGTTTTCTTTAGTCAATATTTTATCTAATAGTGAGATAATCAAAGCAGGATGTTCAGGGAAGAAATTCTGTGCAAAGCAAAGGGGATTGAATCCTATTTGGAAGACACTGTTGAAGAGCCTCCCCACAATGAAGAAGAAGCAGTGGAGGCATTGCTATAGGGATCTGATATGGAAGTAATTGAACAATTAACAAAACAGTTTTAAACAGAAATGAAAACAGAACAGGACAAATCTGCTGTGGGAGTATCTAAAGACTTGGCAGGTATGTCAGAGTAAATGAATAAACAATTTAAGAAATGTCATGGTAATAGCAGATATTGCTCAGAGAGACAGCAATGCTCACAATATGGCTACAAATAAGACTCTTGAGATCAACAAGGCTCAGAAAAGTATTTCTGAAATAAAGATTTAGTTGGCAGATTTACAGGATCGTAGCAGGAGAAATAATTTAAGGATTATAGGAGTGGCAGAGAAAAGCGGAGCACACAATTAGACTACTTATCTCCAAAATAAACAAAGTGCGCTCTGATATGAACTTAATGGATAAAGATATTGAACATTCTCATTGGGTTTACTCTCCTAAGAACACACTGAAATCTAGAGAGGTTTTAGTTATATTTGTGAACTCAGATATAACAGAAAAAATTCTAAGAAAAATAAACGAACTAGAGGAGATTAAATGGGACTATGAGAAAATATTGTTTTTCCATGATATCAGTGTAGCTCTATTACTGCGATGAAAGGCATTCAAACCATTCAGAGAAAAACCTATGCAGAATGAGATTTGATACAAATTTCCTTTCCTTTCTTTAATTATTTCTGTGCCACAACAAAAAATTGTTACCAGTTTGACTGAGATGCAGAGCTTCTTGGCAGAGCTGTTTAACAAGAGATGAAGGAATCTATGATTTTTCTTTGAAACTGTGGAAAGCAGACTCAATACAAGTGGAAGATTAGATAAGAACACAGCATTGAGCTCTGGAGTAACAGAAATTATATTGACTGTTTTACTCTTTTTGAACCTTCAGGTTTAGAGCAAAGGGAAAAAAGAAAAGAACTATATCAAACAATAATGTACGTAAAACAATGGCTAAAGAATTCTTGTAATTAAAATAGGGTGCTTATTAGATGTTCAAGGAAAGAAGGTATCTCAGTAAGTCACCCCTCCCCACAGACCATATAGAAAATAATTAAAGAGATCCTATTAAGAGGAAAACGATTCTTAACTATGTTAGAATATTTAAACCTCATGTTGCTGTTACAAGAAACATACAATAACAATAGGTTGAAAGACAGATATGAAATGAAACTTTTTTGCACAAGGATGTAATAAGTCAAGAGGAGTAGCCATTCTTTTTAAAACTGGCCTAAATTTCAAGGTTGAAAAGATTTTAAAAGATGGGGGAAGGAGTCGTAGATACTGTATATATTACAGAAGGGGAATTTGATAATAAAACATCAACTCCAGCATCTATATATGCTCCTAATCAGAGTCAAGTAAAAAATTATGAATAGGAAAAAAAGCAACATTGATAATTTTATAATAGGAGGGGAGTTTAATATTGATGCATTAAAGCCGTGATGGTGAACCTATGGCATGTGTGCTACAAGTGGCACGCAGAGCCATTTGTGCTGGCACATGAGTAGAAGGCAAACTTATCTCACTGCGTATGTGCACATCTTACAGCTAATTTTTCGGCTGGTTTGAGGCTTTTTTTTTGGCCTCCCAGAGGCTTGAAAAAAACCTCTGCAAGGCTTTTCAGGACAAATAATAGTCCCGTTTCATCACTTCTTGTTGACTTCTAGAAGTGACAAAACGGGCCTATTATTTGGCCTGAAAGGCCGAAAAAGGCCTCAAACCAGCCAAAAAATCAGCTGTGAGGTGCAGTGCAGGTAAGAGTGTGGGAGGGGGGTTGCATGTGCATGTGCAGGGAGTGTGGAGTGTTTGCGTGCATTGCCTTTTGGGTGTTGGCATGTGCCTGTCTGCATGCCAGCACATGCCCCATTTTTGGCACAGGAGCCCAAAAAGGTTAGCCACATTAAAGCTTCTAAATTTAAGGCACAGCCATGAATCCGTAGATAGGGCATTGAGAGATTGGAGATGCTTGGGAATGGAATGCTAATTGCTCCAAACATTGAATGTTCCCAAAATACTTAGACTGGAATAGGACTTTGAGGGGAAAAACTTGTATAATTTTACAGGGGAAATTTAGTTCTAGCCTGACTTACTGCAACCAGCACCCTTTAGTAAAATAACCTAACACTTCAAACCAAATGGAGTCAAGGGTCTTTCTTTCCTACGGGGGCAATCTGGCTGGGGTAGGCTTGACACATGGACTATTATGAACCCTGCAACAAAAGCATATCCATTTTATCAATATACTGTATATAAATTTCATAGTAGGATAGACTTTATGTAGATATATAAAACTTTTCCCAATCTGCAACAAAATTGTAGCCATTTTCATATTGCATCACACTCCAGGGATTATTACATTTAAATTAGAGGATATTATTCCACTTACTTAGAATTGGTAGTTTAATTATATACTCTGCTAGAATGTAGCAGAAAGCAATGACTAATCCAGGGTTGAAGAACATTTTTTTCAAGAAAACAGTACAAATGAAACATCCTTAAGAATAAGTTGGGATACCATGAACCTAATTTTAAGTTGTGAGGATATACATCTGATGACCATAAAAGGCAAATAAACGTTATTTGGAAATTAATAATTTGTTACAAAACTACAATAGAACTGAATCAGATAGTAATTATAAACAGGTAGTAAATAAAAGGAGGGGGCTAATGATTTGGAGACAGATAAAATATCTTCTTATACTTGTTAAGCATATACAGCAATAGCAATAGCACTTATATAAAGCTCCATAGTGCTTTACAGCACTTATATAAACCTCCATAGTGCTTTACAGCACACGTTGTGTGGTTTATACTAGAGTCAGCATATTTGGCCCCAACAATCTGAGTCCTCATTTTACTGACCTTGGAAGGATAGACAGCTGAGTCAACCTTGAGCCAGTCAGGCTCAAACTCCTGGCTGTGGGTGGAATTCGTCTGCAATACTGTATTCTAACCACTCCACCACCAAGATGAGCATGGCAATAAAAATTCCAGAGAAAGTGAAGAAAGCTAAGAAAAAATGTATTAGTGCAATTAAAAATTTAAATAAATTAATTAATAAATATGAAGGAATAAATTTGCTTTTTTTCTTCTTTAGTGGTTAATTTTCAATTTTAATTGAAGATCCAGCCCTGGGATTTCCTGTATGTTTCCATCTAAGCATTAGCTAGATCTTGCTGAAGTGGGTTGACCAATTCCATTTGAGTAGAAATTTGCTAGAGGACTTTATTCTAATTATATAGTCAGGAAACACATTTTGGAAATTGAGAGGTATTATATAATTTGGATACTTAAGAATGGGAACAGTTGGGAAGCTTTGATATATTTTATGCTCTAATTAAAGGGAAACCTGATTTTTTGCAAAAAAAACCTTGTTTGTAAATGAATAAAATACTTATAGCTGGGACAAATAAGAAGCCATCTTTAATAAACAAGTAATTTTATGTGGGGGAAAAAAAGGAAAGGGGGGAAAGAGAATGAAAAGTTTAAGATTTGAAAAAACAACCAAGAAAAGGAATAATAACTTGAAAAATAAATATAATATTAGAAAGCAACAGAAGAGAGGAATACAGAAGAGAGAATTAGAACTAGAGAGACAAGGGGGTAAAAAGGGGAGGGAGAAGAAGAGAGGGAAGAAGGAAAGGAAAAGAAGTTATAAAGGACAGAAACAAGATATGGAGAAACAGGGCCTATTTAGAGATAATGGGTGAAAATTTAATTGAAAAAGGGATTCTGCAAAAGTACATAAGATAGTATTGTTATATTAGAAATAGAAATAATTTTAGAAAATATGAAACGATGTATGATTAAAAGGATGGATAAAATAGTTATTGTAATCTAGTGAAATGTTTGTTAATAAATAAATGAAATAAAATGAATGAGAGAACTGAATTAGGAAAGGATGGGAACATTTTAATTATTTAATGTTTTATACAATATAAGGGAAGATAAATAGTGGGAAAAAATTAATTACGGAAACCTTATAAGTGTTCCCAAGGAAGTATGATATTTAATTGAAAAGTAATGTTAAAGCTGTTAAAACTTTAATGAATATTAATGATAGAATTGAATTGGAATGGAATGAGTGTTTTAATTACTTATATTTATAATCACTTTTTAAAAATATAGTGTGCATTTTAAGAATGTACCAAGCAGAATTTGATTGGAAGTTATGTATCGAATGTTATAACCTCAAGGTATATATTGAAGCTTAAATAAGAGTTGAATGGATAAAATTAAAAGATATAAAGGTGTCATACTCCAATTAGTAACAACAGGAGAAAATTTGTTTAATGAGAAAAGAAAATATGAAATTGAAACAGGACAGACAAAGTATAAATATAATGATTTGAATTGATATGAGATAATTAAAATAAAATTGAGAAAATTAAGAGAGAAGAAAAACGATGTAGAAAATGTAAAACAGTAATAAGATATGGAATATAACATAAAAAGTGAGCATGAAATTGAGTTTGTGTCTGTATGAAGAAGTGTAACCCGGGACCATGCTATTTTCAAAAAAAGATGTTTTATTTGTGTTTTTTTTTGTGAAAACCCAAATAAAATTTTCAAAGAAAGAAAGAAAGAAAGAAACAACTGAAATATATAGACTTTTTTCCAAATAAAAAAAGACCAATGTGTGAACTATTTGGGATGCCTTGAAATAAAATTATTTGGTAACGTAATAACCTATACCCCTAAAAGAGAAAAGAATGAGAACAGAGTATAGACATTTAGAAAGGGAAGAAAAATAAAGGTGGGTTTTAATCACATTTTGAAATGTTACCTTTTAACTTTGTCAGAACTTCATAAATAATATGCTCTGAAGATGTAGTATGCATTGATATTTATGAAGTAGATTTATTGGAAACAGGGAAGAGAAAATTGATAATCTATTGGCTTTAGCTTGAAATATGAAATGTCCGGTTTTGACATCTTTTTGCTCCTTTATCTTTATTGTTGTATTGTTTTATTGATACTTTTTCTACTTTGTGAACCACCCTCAGTTGTTGGCAAACAGGTGTTGCATACATTAATTAAACAAATAATAATATAAAAAATATTACTAACACAATACAATTAGAGCTTTCATGGACATAATTGTATCAATTACGACAAAGTTAATCCTCAGTTTTTGGATTTCTACATAAGTGTATATTCTATAAATGTATACTTATCTATTGAGCAATGGATGATTTTTGAAATGGAATAAATCTTTCAGGAACTTACCTGCATTTTTACAACTATAGGAAAGCTTGCCTCCTACATTGTTTTGTGTTTGCATGCATAACAATATAGTATTCAAACACATGCAGTTAAAGTATTTGTTATGATTTTTGATTAGTTTGGACACTTTAATGGCCTCTGAGGCTTCAATTGCTTTGAATGTCTAAACAAGGATGCCAAATAAACATCTCATTACTATCAGCATTTTAAAAGTTTATAATCACTTAGGATAATCTACAAGAAAGTCGTAAAGACAAATTAAATATTTTCTAAAATTTATGAAACTTTTAATTTAAAAGGGAGTTAGTTTTAGAAAAACTTTTGTGCAGTTTCTGGACCCCTTAACATATATTTTTTAAATAAGGTTACCATTAGTTTCCATTCTGTATTGTAGGCCTGCTTTGCATTGTATGATTGTTGCAATATATTTATCAATATTCAACGGGGGCGGGGGAGTATGTCTTTTTGTCTTTTCTGGTGCACATTTTAAAATGTTTTATCTACTTTTGTTTTGTTTTGTAAAATGTTTTTTTTCCTTTTTTTTTTGAACTTGTATTTTAACTTTCTAAATAAAATAAAAAAAATATTGTGAAGAAAAAACTGTTTTGGGAGAGCAATCTGTTTTGGGCTGAGGGCCTCACTTGACATTTCAGCGGCATTCTAATGGCTCACTCATAAAGGAGTAAATCAGGATAGAGTTGTTGGCAGATAAAGAATAAATGATTTAATTGTAATAACAGTTATATCACTTATAATAATATATGATCTGATCTGTACTGTTGCTCTGCATATATTTAATATTCTATTGCATTATTACAATTACACACCTAAATTTTAGAGTGGGAGCACATATGGGCCAGTAACAATAACTTGTGTATTTGATATAAGCAATTAGATTTCACTGGATAAACATAGGTACAACACTCAGATTAAAGTCCAGGCACACAATGGATTATTTATCTTTTTAAAAATTTTATGAAAGGAAAACCCAACAGATTTTCTCTGTCAAACAACTTGCACATAGGCTATGCTATCCTGGACCAGTGAGATCTCATCATATTTCATTCCTACACTGACTCCCTTATCTGAATGGCGCATACCCACAAGGCTTTTGAATGAATACTGTTTTTCCTCTTTAGAAGCTTCTTTTCTTTAAAAATTACAAATTGTACCAAGAAGCCTTCAATATTACTTCTATGATACATGTGCTATACTTACCCTTTGGCAACTGCAGAGTGAGATTAACAGCAACAAGAACAAAGTCCAGCATGGATCTATGTTACCCAGTGTCTCAAAGCTATAACACAAGCATTAATATGTAAAGCTAGTTCCCAGATCTTTCATTTATAGACTTTAGGGAAACATAAAACCACCGTAAATCATGTTTTAGTTCTATTTAAAATTGAGCTCCTGCCATCTAATATACCATTCCACATTATGCCCTTTGGTCTTTCGTTCCAAAAGAATATGTGTATGTTTGTGTTGACAAGTAAGAAAATCAATATATTGTGATGGTGGGTGCCATTTCTACTATAGCTACAGGGATAGAGGAACTACTGTTGAAAACTGTTTTGCAATCAGGCAATAGAAATATAGTTTTGAGCTGTATTAATTCTAATAGTTGATTTAGAGCTTTATACTACAGAAGCAAATTGAATTTGTAATTGTAAGCCACCCAGAATCTCAGAGGAGTTAACTGGTCTCCAAATCAAATTAACAATAACAACAATAATAGCCTTCATAATAACTAGGAATGATTGTTATATCCATAATTACTGAATTGTAATTTGTTGGTTAGAAGGATATTGGCAGATTTCTAATAATTATAGCAAAAAGAAATAATGCTGCTGAAGATATCTTCAATTGTATCCTTCTGTTTTGTATCTTGCATTATTGTGTATCATTTGATCTATGTGGCTGATGTGAGTAAACACCATTATGCTAAGTTAATTTCTTCCCATTAATTCTTGCTACTTTGACCTTGTAACCCAGAATCAGATCTCCATCTATGGCATGATGGAACAACAGCAGCAGTAAATGTTTAAAGCCAAGCACAAATACAAACAAAGCAAAATACGCCAAAATTATACCAAATAAAATAAATGGAACATTTACACAGATAACACAATTAAGATCAATCTATACTAGGATGTTTTCACAGATCTCTATATGAAATCAGTAGTTGGTAGCACTTGAAAAGAAATGAATGTAGTTTAGGAAATTATCAAACTCTTTTTTTTTCATTTGTTGGATAATCTGGCTTTAATAGATACTTGGAGACAAAGGAATGGTACCCCTAAATTAATTTCTACTAAGAATTATATATCAATTTCTTTATTGAGTAATGAAAGTATTTACATTAATTTTGGCTGACAGATGCCATAGACAGGAAGGGGTCGACCAAGCACCTAGGGCAGAACAAGAAGTAGTGGTTAGAAACTTATCAAAGAAATATCCAACCAATTAAAAAGAAAATTTCCTGATAGTGAGAACAATTAATTAGTTAAACTGTTTGCTCCAGAAGTTGTGGGAACTCCATTATTGGAGATTTTATGAAGATATTGAAAACAATTGGTCCAAAATGGTATATAGTCACCTGTTTGAACAAGGGGTTGGACTATAAAACCTTCAAGGTCACATCCATTATACTGTTATTGTTAATGCACACAACAAAACAATGATAGAAACAAAAGGCAAAGGCCACTATCTTTAGTTCTCTTTCAGCAAACTGAATGGCGCATATTTGTTTCCACTTTTTATGCAAATCTTATGCAATCTTGATACTCTTGTGGTTGTTAAAAAGAAGAAAGGATAAGTAATGCTCTTTCTAATAGTTTGCCTTGGATGTTACATTCACATGTTCACTTTGTTTCCAAAACAGTCAATGAGAGGAATTAGTTCCTTGCCTCTACTTTTTCACTAGCAACCCTTTGTCCCCTTATTCTTTCCTGTAACATCTTAGGGTAACTCTTGAGATAGGTTACAAAGCAGGCTTTATTTAGGATGCACATGCTGGCATTTTTGCACAAGCAAAGTCAGATTGGTCTATATTTATTATGTCAGTAATAAGAGAACTGGGAGAAATGCTATTATCCTGGGATTTTTTCTTTAGATCTACAAACATATCCTCATATCATCTTTCCCTCCCTCAGTGTGGCCTATGAGATTCTGCTTTTACTTTTTCTCCAGTTGTTATGGGTCATTAGAATCATGTTATCTCATATAAGCCATCCCTTTTAAATGCTTGACATAAGTTACAAAGGAATCTATTGCTTGGCAAAGGTCCTCCAAAGTTCACTAAGCAGCCCTAAACAATAATACAGTTATAATTGCTAAACTTTATTTTAGTAACTTATAACCTATGTTATCTGATCCATTCCAGATGTGTTAGGAGTGCAAGTACCAGAATCCCAGAAAAAAAATCACATTGAAATTATTTATGAAATATATTTACACTTTTCTTTTTTTTATTCCATTTTACAATTTAAACTGTCCTATCAGTTTTAAATCTATTAGTTTATTATTGGGTTTATTAAGCTTTACATAATTCTGAGCCAGCTATTTTTGGAATTATAGCTATGGTGCAAGTGTATGTTTGAGAAAACCAAACAAAATAAAATTCTTCCAGAATTTCCAGTAAATATTGCCCACCAAAGATACCAAATTGAGAAAACCTGAAATAAATTAAAGTTTTGGATCATATGTAGCAGTGCCATGTCATTTGGTAGAGTACAATTGGCTAAATTAAAAAAAAAAGAAATAAGTTGACCAGTATTTAGGACAGAGATTGGGTACAAAATTGTGGGAGCTTTTATAGATGATCAATGGGAATGAATGGGGCATAGAAGGGGAAAAAAAGCAATGGAAACATTTACTAAAAGCAGTTGTGTCTGTTAAAGGCCAATATTTTCATGGCAGACACTTTTACTGAAAAGTTTAGTCTTTGTTAAAAAATCATTAAGTCTGTGTTAACAATTCTACCAGCAATCTTTTTGTAATTATTTTGATTAAAATATCAGCATCCTTTCAAAATGGCGAGAATCTCTCTCTCTCAGATTTTGTAGACATCTTAAATTCAGGGAAAATATTTTAAGCAAAATTTTAGTATATTAGCCACAGCAAAAGTAGGGATGGGGTTTGCTCTAGAGAGTGGAAGAAATTGAGGTGATTTTAAAAATTATTTAAAACCTAAAGTAAATTGTGTACATTTACATTGTGACACACCTGTTTTAAAGTTAGTTAGTTATGTGTTAGTTACAAGCAGAATCTAGAACTGTTCTAAGACAACAATGGTGAATTTTTGCCTCAAAAGTTGTATTCTAGGGGTTTGTGATTTGACTGTGTAAATCCTATTCTGGGAAACCAAAATATTACCCAATTGAGATAAACAATTACAATTATATTTTCTTTAATATATTATTGGCAGGGTTTTTTTTTGTGGCTGTAATTTACATATGGTTACAGACACAATTTTTGTGACATGGTTGGTTTATGGAGCTTGGAACAACTCAATTTGATAACCCTATAAAATTCTCCACTACTTAGAAATGGATGAAAATATGCCATACAAGAAGCACTGACTTAGGTCATTATTTGATTATCTGTATTCGCTCTAGTTATTCACACTTTGGTTTCTCATCTTATTTAGTAAAAATATTTCAAGATTTTTACAACCCTGTCCACCTGTTTGTCATCATGTCACATTTTAATGTCAGTGTTGTATTCATTAGAGATAAACAGGCTCAGGATATTTTAGTAGCAATGAGTATAAATAATATTTTGTCATCACATAGCAAATAGAAATGAAAATTAATAAGTTATGTTGTAGAAGGGTTTGTGGAGTAAATGGGATTTTAAAAAATCAAGATGGTGGCCCTGATCATATGAGTAAAGCCCACCCTTGTCCACATGTATTATGCAACAAAATGCAACAAAAGGGGTAGGGCTTTGCTACAGCCAAAATCTTGACTTTTTATTGTTCCCTCTCCTCCTTTATGTTAGAAGCCAGGACTCACATGTAGAGCTGCACTGAATGACTACAAATTATCCATTTTAGTTTGAAATTAGGATAAAGGAATTACAGATATCTTCCAGGAATGTCTTAGTTTAAATTAAACCTTGTCTCTAAGTCCCAGTGAATGATTTAAAACAAAAGGCACAGGACCTGTTTACTTGGTTATTCTGAAGATTATTTTATAATATCTTCTATGCCATATGCCCTATTTAACATTTCTAGTATTTCACTTGTAAAAATTGAATGACTGAGCAATATACTACAAACAAATATCTTCTGATCTCCCACATTGAAACATTTGAAATTAAAGACTTTGCTGAGCTATACAAATAAAAGGGGACTTGGAAAATCAATTAAGATGAAATGAGATGAATTGTACCTTTATAAACAGCTGTGTTTACTAGCTCCTGTGTACACTAATCAAGAAACCAGATTATCCATGTTACTATAAATATATTTTGTAATGGGAAACCAGGGTTAAATTAAAGCCAGAATCAGAGCAGAGACTGAATTAGTGTTAGAGAAGAAGTAACCAGTACATCCTATTAAGAATGACAGATTATTAAGAATTTCCCATACAAAGGTATGTAAATATCTAAATGTAGTCAGTAGATTTTTTTCTGAATGAATCAACACAGCAATATTTCCATGTTCTTTTTATAAAATATTGTTCTATTGAGGTAACAAGCTTCTATAATGTCCCTTGATAAGCAATAAAAGGAGAAATCTGAAATGAATTTTCAGAATAATTTTCTCTCCCCCTCATCCTGAATGCCTGTAAGGAAATTTGCTGCTGTGTTATTATTAATTTTCTAATAAGATGATGTGAGTAACATATTTATAAAAAGTTGACAATGGATTACATTTAGAAGGTATTTTTTCATTCTCATAGGGCTTTTGACCTAATGAAAGATGGGGAAGGTGATTTCTGTCAAATCTCCCTTTCTTTTGTGTGCATGCACATGTGTACTGTGTGTTTGGCTAAACAGCCCTGTTGAAAATCAGTAAAAATAATGCCCTTCTTTGTAAATAACAATGCATATAGAAATAAAGTCCTGATCATGAAAAAAGGACAGGTGGATGAAATTCAGGATCTTGTAGATTCTTGACTAAATACATTTCTATTAATGTGTTAGGTCAGCACAAATGTTGGCAGTACCATGAGAAAAGGAACAACATTGTAGGATATTAAAAAAAAAGTTAGGAAAAGAAAGGAAATTACAATCTCATTCCTTCCCAAAGTTGGGAAAAAGTTTGAAAAAAAAAATCACATCTCCTGATATGTGTGTGAATTCATTTTGAATCACTGAATGAAGTTTCCCCTCCCACACAAAGAGGAAAATATGCTTGATAATAATCAAGACTTCAATGATGGCTGACCAGAGATGACCCTCAAGAAAGAAAGATTTCTGCTTTCATGAACATTGAAGATAGATTTCAGGAGATTGTTTCTGTAGATTTCATGCTGGTTCAATTCATTATGTTTATAATTTCATTAGCTTATTCATTAAATATCCAAAGTTTAATCAAGACAAAGTAGTAATCATCTGCTGTTCTTTCTGATTTAGAATTATATTTTATCTGGTCACTGGTCCATACCTATATAATATACTACATATACTTTTTATTTTGACAATCTCTTCACCTGTGTCGTATTAATTATGTTGGTGCTGTAGGCAATCAGATATTGCATATAAAGGTCTTCAATATGGAAGCTTTTGATTCTGATGATGCAGGATCTTTAGAAAGTAATATGGCTTTACACAAATCATGCAAGCTTATATTTTCTGGGATGCTTTATGGAAATGAAAGTTGGACTTTGAAGAAGCAGAATATTGATACTTTTGTACTTTGATGAACTCCTGAGAATATTATGGACTGCCAAAAAAGCAATTATGCAAAAACCAAGTTCTTGACAGAAGGCTGTAATGTTGGAAAAGGTGGAAGGAAATAGGAGACAATAAGTAAGAAAATTGGACTCAGTTACAGTGACAATGTGTGTGCCATTGGAAGACCTAAAAAACTAGATCAGGAACAGATTGTCATGGAGAAAAAAATATGCTAACTGTTAACACCACCTGATGGCACATAATCATTTAACCAATGGGTTCCTAGCTACAAACATTTACAATGAAAATATTTACCTGTTTCACAGGGACCTTCTGGGAACTCTGTGTCCTTGGGCTTGTGTATGGTCCTTGTGTCCTTTGCATCATCATGATTGATCTGTATTTGTTTTGTTGAGTAGATACTCTCATTATTTTCACCTTTCTAACCTAGCTTGAATAATCCTGGTCAGAATGTCTTTTTTCAGCATTTTTTCAGCAAGCCACATGCATTCAGAAAAGTATGACATTTGCAGGTGAACTAGTGTCACCTTTTAAAGCACTAGGGTTGTCTTTTTAAAAAAATATTCTGCTTACAAATAAGGACAATTTCTCTTCAGAGAAATTAAATTTAAGTTGGTTAAATAGAAATATACTTTTATTTGTCTTTCTTAAAACCAATATGTCCATGTCACATTCCCTTTTTCCAAAAATGTGCATGTACATGCATGTGTTGCAGAGACATTTTTGAGAGTTTAATTATTCTTTTCCAACTTTTTGTTATAAGAATATACCATCTAAAAGCTTAGCTATAGGGAGAGAGTAGCTCTAGACAAGCTGTCTTCTCTTCTTATAGTCCTCACGCTGCTTGAGGCAGAAAGCATTGTATTCATTAAAGAAATGTCAGTGCAAAAGTCTTTTTCACAGTTTTGCATATTCCACAGGGAAAAGATAACAGAATCTGAGATTTCTTCTGAAGCCCACTGATTATAAATCTATGATGCTGTCATTAATGCTAGAGACTGAAGATTACTTTTCCTTTCTCCCTCCCTCTGAGTAATACCATGTTGATCAATATCACTAAAGAAATACCATGATTTATTTTACAGATGGTTGCCCTATTTTATATGCTGATACATCATAAGACTGCTGTGCATGAGATGTTTTCTCTCATGGTAAGGAAGTTACTTTATGCCTAGAGAAAGATAACAGTCTCTATTCCTTCTTGATTATAAAATGTGTTCCCTATTTGCTACTTTTAGAGGTTTTTTACATTCTCCAGCTTGAAAAATTAAGATCAACCAACTTCCTTCCTCCCTTCCTTCTCCACCCCACTCTGTTTTCTTCTGTTAGAACTTGTTCAATTAACTTATGTCACCTTAAAAGTTTTTCTCACAGCACATTGCTGCAGCTGCTGAAGCACATGTAATTACACTTAATGCAACCTGTCCTGGGGCATACTAGTTTCATACCATTTTTATATCACCTTTTTTCATTATTCAAGCAGAGCAAAATCTTTAAAAGGTGATTAGACTAAATTTATTCAAGGTATGACATTTATTGGAAAATGTAGGCTTTTCACGTATTTAAGATGAATTCAAAGGCTTTTTGTAAAGGGAAGGGGAAAGAATTTAATTCACTTGGCACATACTGGTCATGCTGTCAGTGCTGGAGCACAATCTCCTAGAATAGCTCCTGGGAAGCTCCACACAACTGGCTGGGATTTCACTTTTTTCAGTGCAACTTGAGTTGGAAATCTTCTCCATGATATTGAAGTATAGCTTCTGTCACCATTCTGACTGGTTATAATGCCATGCTAGTGATTCATTAGTAGTAGCCAGAGTTTAGTGCTAATGGATTTGATGATGAAAAGCTCACTAAACACCTACCTGTGATCTTTTCTGACTTTCTAAGTGAGAATCAATAAAGGCCAATTTGAGAAGATGAAACAACTGTGCCTAACTATTGACTCCTATTCCCACAGGGTTTTTTCATTATTAAGTTATAAAAAGCAAACTAGAATAAATAGGGAAAATGAACATCACAGGAAGAAAATGGTTAACATAAGAAGCTATTTGTACATAATATGGCTTATGCTGGAAGAGCAAAGATTATATGAATAAAAGAGAGATATCTCTTACAAATATAATTCTTCTACTTATATCAGTCCTCATCTGGTGTGATTGCTATCTATGATTTATGTTAGCATGTTCTTTTACAAAACCTCTGGGATAGTTGATTCCTGTGGCTAATGCATAGTAAACTCTGTATAAAGCTATTCACCACACATCTCATCACAACAGGAGAAAGTGATTATGTGGTAACGAAGTTGATAGGTCTTCAGTGCATCATCCAGGAAGGGAATATTATGGTGGACTAACTAAGACAGGGGTGTCAAACTCGTGGCCCATGAGCCGGATGTGTCACATGCTGGCCATGCCCATTTCTGGTTCCACGAAGGGAGAAAAAGTCGTGATACATCATGTGACAACAATGTGATGCCACGAGTTTGACACCCCTAATCTAGGATCACATGGCTTAAAACTAAGATGGCAGGATTGGCAGCAACACATAGGACACATTCAGGCAGGGAGTGGCATTACTACATCGTACAGGGGATATTGAACAAAATAGCTAACTTTAGCAGAGGACACATGATGGGGTATCCCTGTGCACATACTAACATTCTGGAAGTGGCTTTTTGACATGTTCATAGAAAGAGTACCTAATTATTGCTAATAATAATGGTTTTTTGGGGGAGGGGGTTGTTTCTCAATGCACTTTGCAGTTCTAACACATCTACTCTTGTTATTGATACTATAATACCTGGATAGATCAGGGATTGAGGTTAGCTTTTTTCTAACCTTATATTTGCCTTAGCTTTTGTCACAAGCTTACTTTTTAGTCTTTGCCTTAGACCCTGTACCTTAATTGCTCATGACTATCTGTATGCAAAAATGGGCTCACATGACAATGATTTGGGGAGCACCCTTCATAGTAATAATAGGAAATCTGTGTATGGAGGAGACAGCATCAAAAGTGAAGTGAGGAACGAAATAGCTAGCTCCATTTCTATATGCTATACTTTGACTTACAACACAGGGCTGGATTTCATCTGACATTTGCAGATAACTTCTTCACAGCTAAAGAATCATTTTCTGTATTATTAATAGTGAGGGAATTTAGCTTCCACCTTAGTGTTAGCAGAATGTCTTCTCTTTATGAGATTGTCCAGTTGTTAAAATCTGAAAAAGAGATCCTTTGAAGATGTACTACTGTCCTGTCAGTAGCCCATCTTTCTGATACATGGAAAGATGAAGTTGTCAGCATAAAAGTCCAGGAATTTAATGAGATTTCCATTTTTGACAGAGATTGTTCCCACAAAGATGTCAAGATAATCACTGTTACTACTTAATTTTTTTTTCAAATATCAACAATTTGCTTTCTTCTTTATTAATGGTCAGCAGCAGATGCCAACAATGGTGAAATTTTATTTCTTCTTAAGAAAGCCTCTGAGATAAACATTGCTATCTCAGAGACTTTCAAGAATAATGGCAGAATCATTTCCCTTGAATTTCTGTGCTTATGTGGATACTTTGAAACATATAATATTAGTCCTATTTTTTTAGTCCTTTTGGTTATGGTTTTGTTTCAGAAATATTGTATCCTTAGGTTCACTTATTCCAATTATATGAATAATCCCACCAGATCTCAGTTATATCTAGGACATCATTTTACTGTCCTATAATATGAATTCAAGTTCAGCTTGCTTATTTTCCTTCTTCTGAGCATTAACATAAGGACAATGGTTCATAATCTTTATGAGTTAATATTCATTCAGATTTTTTATTAAATGGTTTATCCAACCCCAGTTTAGTTATTTTTTTCCACTTATTTTATTTGTGACCTCTTTCAAGTTATATTTGCATTCCCCCAGTTCTTAAACCTTCTTGTCTTCTGTTCACTGCCATCTCACATCTTCCTAAGAGATTCAGAGCCTGAAACACACTGCCTCCCCCTCCAGCACAAGCCAGAAAGTGATTTCCAAGTTTTCAACAAAATATTTTTGTTATCATTCTCCTTTGCTGGCCTTGCTCTTTATATGTTTCTCTTGTGGAGAACTGCTGCTTCTGTCAGCCTCTGTTGTAGCCTTCTAATGAATCTTCATAAAACTGAAGTGTGGCGGCTTGTTCCTGCAATCCTCTTACATTTTCTTCTTCTAGCATTGCTGTATACTTGTTCTTGCTGGAAATATATAACAAATTATTACCAGACAGAATACAAGGATATACTGTCAACTTAGTGAGGTGATTCATTAGAGACCTACCCTTTCAACTCCTTTACTGAACTCTCCTGTCAAACTTCTATTAGCTGTCCTTGTTTGCAGAATTTTTCTCCCCTGGAAGTACAATAGTCTCAGTGAAAACTGTTCTGTCCCAATGTCCACTGTTTCTAATTAAACAGAACAACAAAAGATGTAGAACAAAACATTAAGGTTTGAGGCATCTTTTTGGTATGAAAAATCAACATCAGTATATAGGCAAGAGCAATCCACATGACAAAAAGTCCTATTAGATAACAATGTTGCTTTCCTCAAGATGAAAAAACCCACTTTCATCATGTGATAAAAATCCAAAGAAACAACAGCAAGTAGAGAGGATTTAACAATTATTTGATTATTTCTAAGGCTAGATTTTCAAGGAGTCACTGGTTTCTTGTTCTTGAATAAGCCAAGAACAAGAGCCCCTAGTTTACAGAGGTCTTACACAGAATCTTGATTAAAGATATTTGGTTACAGGCACATATATTACCAGAGGCATCAAAATGCAGAGACAATAGCTTTTCAACTACTGCAAATACAAAAGAAGAAAAAGAAAGACATGGTTTGACTCAGACACATTCTTTGAATTATAACATAGCAGCTCTGACACATTACAGGTGCCAAGTTTCTAATTGTTATTCTAAAAAATTCTTTGCTTTGCTGTGGAAGGAGCAGTGAGAGAGAAAAAAAAGGATATACCCCACACATTCTTGAATATACTGCTTAGTTAAGACATAAATTCTATAAGCATTTGAATAATTGACAGCGGGTGGCAGTAAAATTCCACACTCAAATAAGCATCTACAAAAATATAATTAAGAGAGATACAATAATTTGAATAGGAGTATATGTATAACACAGAATCACAGAAAGGCATACATTCTTCTTTCTGTTTCTCACAATTGAATAATTGGAACAATCCAATTTAGCATTAGCAACTGTGACTAAAAGAAATAATAAAAGAAATTAGGTTTTAATTTTGTGTAAAGATTTGTCTCTTATTGCTGACTCTTATTGTTAATTAATTGGCACCAATAAATGAATATAGGGTAATATTGGGTCCCCGCTCCCTGACTTAAGCATGCAAAGTGGGAGCGCTGTTGTTTTAGTTTAGTTTAGTTTATTTTGTTGTCATTGTACCTCGTACAATGAAATCAAACACCATCTTCAGTGCACATCATGACCATGAAAATAAACACAAACACACATCCTTCACCCTCTACACATTGAACGAAAACCCCCAACACTGCACCAATACTGCACTATACAGCAGAATTCAAAAGAGCTACTGCCCTGGGATAAAAGCTGTTTTTCAGCCTATTTGTCCTTGTTTTTATTATTCTGTAGTATCTGCCAGATGATATTAGTTCAAAAAATGGGTTCCCAGGATGAGATGGATCTTTGAGAATGTTTTGAACGTTCTTAAGGCAGCAGGACCTATAAAGCTCTTCCAAAGAGGGGAGAGGGCAAGCAATAATCTTCTGGGCTATGATGTTAACCCTCTGGAGTGCTTTCTTATCTGCCACTGTGCAATTGGCAAACCATACAGAGGTGCAGTAAGTTAAAATGCTCTCTATGGTGTAGTGATAGAAGGTCACCAGCAGTTTTTCATCCAGTTGTTGTTTTCTGAGAAGTTTCAGGTAGTATAATCTCTGCTGGGCCCTTTTGACCAGTGCCGAAATGTGAGCACCCCAGGTCAGGTCCTCTTTTATGGTAACACCCAGAAACCTAAAACTGGCCACTTGCTCCACTTGGTCTCCATTGATAAGCAAGGGCTGGATGTCTGATCTGTTCCTTCTATAATCCACTATAAACTCCTTGGTCTTATTGGTGTTGAGGACCAAGTTATTGTCTCCCCACCATGAAAGCAACCGATCCACCTCATCTCGGTAGGCAGACTCATCCCCCACCCCAGAGATGAGTCCCACCACTGTTGTATCATCTGCAAATTTAGCAATAGTATTACTAGTGTGAGTGGGAATGCAGTCATGCACATAAAGAGTATAGAGTAAGGGACTCAACACGCAGCCCTGTGGTGTACTGGCCCACAGAAGCCTTTCTTGTTCCATCCTAACCCCAATGAAAATGTTAGTGAGGGAAAGGGAAGAGACACAAATTCCTTTACCATTTTAGGGGGTACAATACTGCAGATAGGTGGGGGTAAAAGCAAGCAAGCAAACAAACAAATACAGTGTGCACTGAATTCAGTTAATCTGTTTTTGCTTTGGTTGTTTGTGAGTTTAAACTGTTTAAAAAGTTCTTTTAGCTTTTATGTGGAAAGTGAATAGAGGTGATTGCCTAGCTCTACCTTCCCTCCATTCATAAATAAAGAGAAAATAAGGCATCTCATCATGTAGGACTATAAACACAGAAGGCCCATGTTTTTGCTATGAGTGTGATTTTTATGCAGCAATAGCCTCTGGACAATGAAGAACATATGCTGTTTGTTCTTTGATTAAAAAAAATAAAGTTACATAAAAATATTGTGCTCTGCCAATAAGTTGAAGTATTAACTTTCTAAATGCTAGGAATTTTGTCTAAAAAACCCTCTACTTTATTAGCTTTTTCAGAATGTAACAATGGTAACAGAAGAAAGCAACAGAAAACATTAGTACTGTACCATAGAATTAGGCATATGGCTTATAGCTCTGGAGCATAGGTACCATTATGTATTCCTTTGAAGTGTTTTGATGTTTCAATTAAGAGATAATCCATAATAAAACAGAGCAGCCATCTGGTAGGTAAGTTGGGGAAGTAATGGAGTCCCACAGATATAATTCAACTTTCTGAAGGATACTTTCCCTTTACAGAAATATCCCAGGAGTTTCAGGTTCATTCTGCTCCAAGTGATATTGACAATGCAAGTGAATTAACACCACCAAGGGAAAATCTGCTTTCATGGTTTTGAGTTAGCAGAAAACTGAGGCGCAATACAAATCTAGTTAGTGAGGTCAAGTAGCTTATTACCTTAACCAGACAAAATTCTTATTTCAAATCAGAAATGAAACTGAGGTTATTTTATTGATTAATTAATAACACTCTATTTAACCGATTTAGAGATACTATGAATATGCTATTTCCATTATGGAAACCCAAGCCTCATTTGTCTGATATTTCAGTGTTGTGGTAAAATGTGTAGTGAGAAGAATAATAAGCTGATGGGTGGAGGACATTCACTGATTAAAAACAAAAGCTATGAGCCTAGAACAAGAGTGTCAAACTAGTGCCCATGGGCTGGATGTGTCATGTACAGGCCACACCTACCCCAACTCTGTGAAGGGGACAAACACCAATGACGGCAATGTGATGCTGCGAGTTTGGCACCCATGGACTAGAACGAACTAATAGAGGAATAGATGAATGAAGTCAGATAAATGATGGCTTATCAGTTTCATTTTGGGATATGAGTTTGCATAAACAATAGTACTTAAATGCAACCAGAGAATTAGTCAACAAATAATGCAATGTTCATATAGCAGTGTGACTCAGGATTTTCCATTTCAACCTTTCAGCCTCTGAGAGATGAAGTCTATTCATCTTAAAATGGCCAAGGTTCAAAACATTCTATCATACAATATTAAAATATGGTTTTGTTTACACATGACAGTGAGCTAGGATTTTTTAAACTATGGCTTTTTAAACTATCCATAAAGTCTGATTCTCATACTGTGCAATAATGGATGCATGCAAATCACATTATAGTTTGTAAATTGTGACCCTAACTATAAATTCTTATTGTTTAAGCTACTGCCAAGGCTTTATTGGATACAGTGGTAAAAATTTGCTATCTACAGTACTTCTGCTCTTTCTTTAACTTGATTCTTGGGCTGCATCCCCTACAATTTTCCCTGGGATCTTGCAGGGAATTCAAAAGCAAGGGTCACCAACCTTTTGGACCTCAGGGACCACCAAACTCATAATTTTAAATCCCAGGGACCACTAACCTGTTCTGTGGGTGTGGTCTAATTTGTGGGTGTGGCTTGGTGCTCATGTGACTGGCTGGGCATGGCTTGTATGTAAATATCATAAATATTTATATAAATATTGAACTTTTTTTATAAAAAAGTTGGGCAA
Organism: Pseudonaja textilis; assembly: GCF_049901715.1. Lineage (NCBI taxonomy): Eukaryota > Metazoa > Chordata > Lepidosauria > Squamata > Elapidae > Pseudonaja > Pseudonaja textilis. Next base: position 157,754,685 of record NC_141992.1, on the reverse strand, counting down.
CTTTTACCCAAAATTAGGCAAAGCAGGCAGGCAGATTGAGTTGCTCACAGAATCATTCAGTGATCTATTATCTGCCATCAGCTAGCTCAGTCTCTCAAATTTACTTGCTGTGAGTCTGTACTGAATAATAGAACCTTCAGTCCTAAGGGAGGTTCAGCTGTGATTAAAAGCAGAGCCAAAGATCTAAAGACTAGCTAGAAAGCAAGAAATCCAACCATTTCCTGCTTCCTAGCTAATCTAAATCTCCCAGCACAGCAGAACAGATGATGGTCAGAAAAAGGAAAAATAGCAATATAGTAGGCAAGTTTTCCGGATGAGGAGTGAATGGGGGGGGAGGGTTCCCGCGGACCATTGGGTGGTGCAGTCTTAAGTTTCTGTGCAACCTGGATTAATTGCTTTGAGGGGGTGCTCTGGGGGTGAGATTTTCCTATGGCCCACCAAAATTTTCTCACAGCCCACCAATGAGCCACAGCTCACCAGTTGGTGACCGCAGTTCTAGATCAGATGATGGAAGGTAAAATATAGTTTCCATTTTTCTTGAAGTATGGATGCTTCAAGTGGTGTTTCCCCCAAAGCATAACACATTTGGTCTTGGGGCCATTCTTTTAAGAAATACTGCTTGGGACAAAGTGAGAATAGAGTAGTGTTTCTCAACCTTGACAACTTTAAGACATATGGACTTCAACTCCTAGAATTCCCTAGCCATGAGAGACAGAGTTTGCGTGTTTCAAAGTTGCCAAAGTTGAGAAAAATAGGACCAAATGTAAATTGTTTATTTTCTTATCCATACCACCAAATTGTATTAAGTAAGACATGAGGACCTGAGTCACTGCCACTGGTTTTGTACCTCCAACTTAGATAACACGTAATGCAATGATAAGCAGTACTTAATTAAGGAACATTTCAAAGTCTGGAAAAAAGTAGTAATTTGTCTCCTGTTCTTCTGATGAGAATGCAAATTAAAACATTAATAGTTTATAAATGAGTGAAACTAGAATATACATCTTGTTTTAAATTAAAAAAGCAATTTTCCCATTAAAAGTATGGAAGTAAATTTAAATATTTATCTCCATGTTTAAATATTTATCTGTACATAGGCTTTCTGTCAGAAAAAGGTCCTGTTTCTTATGCCTAACAGATGTATAGAATGAAAGGTTTTGAATAGCTGCTCAGCTTGTGTTACAAGAACAATAATAACAACAACAAAATTGGCATAGAAAATTTATATTTTTAGAAAGTAAAAAAAAAATCAAATATTATTTTAGTAAATAATCTTTCTTAATAAGATGCAGAAGTTATCAACTATTTGCCTTCTGTAAAGCCTTGAAGGTTTAGTTCTTATTATATAGGTAGTCTATAAACCTGTACTCACACTTATGACCATCACACCATCCCCTGGTCATGTGATTCTAATTTGGGTCCTTGGCACCCAGGTAATATTTATAATTGGTTGCAGAATCCTGAGTTCACAATTTGCAAGGTTGTTTTGCCAATTTATAGAAAAAAAAACCCATTGGGGAAGCTGGATTCACTTAACAATCCCATAATTCATTCAATGACTGTGGTGATTCACTTAATGACCCCTGTAAAATGTCATAAAATTGGGCCCCACTTGACTTGACTCCAATAAATTACAATGAAAATTCTGATTCCAATTGTGATTGTAAATTGAAGAGCACCTGTAAATGTTGGGGTCAACAAGATGGCAGGTGGATATATTGGTAAGTGAAACCCCAAGATAACTTAAATTGTTATTGATTTTTGTTTTACGGTTTGGGGGTTTCTGTTGTTTGTTGGCTGTCTATCACTTTGAGTTTTTGTTACAAAATGAGCAGCTATATAAATCTTTTAAAATAAATGAATGAATAAGGAACAAAATATGGGTGTATTAAAAATAAGGTTGAGTTTTAAAAACAGAAAGTTATAAAAAGTATAGGAATTATTTTGGAGTTAATTAAATTTATCTATATTTACCCTTACTTTTGTCATAGCATGCCTTTAGCATATAGTGCTTGCTGTTTTTCTCTTTTCTGTGCTTTTAATAATACTGTACATCTTAAAAGGAAATTATATGATTGTTATGTACATACTGTTTGTATGCATATATTTCAATCAGTGAGAAAGAATATTATTCAAAACTTTCCTATCAGTCAGACAAAGCACACTTTAGTTAAACACTATCCATTACAAGAAATTATATAGCTTCAATCCTAGAAAAATCTCCTTGTTGAAAAGAAACAGTAGACAAGACTTGTATTGTGCTGGAGTGGGAGGTAGAGATTGAATTGCTGCAATACTTTTATTCTCTTTATGATTCTTTATCTGTCCCTGCTGTCTATTGATTATATTTATTAGATCTCATCTGTTGTTCTGAGCTGATAGATATGAAATAGTATATGCCCTATTGGTTGATTTAGGTGTGTCTTTTCTGTGCTATTACACAAATATTCTTCAGTTTAAAGTTCCAGCATAAATCTTTCACTATCACCTAAAATGAATATCTGGTAGAAGAATTAAAAGTCTGCAGAAGTTCCATGTCTCAATCCATTTAATTAGTTTCTTATACTTTGAATGAATGGTCTAGAAAATAAAATGATTTTATTTCTTTAACATAACAAAAATGCTTACAAAATGAGAGGGAGGGGGAAGGGGGTAGAGGCTGAAAGATAGACTTGTTGTCCCTCCCTCCTTCTCTCCTGGATCAAATGCTCCAGGGCAGTGGCCCTCAATCTTTTGGGCACCAGTGATCTCTTTTTATGGAAAAAAGTTTTTCCACAGACCAGAAAGGCCATGGTTTTATGTACTGCAGATGGGAATTCACTTGTTTGCATGGCCTGGTTACTGGAAAGTGGAGCTATTTTCTTATTGGTTTGAAATGTTTTGCTGCTCATCTAAGCAGCTTCCTCAGCTAGATCAAATTGGTAGAGAGTCATTGGAATGTTTTCTTCCTGCACCAACCTTTTGTACCAGACTCAGGGTTTCTTCCTCAAAATGTGCAGCAATATCTCAATGAACCTGAATGAGGAAGCTGCTAGGATAAGCAGCAAAACTGCTCAACCCAACAAAAAAATAAGTACAATTGCCATGCTTCAGTTATCCAGACAATTCTACCTGGATGACTGAAAACATTTGCTGATGTTTTGTTACAAATAGTTTCCACATATATGTCAGGTAATTAAGAGAGGCGGGATACAGTATTTGTCTCTACCTCCTTAATATCCTTAAAATGTAAAATCTCAGAATGTGTGATATCTGAATTAGGATACTGTTGTAAATCCACCTAGTATGTCTGTTATGATCTCTTATAGTTGGAAATTGATAGATTCAAGGTAGCATAAGAAGCTGCCCTTATTTAGCAACAATTAAGTGTGATCATATGAAACATATGAATAATCTCTGACAATTGATTTTTATGAGATGGTGAGTTTTTTCTTTATTATCCGATGAAAATCAATAGTGTATATAAAATAGAGGAGGTGAACTGGAGTGCTAATTTATGTTTTTTAATGAATTGCTGTCAGTAAAGCCTTTACTATAGGTTTTTCTTTCTTCAGGCTTTGATCTTGTCTAAATGACTTCAGCAATGAATATAACAAGAAATTGGTATTCTTTTCTTGCTTTTAATGAACAGACTTGGCTGAATTTATGGATTTTTCTGTCACTAATTATTATTGCTGATGCTTTGCACACTTGTCTTCAAATATTTCCTTTCTACTGAAACTTTTATATTAATAACAGAGATAATCCCATCCCCATGAACATTTCCTAGAACCATTGAGGAATGTAAAAAAAAACACATTATGATTTGGTTGATTTATATAGATAGAAGAAACTATATGAAGCTCAGTGTTGAACTTTGGAGTTCTTGGTGCCTCTCTGAGCTTTCTGGTTTTCTTGCAGAAATTTTTTCACCTGACTAGGTAACATTTTCAATACAAGGAATAGGGTTTTCTCTCTGTTTATATGCAGTAGTTTGCTCTGCCTGAATTTGTCTGATTAAACAACTATCAAACATCAAACTAAACAAATCCTAGCATAACCTCAAGGAATAGTTGGAAGAAACTATGACCTCAGAAGACACAAAAAATGCTGACAGCCATATTCAAGACTACATCTCTAAGACAAGCTAAAAAAGAAAAACAAATCTCCAAACCAAATTGTTCAAACAAAGAAGTAATTAAACCCAAATGGATAGTCAATATATTCAGCTTCCCATTATCCACCACACAACATATTTTCTCCCAGAAAGGCCTCAACTATAACATAGATGATGCTAATCATTTAGAATTCTTGGCAGCTTTGGGAGTAGCATTTAAAACCACAGGACTTGCTACAGAGACCCAAGAAAATATGAGGCAAACAATCAGACCAGAAGAATTTGGCAGACAAAGGCCAAACCACAATACATACAAAAAGTCACTGGAAGACAAAGACATCTATATCTCAGTGGTCACCAACCAAATACAGAAACTAGACAACCTTACAACCTAATCAAGAAAGATCAAAACATAAACCAAGAACAGCAGTGGTTGACAAACAGTGGACCCATCCATCCACATCTCTATGGACATCCCAAAACACACAATTCTGACATGCTTCTTCATCCAGCTGTATCATTAACCAACTGTATCATTAACCCAACATACAACATTGGCAAAGAACTTACAAAATGATTGGAAATGCAGAGAAAAATGAATATACTATTAAATGGCCACTGCAGTGCCTTCAATAAAGATTTAATAATAGAAGAAAATAAGATTATGTTATAATCACATTCTTTAAATCCATATACATAGAATTAGTCAAAGAAACCATGGCAAAAATATTACACAGCACAAACCTGACCTAATCAAATATACCAAAATACCCATAACCATTGGACCTCATCAATCTCTATCTCACTATTTATTTTTAATTGATGGTCAAATGAACAACATATCAAAGGAACACCCATGGGAACAGCTCTCTCAGGACTTATAGTAGAGACCTTAATGCAGCATTTAGAACTATAGCACTCCTACGAACACAATTTAAAGTATGGATTCAGTATATAGCCAACAATTAGAGAACTCATATGAAACAATGAACAATATTTTCAAAGGAATAAAATTCACAAAGGAAGAAGAAAAGAAGAAGAAGAAACAGACTACCCTTCCTGGATATCCTCATTATCAAAGGATATAGTATAAAATTAGAAAGACAAGTTTATCAAAAAACCATCCACACTAACCAAGTGTTCCATTACTAAAATAACAACCCAACCTCCTACAAGAAGAGCTGTGGAGGAACATTATTCAGGCAAGCACAAATGCAGAACAAAAAAGGGAAGTGCATTGCTTATATAACATCTTCCAACAAAATGGTTACCCCCTCAACTTTATCAAAAAGTGCCTGAACACTCAACTCGCTACAACACAACTATCTTTGCTATGAAAATGACAACACTGCCATACATTAAAAAATACACTGCTCAAAAAAATACAGGGAACACAAAAATAAGACATCCTAGATCTGAATGAATGAAATATTCTTATTAAATACTTTGTTCATGACATAGTTGAATGCGCTGACAATGAAATCACACAAAAATTATCAATGGAAATCAAATTTAGCAACCCATGGAGGTCTGGATTTGGAGTTGCACTCAAAATTAAAGTGGAAAAAAAAATACTACAGGCTGACCCAACTTTGATGTAATGTCCTTAAAACAAGTCAAAATGAGGCTCAGTAGTGTGTGTGGCCTCCACATGCCTATATGACTTCCCTACAATGCCTGGGCATGCTCCTGATGAGGTGGCAGATGGTCTCCTGAGGGATCTCCTCCCACACCTGGACTAAAGCATCGCCCAACTCCTGGACAGTCTGTGGTGCAACGTGGTGTGGATGGATGGAGCAAGACATGATGTCCCAGATGTGCTCAATGGGTGGGCCAGTCCATAGCATCAATGCCTTCATCTTGCAGGAACTGCTGACACACTCCAGCCAAATGAGGTCTAGCATTGTTGTGCATTAGGAGGAACCCAGGGCCAACCGCACCAACTTATGGTCTCACAAGGGGTCTGAGGATCTCATCTCGGTACCTAATGGCAGTCAGGCTACCTCTGGTGAGCACATGGAAGGCTGTGTAGCCCCCTAAAGAAATGCCACCCCACACCATTACTGACCCACTGCCAGACCGGTCATGTGGGAAGATGTTGCAGGCAGCAGAACATTCTCCACGGCAGCTCAAGACCCTGTCACATCTGTCACATGTGCTCAGTGTGAACTTGCTTTCATCTATGAAGAGCACAGGGTGCCAGTAGCAAATTTGCCAATCTTGGTGTTCTCTGGCAAATGTCAAATGTCCTGCATGGTGTTGGGCTGTAAGCACAACCCACACCTGTGGACGTCAGGCCCTCATACCTCCCTCATGTAGTCTGTTTCTGACCGTTCAAGCAGCCACATGCACATTTGTGGCCTGCTGGAGGTCATTTTGCAGGGCTCTGGCAGTGCTCCTCCTGTCCCTCCTTGCACAAAGGTGGAGGTAGCAGTCCTGATGCTGGGTTGTTGCCCTCCTATGGCCTCCTCACGTCTCCTACTGTACTGGCCTGTCTCCTGGTAGAGCCTCCATGCTCTGGACACTATGCACACCTTCTTGCCACAGCTGGCATTGATGTGCCATCCTGGATGAGCTGTACTACCCGAGCCACTTGTGTGGGTTGTAGACTCCGTCTCATGCTACCCCTAGAGTGAAAGCACCGTCAGCATTCAAAAGTGACCAAACTATCAGCCAGAAAGCACAGGAACTGAGAAGTGGTCTGTGGTCACCACCTGCAGAACCACTCCTTTATTGGGGATGTCTTGCTAACTGCCTCTGTTTTCCACCTGTTGTCTATTCCATTTGCACAACAGCATGTGAAATTGATTGTAAATCAGTGTTGCTACCTAAGTGGACAGTTTGATTTCACAGAAGTGTGATTGACTTGGAGTTACATTGTGTTGTTTAAGTGTTCCCTTTATTTTTTTGAGCAGTGTATTTTACAATCACAGGGCATTATTGTAGCACACAAACCCACCAAAGCCTCCAAAGCAAGCCAAAAGACCCAGTAGTCCTAGTAGAAGAAACAGTACTCATCTACAATATGCAGTGCAAGCACTGCAACAGATACTATGTAAGGCAGACAGCAGGAGACTAGCAAAGTGCATCTATGGATATCAAGAAGCAGTCAGAAGAAATCCTAAAAAGACTTCAGTTTCACCACACATGGACAGACCCAACCATAGTTGTGAGCATCCTAGACCAAGCTAAATCCAAAACCACTAGGGAATTCCTGGAAACTTGTCACTCAGGCAAAACAATCCTCAGAAGAAACATAGGGTTCAGCCACATTTATACATCACTCAAAAGAGAAAACAAAAAGCTAAGAGGAAAATGAAAGAACTAAAACTGATTCTCTCCAGCAGCCAACACTCTGATAAGAAGGGATTGAGACTAGATAAATAAACAGAAAAAAAAAATCCCTAATCAAGGAATTACCAAAGAAAAAAGCATACCCCCAGCAACAATGCAAGGTAAGGGCTACTGTATATAAACAGTATAAACTTCAAATTCCCTAGTACTAAGGATGTTCCCAGTTGGGTAGTGAAATGTATGCAAGCAAACCATGCTCATGAGCACCAAGGACTTCATAGGTTTATATTTATGCTCACATTAGAAATCTTGTTCTAAATTATGCTCACATTAAATTATGCTGAAATCTCTCTACCAAATCTGGTGCTGGCTCCAAAGTAGTTGCTTAGGATTACTGCATATGTAAGTTGATAAATGAATACTATGAGCAAAATATAGGGATTTAAGGAGGGAGTAATAGTAACATATTTTCTTTCCTGATTTTTTGGAGTAATGATGAAAGACTTGTTCTACAAGCAGCAGTTCAGAACACTTGGTACCTTTTTTCACATTCTCCTACTCATCTATTTCTACAGGGAACATGTTGGTTAGTGTGTGTTCTTAACAAATTGAGCTTGTAAAAATGTAGGTAAGCATGGATGGTTTCAAACTGCTTGTGAGAGATTGCTGAATGGAAAGGTAAGTGATATAGAAGTGCACTATGTTCTGCTGAAGGCCATTGAACTTATTTCCAGTTGAGTGGGCATAATATTGCACCTTTATTCAGATGACTCTGCAAATTTCTTCTCACTAGACATCTTTTATTTTTCTTTAGGGTCTTGAAGATTCATAATAGTTATGAACTATGTTCCCTCGGCTTTAATAGTGTAATGATAGTGGAGATTTGATTTTAGCCACTCATAAAATGTAGTTTTTGCTGCATCAACGCTGCAAAAATGTGGGCTACCTCTAGATTGTAATTAAGAGATAATATAAAATTTCTAATTCTTTGCTGTCAGATTGTCATGCGGAAAATCTATGTAGTTGCTAGACATTGGCAACAACTTGGGCACACATAATCAATCAATAGATTTTTCCAACATAGCATGATTTTTTGTTCATTGACAGTTGGTTTCAGAAAGCACTTTTTCCTGGGTGACTCTCCAAAGTGAGTGATTACTCCAGGTTGAGCGCCATGAATTAAGATTTGGATGGCATGGCTATTTATGGTATGATATTGTATGATAAGGTTAAAATAAATGTTGGAATCAGAATAATGTGTTTGTCATTACATATTTACAATTGAAAGATTTACAATTGAAACTAGACAAAAAGAGAAATAGATTTGATTTTGTGAAAAATGAATTGGAAATCCTAAAGTGTGATAGCGATGAACATATTTATGTTTATTTAGATTTATAAATTGTTATTGAAATTGAACTTGGAGAATGACCATATAAAGCATACTGGTAGTATGATTCAATGGGCAAAGAACTTTGGATATAATATCATGCTTGAACAATGGGAGAATATTTGAGTGAAAATAATAGCTTATATTAAGGTGCAATTTTTAGTCCAAATATATGTACTGACTTCATCTCTTTTTGGGGGGTGATCCCCAGAAGCTGGATATGTCTTCATAGAATCAGGGAGGATCAGTTGATCTGCTATGGCTTCACTAATCTACCTGGATGATTTTCTTGGAATTAATTCTTTTGGTGGCATTTTGACTAAGACCTCTTTTTTCTTACCATCCTTTAGACCAGGAGGACCCAATCCCTGGACCATAACCCATTACTGAGCTATGGCATATTCAGAAGTGCAGCACATGAGTGGTTGGCCAGAGCATGCATACAGCTCAACTTGTGTGAGTGGTGGGATGGTGGGGATTCATGTGTGTGCATGCCAGTCCACCACTTCTGCAAATTGAGCTATGTGTGCACATGCCAGCCCACCATTTGCACAAGGGCTGCATGTGTGTACATGGATGTGCTGGCCTGCCACTTGCACAGACTAGTTCCCCTCCCCCTCAAGCTACAAAGGTTGGGGACCACTGCTTAAGACCTTTGGTTTAGAGTTAGCATATGTAACTTTATTGTTAGCAGTTGGCTGTCTGTACTATCAATAAATTATTTTCAGCTCAGATTAATTATTTGGTTGTTGTAGAATAAACTACCAGTGGTACCTGTCACAAAATGTCATAATAAATTTCCAACTCACTCACTAATCTGAGCAATGTGGAATCAGAGCTGATCAGTCATGAGAAGAGTTGGAGCCTCACACATCTGGAGGGATTCATGTTAAAGAAAGTTGGGATAAGATTTTATGAACTCAAGTAAGTCAATTTCTTTTCCTTTTCCAGTTCCATTTTACTCTTCTCTCCCCTTCAACAAAGAATTATCCATACCCCAATCAGGCAAATTTGTCAACAGTTTCTATTTATTTTAAATTACAATGTGAGATTCTTTTTGTAATGTTTCTCCATATATACAATAGAAGCTGTGAAGAGAGAATTAAATTTAGACTGTTCTTCTAATGCTATATTTTTACTTGCTTTGCTTTTCTGTTCTGGGCATTATATTTCAGTAGAATCATATAAAGTAAAACCATGACCATAAGTGGATTCCATAGAGTTGCACATTAAAGCAGACCAAACAATAAGTAAGACTTCCATAAAACATTTGTTCAACCTTATGTGAAGGCTTTAATAAAGACAGGAGACAATTGGCAGAGCTTTTCAAAAACCGCCTTTGTGAAATCCTGTCTTGGGAATCAACTTCTCATTTCACTTATGCAAATTGCTGATCTTGTATTTCTTGCATCCAACAGATCCATTAAAATCATTAATAAAACAAATTGTTTTGCCCAAATAAGTCTCCTCTAGTTTACAAAAGGCAATTAGCCTTTGGCATCCTGTCTAACAGCTGTTCTGCTATAGATATAACAAAGCCAGACTTGCCTTTTCTTGAAGGTAACCTATTGCCATGCAACCTCTTTGCTTCAGCTTATTCTAGGGCTCAGACTGAGGAGAGGCTTCAGAGCAGCATGCTTAAATGTGAACATGCAGAAGATGTACAGAAAGCAGAAGTTTGCCTGCTTGGGCATGGAAAGGATTGGCTATGGTCCAGTTTCCAAAGCATGTAGATTGGATGAATGACAAAGGAGTCTATGATTTCTAGTGTGTTGGATATTCTCCTATCTGTACACTGGGCTAAAGAAGCTCAGTTCAAGAGAAAATCTGGCAAGGAAGGGAACACCCGCTTCTTATCATAAACTTTACTATACTTAAATTGAAATGCCCAAGAATAAAACATCTGGAAATCAGCTGGCAGAACAAACAAAGGGGAAACATTGCTTTATGTTTTTATACATAAAAAGTAAACAAAAATACCTCCTGGTATCATAATCAGAAATAACTTATTAGATTTTTTAAATAATTGGACAGCCTTTTTTATGTGTGATGGAACCCTTCCAATTTAAAACTTCTCCATATATGCTTTATTTATCTTCACTACACTTCCTATTCCTCCTATTCCTTTGAAAAACAGAATTCTTTAACCTCAGAAATTTCATAGGAGAAAACTGAGACTTTTTCCAATCTTAGGAGAGATTGATCAAGTATCTTTTGAACTGAAATCTAAATATCATTCGCGAAAGCACAAATGTTATCTTTGCATAGAAATAATTAATGAATAAAGGAAAATGTTGGATTTCCTCTCCTGAAAACTACATTGGAAAATCATCATTTTATTAGTATTCAGGGAAAAACTCTTTCTACAAAGCCTTACAATAATCTGTTTTACCACTTTTCTTTTCCCTACTTTCAAAGTGTATGTATAGCAACTCACCGTATATACTTAAACATATAATACAAAGAATCAGCACAAACATAACTTTAAATGGGTATAATTCAAAATACAAACCATACTGTGGCATCAAAACAAATAAGTGAAACTTTTTGACACAGGAATATTTAGAGTTCAAAACCGGTTAATATCAATTCACCTTAAATGTTATTGTTAATATTTGAAGCTTGGGGCTTTTCCCTGGTGATGTGTTTGGCAGTGATCATCCAACTCTGGAAAAGATCTTAGAGCTGAACTTCACATGTAAGAGATATTAACATCAATCCATAGCCCTTCCCAGGAAATCTGGAAAAATAATTATTAGCTGAGTTCAGTTATTAGCCTGCCTGGGTAGAATATACTAAGCTATACTGTTCAGCTTGTATTTTCTGATGTCAACTTCTTTAAGAGACTGTTTTTTTAATTGAGAAATAATAGCAGCAACAAAAAAGTATCTGAAACAATGCATATATTGCAAAGAAATATGAAGGAATGTTTACATAATCTTTCTCTCTCATTGGAGAATCACAGATTTCCCACATTACTAGTCTTAACAATTCTAGGTTGGACTTATTTTGTTGCATGAATGAAACATTCATACAATAAATAAAATTTAAATAGAAATTGATTGAAAAAAACTTACTTCACTCAGTTGAGAGAATGCTAATTTAGACTTTCAGTAATTGGACCATCGTATCAAAAACAAAATATTGTTTCATTTTCAAATTACAAAGAATGTGTTTGAAATGATGAACATCAGATTTAGAAAGTAAACTACCATACTAGTAGCAGCCCTAAGCTTTTCTCTATAACGCAGTGTAATATACAGGCACCACAGCTCACTGTCTTAGTAGCAGACTCCCTGATCAGAGTAAAGTGTTCCTTATGATTTAATCCTTCTCCCACTGACCTTGGCATTGAGCTTGCTGAATGTTCCTGTACCCAGTTGGTACATTTTGAAAAAGGCAACATTGCCACTCTCATTGAACCAGGTTTTGGTAAAAGCAAATCAGGTCTGCTGCTTCCAGGATTTAATATTTCTAACAATCCAGCCACCTGGCTCACATGATGAAATTATAATCTTGGAGTAAGGATTTACCATTAGATTTAAAATGTTGAAATGTCTTTTCATCAATAAAGCTCACCAGATTATCCTAATCCATTACTATTGGGATTCTATTCATGTGGGGATTGAACAGGACTCCTTTTCTTGACTATTCAAAATGGTGTCTCTATCTCAAACATTCCCATGACTATTCACAAATAATTCACATTCACTCAAACCCTTTGTTTACCAACTCATTCCTAAAAAATTCCCAACTAAGCAAGTAAAAGTCAGCAGTCTTGTAGCAAGTCTCTCACTGTCTCCCATCAATAGTAACATGGCCGAAATAGGTGTAGAATAAGCCGAATAAAAATTTTAGAAAATGGGTATCCTGGTGTCTGCCAACTATAAGACTGGAAAATACCCATCTAATAGTAAAAAAACCCCATGGAGATTTCCCAACATGGAAATCCAAAGCCACCAGACCTCATGACTCAGATGGTAGAATCTCATCAATTCAGTCTTTAACCAGCCACTCCTTATTGCAGTAACTTAAACCATGTGATCATAATGACATTGATCTGTCCAACAGCACCAGTCCCGGGAAATAACCTGAGCAGTTGCTGGTGCTTCTGAGGCTTCTATAAAAGCCATAGTGGCGATAATAAGGACTGTAAAACCAGAATTCTAGAGTCTCCACTCTTTATGCATCCAGAAGTCTCCCGCATCTTCCAATCCACATGATTTTTACACATGCCATCCTCCACTTCTAACAATCATTTACAATTAGCAATGCAGTTCCCAAAACACTATCACTCAGTTAGTTGCTGAGGGACACACCACCAAAATCAACAGCAGCATCCCACAGACTGACTTGGTCAGGACTCATATTAAAGAAGAACTTTATCCAATGCCAGGAGTTTTGAATTGCTCAGGCATACAAAATATCTCATCAGACAACATGGTCAAAGTATATTTGAGAACTGCTGCCATCCATCTTTCTCTAATGGTCAACACTGAAGCTGAACAGGACTGAAGGAGGCTTTCAATTGAAGCTGTGTTCAGGCACAACAGAGGGTGTCTGACTCAATTATAAAATGCTCTCAATAAGAAAATTAAAAGAGAAAAGTGCTTCCCAAAAGCTAATTATGTGTATTTATACATACTGTAGAAGAGTCATTTTTGGAATACCATTACTTGAGCCCATTATTGGATATAAGTAATGTTATAAAGAGTTGTCTTATTAGTATAGGCAATCAAAAAGATTGTAAAGGTTAATCTAGACAATATTGTAAAAGATTCTTTCTTAATGGATTTTGAATAACAACAAAAATGAACAGAATAATGGAAAAAAGTCTATCCATTTCTCTTTTCTGTAAGGACAGGGACCGTATATTTTTTTTATGAGAGATTAAATCTTTGGCATTTAACATGTCCATTACACACAGTTTTATCATTTTTGTTCAAAATAAGTTATTTTTAGACCAAAGATACTAAGAAGAATACTATTTAAAATATGTTAAGCTTTTAATATTATAGGAAGTTTTTCTCTGGGAACAACATGAAATATCATGTCTGAAACAAGAACAAAAGCAGTGGGCTAGTATTAATATTTATGAGACATCTTATATAAAAGCATGAAAGTAGTTTGTTATTCTTATACTTTTTAGATTTTGTAACTTAAAAACAATGTAAAACACATATAGTAAAAAGGAGCGATGAAGAAATAAATAAATAAATAAAACCTCCTTTTGAAACACATATGAGAAAATGTGACTTTGGAAATATCTAGAAGATGTGCCAGCAGTACATTAACAACACAGAACCTAGACTCAAAGGATCTTATCTGTCTTCAATTCCAACCCCCTGCTCAAGATCTCCTGCAGGAGATCTTATCCCAGTCAAATGGTTGCCCGGTCTATTTCTGAAAAACTCATCACGGCCTTTAAAAGATGAAAGACCTTTCTAGAGTAAAGATACCACTACAAAAAAAGCTGCCTCGAAGGAGCTACTAGAAGCAATAGGGCTTCTTCTGATAATTATACTGTAGCAATTAAGTCTACAGCAGTGAGGCAGTTCTTTGAATGTTCCCAAAGTGTTTAGTACCTTATATATATTATAAAGGAACCTTGAATTACAATGAAATCACAATCCTAAAAAAGCATTTTCAATTGCAAGGAAAATAGCAATAGCACTTAGACTTATATACTGCTTCACAGTGCTTTACAGTCTTCTCTAAGCAGCTACAGAGTCAGCATATTGTCCCCAACAATCTGGGTCCTCATTTTACTGGCCTCGGAAGGATAGAAGGCTGAATCAACCTTGAGCCTGGTGAGTTTCGAACTGCAAAATTGCAGTCAGCTGGCAGTCAGCAGAAGTAGCCTGAAGTACTGCAGTCTAACTACTGCACCATTATGGATGATGATGCATGTTCCCTCATAACACAAGTTAAGTATCAGTGATATTTTCTTCAAATGATTTCCTTGTGTTTTTATTTCATTGAAATCCATTGGGAAATTATTCCTTTTGCAACTATGGCTGTGCACACAATTTTTGAGTAGTGAAAAATGTGAAAGTTTGCATATTTTGTTCTATCATTTCCTATTTATTTTGATGTAAGATAATTTATAACTTATTTCAAATGAGAAGAAAGTTTCTCGGCAACCAAATAAGACAGACAGACTTAATGGATAATGAGAACTGAAGAAAAAACAATGCTACCAACCTGCCTTCCAATGAAGACCTGTATACTGCACAAGTCAAAAAGAAGGCTATGAAACTATCTACAAACCTCTTACATCCTGGACATAAATTGTTTCAACTGCTACCTTCAAAACAATGCTATAAGGCACTACACACCAGAACTACTAAACACAAGGACAGTTTTTTCCTGAATGCCATCACTCTGCTAAACAACTACTGTATTTTTTCACGCTAAAAGACACATTTCGCCCCCCCTCCGCAAAGTGGGTGGAAATGCCTGTGCACCTTATAGAGTGAATATTGTGGTAGGGGAGGGTGGTTGGTGCGCTGCCGGGAAATGCTGGACCCTTAGCAGCTGAGCAGCTGATTGGCAGTTGGATTGGACTCCTAGAATACCACCGATCAGCTGTTCTAGGTGGGGGCGATTGCCATCACCACCAGTGCCTAGTGCCACCTGTTTGCCGCTGTCCATTCACCACTGCGGCCAATCACCACTGGCTGTTTGCCACTGGGTGTCCGCCACCACCTGTTTACCGTCACCCAATCGCTGCCATCCATTTGCTGCTGCCTGTTCACTGCTGATGGGTGGCAGTGAACAGGTAGTGATGATCAGCGGCTAACGCATGGTGGCAAACATATGACAGTGATCAGCAGAGCGGTGAACGATGGTGGCAAATGGGCTGTGACAAACAGATGGTGGTAGGTGGTGGCAGTGGCTAGCCTCTCACCTAGAACAGCTGATCAGCGGTATTGCAGGAGGCTGATCCAACTGCCAATCTGCTGCTTGGCACCAAAGGCTCCAGCGTTTCCTGGCGGCAGTAACAGCTCAGCTCAGTTCACCAGTGGTGGGTGAAATGGAGTGGAGCTGGGTCTATGGTAACATGTTGAAGTTGACCAGGCTGTTTGCTGTTTGCTGTGAGGACACTAGCCAGATGAATGGATGCTGGGAGGTAGAGGCAGATTTTTTTTCTTGTTTTCTTCCTCTAAAGCTAACGTACATCTTATAGTGAGAACAATATGGTTAATCCCACAATATTGTCAAACTATTTACTTAAATTATATTATTATTATTATTCTCGTCTTTCCTATTACCTATCTCCTCCCATTTATGACTATAACCTTGTTGCTTGTATCTTTATGATTTGTTTTGTTTTATTTAGTTTCCTAGTATGAGTTGATTGCTTATTTAATATCCTTTGACTATAACCAAGTGTTGTATTTTATTATTCTTGATGAATGTATTTTAATGTATCTTTATGTAACTTACGATTCTTGATAAATGTATTTTTATGTACGGTGAGAGCGTATGCATCAAAGACAAATTCTTTGTGTATCCAATCACACTTGGCCATTCTATGAAGGATGATATTCTTGCAATTATTGAGTTAGCTGATAATCAAGAAATATTTGTAACTTCATTGTGTTTTTTTAATTCCATAGTCACTTCTTCAATATTATGTACATTCTCTGATTCCATGTCCTGTATTCAATTGTCAAGCAAGTCATCCTACTTTAAAATATGAGAAGTGAAGAGTTTGAAATGTATTTATCTGGAATTGGCTGAGACAGGCTGGAGAATCTTCTGATGGATCATGTACCCCACCATCCACCACTGACCAGTTTATTCCAGATACTAATCTAAAATCCTGTTTTATGAGAGTTCAATGAGAGTCAATCTGTAGCATTTGATATATGTGTGACTCTATGGGTGGAAATTTCACAGATAGTCCTAATAGAAATATTGAATAGCATCTGCCATCATCTGTAAAATTACAATAAGGATGGATAATTTTCCTATAATTTCCCTCAACAGAATGTTTTTTCAAGATTCTCTCTGAAGTTTCTCTAATTGCATTTTGTAGTTATTGAAAATGAAAGACCTTGCTATTTTCTCTCCATTACAATCTGTGCCTAATACCATACATATTGTAAGAAATATGCAACAGATAAAAGCCCTCCTTTTTTTCTATTTGCCTAAAAGTGAAGTAAGCAGGAAATGAAGAGGAATATAAAGAACCCAGCTGTAAATTTTGAGATGGCAATTCAATGGCTCAGTTTCTTTTCCCAGATCCTCTCATCTATACGTACTGCTTCTGTTACTTAATGACTATATATATATATATATATATATATATATATATATATATATATATATTGTGATTGGAAGGACCAATCCTGTTAGGAACTTTGAATCTGATGACTGTTAGATCATGGATTGACGTCAGAACCAGGAAACGTTAATCTGATGGGCAAGCCAGTTAATTAGCACGTTGCCTTAATGGGTATAAAAGGAACGAAATGACTGTTTGAATTTCAAAAGGGAGTCCTAACAATTTTGCTTGCAGTTTTGAATGAGAACGTTACTCCCTTTAGTTTGATTTGATTGTGAAATGACTGTTTGAATTTCAAAAGGGAGTCCTAACAGTTTTGCTTGCAGTTTTGAATGAGAACGTTACTCCCTTTAGTTTGATTTGCGGGACCGGCCTGAACCTTCAACCTCCTCTGCTTCTCAATCAGGTTATCAGCCGGGAACGGCTGACAATGAGGAACTTATGGAGACTTCAGGTGAAGGTAATAATTTAGATGATTGCTGGGTGGATGTCAGAAGCAGGCGTCTCCTTACGAGAAGAAACCAACGGGAGCACAGGAGGAGGGCAGATCAGTAATTAGACTAATTAGCTGCTGCTCTATAAAGGGAGAGAGATGACTTTGCACCTTGTCCGGAACAAAGTGTTTGTTTGCAAGGAGAACCGAAGATTTTGGCTTGGAGGATTTAAACCTGAAATATCTTGTTGGGCCTTGGATTTATTTCGTTGGAACTATTAACTTGGACTATCTTGTGGAGGCTAACTACAGCTGTTATCTGTGAAGATTCCTGTTTGCTGCCTTTATTTACGAGGACTGCTGCTTTCAGCCTTATCTGTTTATTTTGGAAGGTGGGACATAACATATATATATATATATATATATATATATATATATATATATATATATATATATATATATATATATATATATATTCTTAAGTTTTTGCGGGTACTTACATGTATGGCATTTAGTTTTGTTCGGGTAAAGCCTATGTGACAAAGGAAAAATAACTCCATTCATATGTAGCTGGCTCACTTAGGCAAGCAGTCCCAATTAAATGTCAGGTGATCTCACCACTTTTAACTGCAAGCGATTTGACCTTTACTTTAGGCTGGAATGTGAAAATTATCATTCATGTATGCTAGATTATCTGTGACTTTCTTCTGAATCAAACCTATTTTCTTTCAGCACATTTTTCATTATTTCTAAAAGGATATCAAATTTGCTTTTCTATTCCTGGATTGCTCAGTCAGCAATCCAGGAATATGGCACACTCAGCAAATGTGCCATTGTTTTAATCAGTTTTGGAAGTGCCTTTCTGAATCTCCAGAAAGCCAGGATGATTTCCAAACAATGCTGATGATGATGATGTAGTTTGGAAAGGCACCTCTGTAATTTCTTTTTGAACTGGTATTGTCATGCCACTGTCCGAGTCTGAATCTGAGGAGGAAGATGAAAAGTTGAAGGGGGTGGGAGTATGGCTCCATGGGCTGTGGAAGAAACTGGGCAAGGGCAAAGTCTGACTGGACAGAGTAGGGGAGAGATAGAACAAGGGAGAGGGAGTTCAGAGGAAGACCCAGGCCCACCCCTGTTCATCCTAGGGTATACAGGGAGGAATGGAGAAGAGAGCAATGTGGGTTGCCTGGCTTACAGGGGAGGAAAGGACCCTGATTCCTTTCATTAGCCACACCTGGGTAGGGAATTTAAAAGAGATGCATGCTGAATGTGGTGTCTGCTGGGAGCAAATGTGAGTTTATCTTGTGTTAACATTGCTTACATTATCTGTGTTCTTGGCATCTTTCCAACTGTGTTGAGTTATTGCCGTGCCTTCACATCTGGAACTCTTGTTCCTGCCCTGCTGAACTAATTATCTCTTTTATTTATTTATTTATTTATTTATTTATTTTGTCAAGCGATTATAAGATAACAGGTACAAATATAACCATAGTTATGAATACATGAAATTGATACATATAAGAAAAATAAAAAGAAACAATAGGACAGGGACAGTAGGCACATTGGTGCACTTATGCACACCCCTACAGACGTCTTAGGAAAGGAGTGAGGTCAATAGTAGACAGTCTAAGGTTAAAGTTTTTGGGATTTGAGAAGAAACCACAGTGTCAGGTACAGTATTCCAGACATTGACCACTCTGTTGCTGAAGTCATGCTTCCTGCATTCAAGTTTGATGTGGTTTACCTTGAGTTTGTATCTATTGGGTGCTTTGTATTGTTATGGTTGAAGCTGAAGTATTCATTGACAGGTAGGACATTGCAATGTATGATTTTATATATTATACTTAGATTGGACCGAAGGTGGCATAGTTCTGGATTTTCTAGGTCTAGAATGTCAAGTCTGGTGGCATAAGGTATTCTGCAATGAGTAGAGGAGTGGAGAACTCCTCTTGTGAAATATTTCTGGACTTTCTCAACTGTATTAATATCAGATACATAATGCGGGTTCCATACTGATGAGCTGTATTCAAGTATTGGTCTAGCAAATGTTTTGTATGCTCTAGTTAGTAGTGTGATATTACTAGAGAAAAAAGCTACATAAGATTAGGTTAACAACTCTTAATGTTTTTTTGGCTATGTAGTTACAGTGGGCCCTAGCACTTAGATCATTAGAGATGAGCATTCCAAGGTCCTTTACAGAGTTTGGATCATCAACAAAGTCTTGACTATTCATCTTGTATTTTATTTTCTGATGTTTTTGCCAATAGTAAGTTACAGCATTTATTTGTTGAGATTTGATGTTGACATTTGTTTGACCATTCCAATACATAGTTGAGGTCTTTTTGAAGGGTAGCAGTATTGTCTGTGGTGTTGAATAGCTTTACATCATCAGTGAAGTGAATGTAGTTGCTCTTAATATGATCACAGAGGTCATTTATGTAGAGTATGAAAAGAGTTGGTCCTAGAACACTGCCTTGGGGGACATCACTGTTGACAGGTACAAAATTTGATATGATGCTCCCAATTTTGACCATTTGTTGTCTGTTTGACAGGCAGTTTGAAAGCAGCTATCCAGTTATGCACGTGTCCAGAGATACCATAAGATTTTAGTTTTAGTAGTAGTTTGTCATGTACCACTGAATCAAAGGCTTTAGAGAAGTCTATGTAGATTGCATCTATTGCTTTGCCCTGATCGAGTTGTGTAGTCCATATGTTTTTGCAGTGTAAGAGTTCCAGATTACAGGATAGTTTTTTTCTGAAACCAATTTGTGCTGTATATTTTAATATATCAGTTTAACTTAAAGTCCCATTTAATTTTAAATCCATAAAGACATATCCTTTCTTATTTTCACTTTCTCTAATCTCTGGAACTATTGTATGCAATTTTGCCTGAAGAACAAACTATTATTTGCCAAGAAACAATTTTTAAATGCAAATTTTCTTGATTGTGTTTTGTTACATAAATCCCTGATACTTCTCTGAAATAAATTTTCATGGTTTAATGTTTTTTTAAAAAGAAGCCTCTAACTATAATTTCTCTTTTTTAATGCAGTTTTCAGAAATGTTATTTTCTAGATGCACTTCTCACAATGTTTAGAGTGTATTCTTAAACATGTTTATACAGAGTAAAAAGAATGCTAATGTATTTTGTTTATTTTGTTAGTCCTTGCTATATTAATTTCTGATAGATCTCCTTTATATCTCTGAAAGGTAAGGTTTTTCTAGGATTACTGGCAGTTATTAAAAATCTATTAAAAAACAGAAATGGAAAAATGAGACTCTTCTGTGTACAAAGGCTATAGTCTTTCCTGGAACTTTACAGAGACAGAAAAATATGCAATAGGCACTGTTCTTTAACTTGACATCATTATGCCTCTCATTTTAGTTATTTTTTTTAAATAACATACTTAGCATGTAACAGTCTAGTAGATCCTTGATTATAATTACAGAATTTATTAAAATGTATCCTGCTGATTTCTAAAGGCAGTGAAACATGCAGATATGCTTGCTTTTAATTAAACCAATAAGGTAATATTTTGGTCTTTATCTCAAGACAGTTCCTCACTGAGATCTGAGGATATTTTGCTATTACTCAAAACCAACAAGAAGTCATGAAATATATTAAAATACACAAGTTTGATTAATTTTTTGGTGAATATACTGTGCAGAATGAATAATCTGAATCGATTGTTATTTAATGTTAATTCAGTGTTTTTCCATCCTCATGAAGAAAGAGGTTGATGTTTTCACATCTCAAAATCCATTCATAAATTTTTTATTCTGAAAATAAACATTATTCATCATAGAATGGGGATATATCAGAGTCAGACTTTTGAGTAAGGCTGTAATCCTTTGGATGAGGACTCTGACATTCTAATGGCTCTGAAAACACATCTCTACAGCATGCTAGAATGTGAGAAAACTATGCATTGAACACAGCCCCCAAAGCCAATTTGATAAATTGTAAATAAAAGCTGTTTCTTACCACTTTTGAATAGATGGACAGAGCAAATAGGACCCTTTGATAGTCTGAAAAAGAATGAATCCATCAACCTGCCCTTTGGATACACATTACTGCCTTCTTTTGTGTCCACTTCTAGCTGAAACAAGGCATTCCAATAACCACTGGTGGGATGTGGTGGGGAATCTTATTGTATACAAAATAGGCAGCTGGTTTAGCATTCCATTTACCTACTTTTAATGACTTCACACACAGAATGGAAATAATTTGTTTCGATAAATGTGAGAAAAAGTATAACATATGTCCATTTAGGAGTCATTAAATGCTGAGCACTTAAAAATTAGGGCTGGATACCTGAATATTTAATCAGATATGTGATTTGGAATTGGGGGCACCATTTTCTCCCTGTTAGGCTCCACATTTTTATGAGTAACATAACAGGAACATACAACATGTTTTGGCATATTTGGCTTGGCATATTTGTGTAAGATAAATTTAGCTGGTAGACTAAAATACATATTGAAAAATATGTAGCCAAGCTAAGGGAAGATGGAAGAGTTGATCCACATCTGGATCAATACATCACAAAAAACAGCAGGCTAGCAGAAGCCTAAAATTATTGACTAAATTCAACTTGAGTTATTCCAGGGAATCTAACAATTGGATTATAAACACAGCTCTGCTTTCATGGTGCTATGTGTCAAGCTTTGCATTTAAATTTTTAAAATTCAGAAATGGAGAAAGATAGATTAAACTCAGTGAATAATATAGCACTTGTGCCTCTTGAGATGGAAAAGCATTTTGTGTAGTCTGCTAGGATGCATTTGACCTCATACATATTAGACTTGTTACAATGAGAAAATGTGATTTATTGCAGGAGTTAGTTCCTTGTATTCCTTGTATGAGAAAAATGCTCATGCATACTGGCTTCAAATGATAATGTGATCATTGTCTCCTAATACTAGATTATGTCAGTAGCTGTGCCCTCAGCCCATATTTATTTTACTATACTTCAATTTTCTCACAGTAGTGGGATGCATGTTTACTTTTGCTTTCTTCTGATTCTTTTTTTTTTGTTTATTCATGAAAGTTTTATGGAAGCCTATATATTTTATTTATTTATTTTATCAAGCAAGTATTACATAACAGGTATAAGTATAAATATGGTTATGAATACATGAAATGGATACAAATAAAAAGAAACATCAGGACAGGGACGGTAGGCACGTTGGTGTGCTTATGCATGTCCCCTAAAGACCTCTTAGGAAAAAAGTGAGGTCAATAGTAGACAAAATAAGGTTAAAGTTTTTGGGGTTTGGGGAAAAACTCTGAGAGTCAGGTAGTGTATTCCAGACATTGACCACTCTGTTGCTGAAGTCATATTTCCTGCAATCAAGTTTGGTGCAGTTGACCTTGAGTTTGTATCTATTGTGTGGTCTTGTATTGTTGTGGTTGAAGCTGAAGTATTCATTGACAGGTAGGACATTGCAATAGATAATTTTATTTACTACACTTAGGTTGGACCGAAGGCAGCATAGTTCTAGGTTGTCTAGGTCTACAATTTCAAGTCTGGTGACATAAGGTATTATGTTACGAGTAGAGGAGTGGAGAACTCTTCTTGTGAAATATTTCTGAATTTTCTCAACTGTATTAATATCTGATATGTAGTGCGGGTTCCAGACTGATGAGCTGTATTCAAGTATTGATCTAGCAAATGTTTTGTATGCTGTAGTTAGTAGTGTGATAGTACCAGAGAGAAAGCTATGTAGGATTAGGTTAACAACTCTTAATGCCTTTTTGGCACTGTAGTTACAGTGGGCTCTAGCACTTAGATAATTAGAGATGAGCACTCCAAGGTCCTTGACATAGTGGGGGTCATCAACAAGGTCTTGTCTATTCAGCTTGTATTTTATTTTCTGATTTATTTTACCAATAAGTAAGATAGAGCATTTATTTCTTGAGATTTGAAGTTGCCATTTGTTTGACCATTCTGACACAGAGTCGAGGTCTTTTTGAAGGGTAGCAGTATTGTCACTGGTGTTGAATAGCTTTACAATTTCAGTGAAAATAACGGAGTTGCTCTTAATATGATCACAGAGGCCATTTATGTAAAGAGAGTTGGTCCTAGGCCATTGTCTTGGGGGATACCACTGTTCACAGGTACAAAATTTGATAGAGGTCTTCCTATTTTGACCATTTGTTGCAGCTATCCAGTTATGCAAGTATCTGGAGATACCATAAGATTTTAGTTTTAGAAATAGTTTGTCATGTACTACTGAATCAAAGGCTTTACAGAAGTCCATGTATATAGCATCTATTGCTTTGCCCTGATTGAGTTGTGTAGTCCATATATTTTTGCAGTGTAGGAATTGCAGATTACCAGATAGTTTTTTTCTGAAACCAAATTGCTTCTTAGAGAGTAGGTTGTTTGTCTCTAAGTGGAGGATAATGGATTGGTTAATAATTGATTCCATAAGTTTACAGGTGACACAGCATAAAGAGATTGGTCTGTAATTTTCAACTAGGCTGGGCTCTCCCTTTTTGAAGATGGGGATGACCATGGCTAATGACCATAGGTTTGGCAAGGAGCTGATCCTGAAAGATTTTTCAAAGATTATGCTTAGAGGTTTGGCTCTGGCAGTGGATAGCTTTTTAAAGAAGTAGGCACACAGTCCGTCCGATAGAAAGAGATGGTTTTAGATTATGTAATGCTTTTTCAACATTATCTTCTGTAAAATTGATATGTATTAGATCATTGTAGTTGTCTGTGGTTTGACTAGGAAATATTGAGCATGATCCATTGTTGTTTACAAAGACTGAGCTGAAGAATGTGTTAAAGAGGTTGACTTTAATGGTTTCATCATTACAGTCTTTAACATTAGGTCCTTTTATGGATGGAAAGGACCTTGTGTCTTTTGTAAACAATTTTGTTGTTTACAAAATTATAGAAAGCATGGGTAGAATTTGTGCGTAGCCTTTCCTCTTGTTTAATGTGATAATTAGTGCATTCAGTCCTTATCTGGTGGCATAAATTTTTGTATCGACTTTTAAACTTGGCAACATGGCCAGATTTGTTTTCCCACCAAAGGGATTTTGGGGGGATTGGAGCTTTCTTATTGTTGTGGGTAATTTGTTTTTTCTAGTTTTGGGAGTTGTTATTCGTACATATAATTTGATAACTCTTTTGAGTTCAAGTAAAAATATGTTTTTAATAATACTGCACCCTTGCATGGTTTGCCAATTGCACAGTGGCAGATAAGAAAGCACTCCAGAGGGTTAATGTCATTGCCCAGAAGATGATCTCTCCTCTTTGGAAGAGCTTTATAGCACCCACTGCCTTAAGAAAGTTCAAAACATTCTCAAAGATCCATCTCATCCTGGGAGCCCTTTTTTTGAACTATTACCATCTGGCAGATGGTACAGAATAATAAAAACAAGGACAAATAGGCTGAAAAACAGCTTTTATCCCAGGGCAGTAGCTCTTTTGAATTCTGCTGTATAGTGCAGTATTGGTGCAGTGTTGGGGGTTTTCGTTCAATGTGTGGAGGGTGAAGTATGTGTGTTTGTGTTTATTTTCATGGTCATGATGTGCACTGAAGATTGTGTTTGATTTCATTGTACAAGGTGCAACGATAATAAACTAAACTAAACTAAACTAAACTAAACTAAACTAAACTAAACTAAATTTGTAATGGTCTTCGCAGTATTGCATCCAGTGAATAGAATTTACCAATCAAGAGATGAGTGATTGTTGTCTGTAAGATCATAGTTGGCTTTTTTAAAGTTATAATTGGGGATCCTGTCATTATGATGATTTTTGTGAGGTTTAGGGTTATATAGTTTGATTGTGCCATCAAGCATCTTTAGTTTTGCAGCTTTTTGGCATATGCATAACAGAGGACAGTGCTTTCTTAGCCATCTTCCTATGTCACCCAACATTTTGTACCAAGAATAGAGCTGATCACCCTAAAATGGTGAAAGACAAATCTATCAGTTTCACTTTTCCTTACATCTGATCTTTTTAAAAAATAAGACTCCAATACTTTCTTATCTATTAATGAAATAAAGGGGTAAACTTCGGTATGATAGTATATCAGAACGGAGAAGTCAAATATGCTCGCCTCATCCTGGAGGCATACCATGTGAATGAAAATGACAAAGCCATCTGTATGTGTGTATGTGTTTGTCAACAATGTCAAGGTGATGACCATGACTGTCAAATCAAAACTCACTTCCTTTTCACATGTGTCACATGTCCATGAAAACTCGCTGCAACATACTTTAATCTCAATCTTTCTAGCATACACACACACACACACACACACACACAAACACACACACAGCATTATATTCATTGTTCCCTACTTTTTCACTTTTCCTAATTCTCAGAGATAAATTATGGGGCCAGAGAAGATTTCTTTTAGAAGTCCTACCTTTTCGCACAACAAACAACTAACAGTTAAGCTTTGAAGTTGACTCTCCTACAATATTTGTGTCCACTCTTTCTAGTAATTAAACCATTTCATTATTTCTTCTCTGATTTAGGAAAACAATTAAGTCTTAATTCTTGGAACATCAACTTACAAGTGGCTTTTTTTGCTGCATCCCAGTAACTTTATTTAGGACAAGGGCAAATTCTATATTAAATAGAACTTATTCTGAACCTATTAATTTTAATGAAGCTGGTTATCTTGGTTTCTATATGAAAATAGCTTCAAAGTATGTTCAGACTAAAAATATATTTTCTTTTAATACAGTGCTTCTTTGAAGGTTGCAAAATTGTAAGTGTTAGAGAGATGTCTTTGTTGTACCTTGTATAGATTCATGGTCCCCCCTCACCAGAAGGATATGATATGAATTAAGAAAAATAGAAAATATCAGAGATTAGTTTATTGAGACAGAGCAGGATTATTTCACTAAGTATTAAAAACAATTACTATGGATGGTCGCACAGTAAGCCAGATATTTAGACTGGAAGTGGCATTTTATCCATTTATTAAATCCTTCCCAAGGATTTTGACTAGACAGATGTTGTTGTTAAAGTTATCACCACAGGATGAAAGTTGGTTCAGGTAAAATTGCTTTTTGCCATTGATTGATAGTAATGTTATCAATGTCAATGATGTTCAAGTGAAACTCCAGATATTTTGGGATTGTACCCAAGGCACCTGTGTACCAGGTACCACCCTTGTTTTTTTTTGCCACAATCATCCTACTTCTATTTGCAAGTCTTTCATTTTGTGATTTTCTCCAGTTTTTTTCCTTCTGTTCTGCTATTCCAGGTAAAAACACATCCGCTATCTAGACTTTTTAAAACCTTTCTTACCAACAAATGTTAAATCTGGGATGTTAAATGGCAGGTGCTTATTTGTTTGAATTCTGAAATTTTAGGGCACTTTTTAGGTTTTTATCTTCTGTTATTTTGCCTATTTGTAGTCCCACCAGTTCTTGCTCACAAGCAAATGGCATTTCTTACAGATATTTCCATGGCCCATTGTTGTTTGTGGTCAGTCTGTGTAATCTTCAAACTAAGTCATCCACTTTTTCTTCAACTTCTTTGCAGAGACAGCACTTGACTATCTGTTGCTATCTTCTAGATTCTGGCTTTGTATGCATTTCTTCTTAAGGCTTGGTCTTGTGCAACCAGAATTAGGCCTTCTGTCTCTTTCTTCAACTGTCCTACTCTTAGCCATTGCCAGGTCTTTGCTTGCTATTTTTTTTAGTGTACTAGCCATGTAATACTTTGCCTTACCATGTCTCCTTTGGATAGTAGTTCTTATTATTATAATATTATTCTAGCATTATACATTTTATAATAAATATGATATTATTATTATCATTGATATTATTATATTAGCATTATTATCTTGGTAAGATATAATTGAATTCATAGTTCAAGACTGCTGAAGATTTAATAATTCAAGTCCTAATCAAGAATGATTAAAGAATGATTAAATTTTCATCTGAGGATACAGGGCGGTTCCAAGCAAGACCTCTTTTCCTTTGGTAAAAGTAGGGTGTTTAGGTTTGATAAATTCAAAATTTCAAGACAGTGATATTGATCCAAGGGTTATGGTCATGATTAGTATAACAGTGGATTTCTTTTTCCATAAATGTTCAATTTCAATTTGGAAGTGCCAATATTTTAATGTTTTTATAGCTTTTCTTCAATCCTAGTATCACCAGTGGTATAATGGTATGTGACAAAGTTCTTGAGGGATGAGGGTAAGAGATGTTTCCTAGGAATTAATCAGACAGAAGGGCAGTGGCTTTATGGTCAGAGGAAGAAACTTTGGAAAGTCTGCTCTTATTGATGAAGTTGTTAAAAGTGGAAGTGGAAGATTGGTATATTCATACTTGCAAAATTCTAATAATACAGCCTTACAGAAAGTAGCCCATCTAGTCATATTCCTTGTCTGATTTACCTGGGAAACTAAGTATTATAGCAACATCAATGAACCAGACAATCTTTCTTTTGAAAGATTGTATATCAGGCATGTTCTATACGAGATGTCTCTCTGTTTTGATCTTAAAGTCCCATAAAATCTTAATCTGCTTATTTTCCAAAATCTTCTCAACTTGATTGATCCAGTTCTTGCTATATTTCAATCCAGATCTTTATTGGCAAAGCTTCCAATGACAAATTTTGATGCTGCTTAGAATCAGTTTGTTAAATTTTGCTTCAGCCACTGATCAAATGGTCAATTGTTTCATCCTTTTCACAACAAACACTTAGAGTTGTTCATTACATGATGAATTTTTTTCTGATTTAAAAATGCATGCTTATACTGCACTGTGAGTAAAACAGCAAATGTAATTGGTATTTATTCTTTATAAATCTATAGAAGATTGAATTAGAGGTCATCAGTGAATATGACCTTTATCTATAGACATTGGTTTTCTTATTATTAAAAACTACTATTACTGAGGCAAGTGAGAAAAACTGAAAATGAAAGGACATGATTTACTTTTCAGAACATGTTTTTGCTTCAGCTTTAATAGTATTGGAGGCTGAATCTTATAGCAATTTTTTATAGTTTTCTGCATCTTCATTCTAAAAGGAACAATATCCATTAATTAGGTTGTCATAAGATTTTATTTCCAATTGTACATTAGATGCTTTTTTCACTTCTGGGGGCTGAAGATATGGTGGTTGCACTGCTGAATGAACTGCAAGTGAATAGTGATACAATATTAATCATTATGAGAGGTAAGCTTGCAAAAATTCATAAATTCACAAGAGAAGTCTGTTTTCAGGACAATTTACTATTCAGACCCATGTTCACACTGTGAATGATTGTAATTACATGATGTGACAATAATGCATTCATAAAATGAAGCAGGAATGAACTTTTAGTCCATTATTTTAGGGCACCGATTCACAGCCAGCCACAAAATTAATACTGTGCAGACACAGCCATTTTACTGCAAAGAGTGGTAACTTAAAAAAAAAGTAATTTTATAGCTCCTGACCTTTGTCCTTGGAAAGAAACTGTTAGCAGAGAAACAAATCTGTTTAAGAACTCTCCAGATAAGTCACAGAGACTCTTGATGTGATTATTCTAAAGGGGATGACCACAGAATCATGATTACTGATAGGAATGGCTAAACTGTCTATTTAGAGTGTTTAAGACAGCACACAATGTCCTCTACTATGTAACACCTGAATCCTTACATATATGCATAGCAACCAAATCAACAACCTGTATTGTACTTGAGTCTTATCTATCATGTTGAGAGGGGCATCTAGGGCCCATTCTTTCCTACCAATACCTCTTGAAACTTCTTGACGTATCAGCATAATTCTTGGTGATATAATTTGTGTAGTTTATTTATTTATTTAGCATATGACAAATACATGGACTTATAGTAGCTCAAATGTTAAAGTGCACTCCATCCAGCCATTCAAGGACTAGGTGGTCTATGTTGAAAAAAATCAGATATTGGGCTGGTGTAAGCTCTTGATGGACATTTGGACACAATGTGATGGATATTTTGTCGAGGAGCACCACAGTCACACTGACAGGTAGATAGATATAAGACCCCACTTGAACAAGGAGTCCAGCCATTTGTGTAGCTTGTTATTATGGGTGGTTCTAGATCAGAGGTGTCAAACTCGATTTCATTGAGGACCACATCAGAGTTGTGTTTGACCTCAGAGATAGTGGGGAGCATGGCCAGGGTGGGCTTGGCCAGCTTGATGTCATTCATGTCAGGGGAGTCTATGGTGGCCTGAGTGCTCTGCCAGTGAAAATGGACTCCCGAGTTCTGTTTTTGGTTGCAATGGTCTCCTGCAACCATCTCCCAGCAAAAACAGAACTCGGGAGGATCACCTGCAGGCCTCCCAAGCTCCATTTTCACTGGCAGAGGCACTGCGGGCCAGTCCTTTCCTGTTTCCAGGGTGGCCCTGTGGACCAGATCTATGCACCCTATGGGCTGCGAGATTGGATTTGCACATGACCGAGAACCAGCAGCATTTTAGCATTACTTCTATACCCATAAAGCACAAAACACCTAACCGTAATATATTAATGTTTTATATGGAAAGTGCTTAGCAAGGTCATTCAAAAAGTGGTTTGTTTT
Source organism: Pseudonaja textilis (assembly GCF_049901715.1). NCBI lineage: Eukaryota > Metazoa > Chordata > Lepidosauria > Squamata > Elapidae > Pseudonaja > Pseudonaja textilis. The sequence goes on along the minus strand of NC_141992.1, from coordinate 157,724,635 downwards.
AGGTTATGATGGAATCTTAAAATTTATCTATAGACTTTGGGAAGATTTGATGGAGAGCAGGACTATTGGAAAGTCAGGTATCAGGCAAGATTGCAATTCATTTGACTGTCTCTTTTTTTTCTTCATCACCATGGTTGCATTCCTTACTAGCATATCAAGACTTCCCAGAAGGAAGAACATGCCATTTTTTCATCGTACTGCATGCAATTTTATTAAAGAGAAGGAGAAGCAGATATTAGCATTGGACTCTCAGCCAGGATATGCAATACTGTTTAATCAAAACAAAACTTTATATATGGTTCATGCTTAGAAGAATATTATTGTACCTTTGTTTTGAAAACAACAAGCTTATAAAGCAAGGAATTCTTGGAATGAAAGGTTTGAGGGATCCTATTATCTAGCAGTTGACTGTCTGTGCTCTGCCTTGAGTAGATGTTTTGCAACAGTGAGGTGATATGATTCTCTTTGCAGAAGAGAATATTTTGTCCTCCCAAAACCTTGCTAGTAGTTTCAGTAACTGATTGGAAGAATTGGCAGTAAGCTTGGAATGAACAACATGCATAGAAGCATCTTTTGGTTACTCAAACTGCTGATGAAGGGTTCAGAACAACAAGAATTGAAGCAATAACCCATTTTGATGTAGAGTGGGCATTTCTTACTGAACTTGCTCTGAAGATTTCAATGCTAGAAGGGACTGGGTTTTTTTCCCCTTTCGTGGCTCGCCCTGTCAGTGAGAGTGTTTTTAGTGGTTCCTTCATTAGACTGTTTTTTATTGTTAGCTTGTTTCATAGTTCCTTGATTGGATTATTGTTTATTTCTTGTATTAATCTTGGTGTTAATTTCTGTTTATGTGGGTGTTGATCAGTAGTGAGATTCAATTTTCTTTTACTATTGGTTCTGTCAGTGTGGCTTGCTGGACATAGCAGGGGAAGGATACTGTAAAATGTCCTGTCAGAGGTGGTGTTTGCCGGTTCTCCGAACTACTCAAAATTTCCTCTACCGGTTCTCCAGAACTGGTTAGAACCTGCTGAATACCACCTCTGGTTTTGATTGCTGGCAAAGCATTTTGGTCTTTTTGTTTCCTTTTTGGCTTTTTGACTGTCTCTTTTGAATAGAATGTAGATGTTTTTTATCTCTATCTGCCTTTTGATGGCTAATTGTCTGAGTGCCAGGCTTTCAGGAATTCTCTTGTGATTTTGGTGTAGGATGCTCATAGTTTCCCAGTTGAAAATATTGTAACATGTGTTCATGTGTTGTGAAATTAAGGAGTTTTCATCATATCTTCTGATTGCTGGTCGTGTTCTGCTAGTCTTCTGCCTAATTTGTCCTACATCATGGCTGTCATCCTGTTTTTTCTTCTGGGGCTGCTAATCTTTTGGTTTACTCACTGTAGGATGTTTACAGAATATCACAATTGCTTATGATAAAAACAGTGCATTTTAGCAGGATGCATCTTTAGATTAATTTAAAAAGTTACAATTTATTTTCCTTTTCTTGGCTTTGTTTACTCTATCTTATTCAACATTCAGTATATTAAATGATTCACTTAAGTCACTTTTTGTTGAATCTTTAATCTTAATCATTTACTTTATGTGCCAAGTAAAAAGTGAACAATAATTGGAATATTTGTTTGTAATTAAAAAAATAATAATGAAGGAACTAAGTCAGAAGTAAAAAATACATTTAGTTGAATAAATATCTAAGCAATATGTGTTGTCACAGGAATGTGGAAAATCTTTTTTCTTTCTTGTTTGAAGTGAAGGCTTGTTTTTCAAGCTATGCTAATACTTGACATCTTCTGGCAGATGCAATATTTTGATTCAATATACAAGCATAAAAAAATAATACATGGATAAAGAGAAAAATTTAGTATTCTCTGAAGAAGGTGGTGATGCCAGGCACTATAGCAAAATAGAAAAATTAGGAGTTAAGATCCATAATTATTTCAGAATTCTGTCAACTCAACTTGACTTATCCAACCCATCTCTCTGTTTCTCTCTGTCTCTTTCTCTCTTTTATTTGGCACATTAAATGTTAAGATGAAAAGTGTATTCATAATGGAGGAATGGATAGTGAGCATGATGGAACTTGAATTAGAAAAAGGGCACAATGACTGAATTAGAAATGGGACATTACCTAAGATGATTGGAAACTCCTTATTGACTTTTTGTGGAAAACAGGAAATAAAAGAAATGCTATATGCTTATGAAAAAGATAAAAATAATAGATTATAGACAAAATGTAAATAACCATAAAGTAAATTTATAATTATATGTAAAACTGCTGTAAAACAAAATTGGAAAATGCTTTTTTAGAATGCTTTTTTTCTTTTCAATTTCTTTTCTTTCTTCCCCACTCCCCTTCTTTCTATATAAGTTCTTATTAGTGTTTATTCTTTATTTAAATTTCTAGTAAAATTTTACTTAAAGAAAAATGAAAAATTATTTTATTATCAAACCAATGGGTGCTTCCCAAAAAATAAAGTCAGTTTATACAGAATATTAGACTGTATCAATTAGCATAATTCTATTTCCAGTGTTCTACCTAAAGGAACATTTCACTTTGTGCGGAAAGATTCAGAAGAAAAAAGATAAAAATTATATACATCTTTTGATTTTGTTGTAAACAAATATGGAAAGAGGAACCATATCTTGGATATAATCATCTCCATCTTGTTCGAAGGTTGAATCAGCCAAAGAAGGATTTGAAGCTTAAGGCAGAACATTATAGGTTTTCTGTACTATAACCGTGGGTAAGTTTGAGAGATGGCATATGTAGAATCTTTGTTCCTATTTAGCTCTGATGTCATAACTGGGTATTATGTATTTTTCAAAATTATAACTTTTAAGTTCATAAAACCATTCTTACCAATATACTGTTAATATATAATGCATTTTTCTCATCAAAAGGACAGCGTTTCCTTGCTTACTTTCTTTACCGTCTTTTTATCTTTCTCTTTCTACTCCATTTAGGGCAATTATACACACACCTAAACATACACACACTTTGAAGTTTTCTTCAGAAGGAAGAAACAACAATAACACATCAGTTCTTATTTTTGAAAAAAGGAAAAATAGTATTTAATAGGCTACCTTTTGAATATCTATAAGGCTTTGGCTCTCTTATTGCATTTTAAAAAATAAATTTTATTCAAACTTTTAAAGAAAAGATAAAACTTATACAAACTAGTACAAAACAGAGATAACAAAGAAAGAAAGAAAGAAAGAAAGAAAGAAAGAAAGAAAGAAAGAAAGAAAGAAAGAAAGAAAGAAAGAAAGGGGAAAAAATACTCCATCGTATTACACAACATTAAGTAAATATTCTCCAATAGATACAACTTAGAATATGTAAAATAGGAATGAAAAGTAAAAAATAAAGATGATAAAATACTAAAAAGAGAAATGGAGAGAAGACTGTTCAGCTATGCATAGGAAAAAAACTTTAAAGAGTTTGATCTGAAAGCCTAACTTAGTAGGGATGCCATATCTGTCAAAATGTAGGCAACTATAAGAGGCATTTTCTACCTCATTTTACAGTCATCAAGTGATCATTTGGCCTTGTGAAGCTCACCAGATATGGCAGCCTTGTGGATGACTGTGGTTCCAAATCCTTATGTATTATAAGTGGTCCTCAACTTATGAATTGCTGTGCTGCTTAACGACCATTTAGAATTATGATGGGGTACTTTATGGCTTGTAAAGCACTTCTGCCATTATAAAATGTCATTCCCCCCCCCCTCCATGTGGTAATGTGACTGCATTTCAGGCATTGGGCAAGCAGATCACCTTTACGACAGATTACCCCATGGTCATATGGCCATAACAGGGAGACAAAAAAAAAAGTCCATTTGGCAGAACGGGTTTACACTACAACTGCAGCACTTATTTAATGATCGCAGAGATTTGCTTAATGGCCATCATAAAAAATGTAAAATTGGATCTATTCATGTGGATGCCTCTAGTTGCAATTATAATGACTTATAACCAGAAGTCTGGTCCCACTGTACTGTTGATTCTAGTATTAATTTTTAAAAGACCAGCAAAAAAACAAACCCAAAAGGAAATGTGAGCAGTAAATAAATCAATATTTCATACCAGTAAAAGAAAAGAAAGAGTCTATTTGTCTGATAGCATTGTTTGCCCTTTTTCTATGAAGAGTTTTGGAAGGAGGAAAACAAGTTTATGAAGCCAAACTAGCACAGCTGGGTTTTATTTCAAGTATAACTGTATAATTGGAAAAATCCTTTCTTGACTTACTGACTAGATCACACACACAGTAACTGAAAAATGAATATGTTTTGGATTCACTGATCTGTGCCTAATTTTAAAGCACCAGAATTATGTATTTTTTAAAATCACTCAGGGGGACTGCTGAAAGAAAGGTTCAAACAGTCATTTCCAAATTATGTTTTATGGAGCCAGATGAAAGATGTGGTGCATTTAGTCTAATCACTGAGTGGTTATAGCAATTAAAATACCCCTGTCTTATTACAGAAATTGATATTTTTCATCCAAACTCATTTTGTCATCTATTGTGCTTCCTAGTGATGAGATGTTAAGTTCTTGGCTGATGCTTTCTCATCAAGACAACTGTTCACTTTTTCTCTCCATCATCTTTGTTTTCTTTTTCTGCAAGTCAAAGGGTTTCCTAAGGATAAAAGTAGCTCTATATTTACAAATGATCTGGTCTTGCAAAGCTGCTATTAGTTTTAATTAGACACTGGTAGCTAGGTACATTCTACTCTTAGCAATACATATCATTAAATTCAAAAATAATCAGCTGACCTTTTCAACGAGGCACTTTCCATGTCAAAATTCTGACCTTCTTAGAACATGTCTTGAGCTTCTGGTGCACTAATTGTCAAGTATACAATTAGGGTATATAATAAAGCCAAGGCTTATTATGTCTGAAGTGTTCCATCAAGTACTGACAACAGGGCCTGAAATGTGTTAAAGACACTAATGTAAATTATTTAGATTCTCTGCATGATATGAGCACCTTTTATATTCAATCCTTTTGACTTGAAGCAATTATAATAGGCAACAACACTGACACAATCATAGGAGCAACTTTTGGCCATTTCATTATTTTACTATCACAGAGACATAATTGGGGCATATTTTCATTGCCACCATATTTTATTGCAATGCTTTAACCTTGTAGGTTGAAAGTAAGAATTCTTTTAAACATTGAAAAGAATGTGGTGAGAATTCTAGCAGATATTTAAGATAATTATCCAGTTTCAGAACAGTATAGTACTAGAGCTATTTTAATCCATCATGACTGCTAGAAAATCTCTTTTAGAGATATGAGAAGTGAATTAAATGCTTCACATTCATAAGAAACCATCTGTCCAAGATTTGCTTCACTGGTTTGCCAGAGTGGCTTCCTATAAATTTCTTAATGTGACTTAGTTCACGGATCACAAATGTGAATATTACTACATTTTGAATGCTTTACCTAAAAGTCTTGATGTTGTCTGTTTTATTTTAAAAATCTAACTATCCCTGCTGCCTAGAATCTCTGTAAAGATACAAATATCTAATCAGCAATGTTCAATGTTAAAAAAGAAAAAGTGTAATAATAAGCATATCATAATATGCAGTTTTTCAAAGTCAGTGAGAAACCACTTTTAATATGAATTAGAAAGTGAAAAGGTTGTCTTAAAATATGTATTTGGTGAAAGGAATATATTCAAAGGAATGAAATTCAAATGACAGCTCTAAGAATATAAAAAGCTGCCAAATCTTGTTTTTCTGCTTTTTCTCCTTGTCCTCTTTGTTTAGCATAATGTTTTCTCCTTAGCAGTTTAAAAATAGGCAGTGTTGATTATTTTAACCTAGCTATTATTTCTGAAAATAATATTTTTGCTGAGGCTGATTTAATGAGTCTGGTGATTTACTAATTAAAATTCTAAAATTAGAACAAATGACAAATGTGATGTCAGAATTTCCTGGCCAAAGAAGAACTTGTAACTTAATAATGATCAATGAACACTTCTGGCCTTTATGACATGGTACATTCATTTTCTGAAAATTGTCTTTGATCTGTTAATTATTACCATATTTTGAATCAGCATTAAGAGAACTTCTTTTTCAAGGTATTTTCCATCCAGTAGGAATACCTATGCAAAATGAATAAGCATCATTTTGTCAGCATTTTGCGGAAGTGGGTAATAAAACTTCTATTGCCTTTCTAATTAAAGATGGAGAAATCATAGGAATAGGGAGCAATACCACTGCATGCAGCCATGGCATTAACATACTGTTTTTTCACGTTCATGCTAGAGTTCAGTCTAGCATACATTGTGAGAAGAAATGATAAAATTATGAGTGCTTTACATATTCAAAAAGTCTGTGTTAGAAAAAAAAATCACTTAAAGCATGTTGGAGACACTACAATGATCTTTTTTATTAAAGCAGGTTACAGAAAGCTATGGGTCTTTTGCTATTTAATGTTTACAAGTAAGAAATATTTATCACTGACAATAAGTTTAAAATTAACCTTCAAGTGATTAAAATATATTAACATAAATCTTAATTTCAGTGCAAGAGATACTTAGGGATATTTTATGGCAATTTAATTATTTAACAGCACTGCTTACTCAATTATTGCCTCCATTCTGTGTTTAATATGGAGTGTTAACTCGATTATTTGGTGAATTGGGGAAAACATCTCTATGTGAATAAATTACAAACATGAACAAATATCTCTAAGAGTGAAATTCTAAGCATACCTTTCAAAAAACACTCTTACTGAACTTAAAGTGACAAACAAAAATCATAGTCAGAAATGTGTTTATGACAAAGTGAATCACAAATATTAAGTGGAAAGAAGAAAATCTGTCTAAACATAGATTACTTTAGGGATGTCATAATACATTTTCTGTGAATAACTTTAATAGCAAATCTGTAATTATTTAATTCATGCTTATTGTTAATGCCTGTCAGGGAACTGTTAACAGGCATTTAATTTTCCACACTCTGAATTATTCTGGCTGCCACATGCTTGTCTTTTTAATTGTATCTTTTCTCTGACTTGATCCTAGAGCAACATAATTTCCCACATGTGCTCTCACCTTTCAACTGTGCCAACTGCAAAGATAATCAGCAGGATCAACTAACAAAAATGGCAAATAACTCTCTTTCCTTTTTTTTTTGGAGGTTTCTGTACAGTATGACATTAGACAATTTAGACTATCTAGTTATAGCTACACATGAAATACTGCTTGTCCTCTCTTGATATTATCTATTGGGGGTATTCATAAGCTTTAATGTTCAATATACTATAAGATATAGTGAAAAACTAGGCAGTTTTAAAGAACAATTATGCAAATTCAGGTAGTATAAACTTATTAAGGCTATCAGCCATTACGACCATGTATAGTCACAGTAAAACTCTAACATTATTGGAGTTGTTCATATTTCTAAAATTTGTGTTCATTTATTTTGATGTTTGATTTGGGAAGAGTATGTCGTAATGAACTCAGATTCACAAGATTAAATAAGTTATGTAAACCAGGACAGAAATTGACTAATGACTAGATAAGAAAAAAACAGCACTAGCATAAATCCACTAGCACAAACAGATCCTGGTACTGCATAGAGCAATACCACTTAGACCTATATACCACTTCATAATACTTTACAGCCCTCTCCAAGCAGTTTTACAGAATCATCATACTGCCCTCAACAATCTGGGTCCTCATTTTACCAACCTCAGAAGGTTGGAAGTCTGAGTCAACCTTGATAGTTGCTCATGCTGTCCCACCTGAAAACCATCATGATCCACTGTTAGATCCCATGCAGTTTGCATACCAAGCAAATAGATCAATGGATGGTGCTGTTAATATGGCTCTGCACTACATCCTACAACACCTTGAATCTCCAAATACTTAGGCAAGGGTCCTCTTTGTAGACTTCAGTTCTGCATTCAATACCATCATTCCAGACATTCTTCTAACTAAATTAAACCAGCTAGCATTACCTGAACACACTTGTAAATGGATCACAAGCTTCCTAACAGTCAGGAACAACAGGTGAAGATTGGCAGAATCACATCTGATACCTGTACAATTAGCACAGCCCCCACCCCCCCAAGGCTATGTGCTTTCTCCACTTTTCTTTTCCCTATACACCAATGACTGCATCTCAAATGATCCATCTGTTAAAACACTGAAGTTTGCAGATGACACAAAAGTGATTTGTTTCATTCGAGACAATGACGAATCTGCATAAGATAGGTTGTACAATTTGCTTTGTGGTGTAACTGAAACAATCTGGACTGAACACACTCAAAACCATAGAAATGGTGGTAGATTTTAGAAGAAACCCTCCCATACTACCACCTCTTACAATGCTAAACAACACAGTATCAACAGTAGAGTCCTTCAAATTTCTAGGTTCTATTATATCACATGACCTAAATTGGACACCTAGCATCAAAAATGTCACCAAAAAACACACAGTAAAGAATGTTCTTTTCTGCACCAACTCTAGAAAGCTCAAACTGCCCAAGGAGCTGTTGATACAGTTCTACAAAGGAATTATTGTGTCTATTATCTGCACCTCTATAACTGTCTGGTTTGGTTCTGCAATCCAACAGGACAGACACAGGCTTGAGAGGATAATTAGGACTGCAGAAAAAACAATTACTACCAACCTGCCTTCAATTGAGGACCTCTATACTGCATGAGTGAAAAAGGGGGCTATGGAAATATTTACAGACCCCTCACATCCCGGACATAAACTGTTTCAGCTCCTTCCCTCAGAACGATGCTATAGAGCACTGCACACCAGAACAACTAGACACAAGAACAGTTTTTTCCTGAATGGCATCACTCTGCTAAACAAATAATTCCCTCAACACTGTTTAACTATTTACAAAGTCTGCATTACTATTACTATTACTCTTCTCATCAACAGTCCCCTCCCACTTGTAACTGTATGACTGTAACTTGTATTCTTATGGATTATATATATTGACTGTTTCCTAGTATGGTTTGATTGCTTATTGTACCCTATGACTACTATTAAGTGTTGTACCTTATGATTCTTAACTCTTGACGAATGTATCTTTTCTTTTATGTATACTGAGAGCATTTGCACCAAGACAAATTCCTTGTGTGTCCAATCACACTTGACCAATAAAAGAATTCTAATTCTAATTCTAATATGTTATCAAGAGAGCTATTTATTCTTGTCTCTAGCATTGGAGCTTCTAAAAAATTGCTGCCCATGACCAGATATGAAACAAAGTTTGAAGATAGATTTATTTGCAACTTAATTCTTTGCATAATTTTCATATGGTGGAATGTAGCCTGGATTCCCAAGAGGAAGGGGGTGCATTCCAGAGGAACAAGAGACAGTGAAATATAGATAATTTGGTTGGGAGGAATAGAGTCAGGAAAGCTCTTCCCTAAGAGTTCTTGAGATTATTTTTAATAAAGCAAGTAGTTTGTTTTATGTCCACATGTTCTGGAATCCAGGTGTCAGAAATCTCAGCTAAAATGGCCAGCTGTGAGGAATTGATGTTGTTTTAATTCAATATTTTGGGGATGACTACTCCTGAAACAGGTGATTATTTTCTGACAGAAAATAATAAAGAGAGGGTTGGTTTCTGTAATTAAGTAAATGAAGAAATCATAAATAAGGTAATATGGACTACACTACTGCATACACGGAGCTCATTCATTTCTTTGCTTGGTTTGCAATGCTATTAATGATCCTAAATCCCCCATGAACTCTCATCAACATCACTTTACTTTTATTTTGTTTTAAATGAATATTTTTATTAGCACTTTTGTTTTAATAGATTGGTATTTTATATGTCCATGATAAGTACTCTTAATCTATTGCTTGACCTTTCTCAGGGCCAAGAATTTCTTTGTAATGTATATAACTTTTATCCTTTTTGAATGCCATTATTATTTTTGTTGTTTTAAATAACAGCAGCTCTTTTTTATCCTTTTCTTTGCTAGAAATAGCATAACTTTTCATTAGGCTTATTTAAGTAGGACATTCAAGATTCTTGTTTCTTTATCCCAGAATTAAAAAATAAATAAATTACATAAAAATCTATTTTTATGTCATTGTCAAACATTTATTTCTGCCTGCTTTAAAATATTATGCTATGAAATAGAAATTAAGCTAAAACATGAAGATGGTATGGCTTTAATTGCTTTATTATAAAAAATGTTATGTTTTATATTTTTGCACAATAAATCCAACTGATGAAAAAGGTGTGTAATCCTCTCTTAGATTATTATTCACAAAACTGAGCATAGTTAACAATACCTGTTTGTGTATATGAGGGAGACCAGCCATGACAAGATACTAGGGAACTAATTATAAGACTTTCATTGAAACTCTTGTCAATCAAAATAAGAAATTCTGTATATCATTGACTTCTTAACCACAAGTTTTTGCATGCAATGGATGGAATATAAACAAATCTTTTGCACTGTAATGGTATATTCAAGATTGACCTTATGGGAGGAAGGGAAGAAATTCTGCCTAGGAACAAGAGACCTCACAATGGCTTACTGTCAGAGAAAGAAACTTAGGAAGGGCTTGCCCTAATTGATTGGGAAGTTACAAATGAGGAGATTCTTTTAATGTAGCTTATAATAGAGAAGAATTAATTCATCTAGTTATATTTCCTGTCGGATTTACATTGGATGTGTGACATGTACTGGCCTATGAAAATCCTAGGTAAGCAGAAATGAAAAAAACAAAAACAAAATTAATTAGAATCAAACAAGCACTTTATAGCACTGCTAATACCTATTGAGTTTTGCTGACTGGTAGTTTGGTATAGTTTCTGGAGAAATGTCGAACAGGCTACTAAATAAATAAATACTAAGCAAGTCAGTTGGTGAAATTAAATAACTAAGCTTTCACTTTAATTTTATTATCTGTAATCTAAAAATGCTGCTAGAGAGTAATGTATTTGGAAGACTGGCTTGGGAATTCATTGGAGAACCCATTAAGTCATTCCCCAGCCCCCCCCCCCCATTTTGTGGGGCAGTGGGCATATCTAGAATTTGGTAGCATATAATTGATTGTTTCCAAAAATAGCTGCTATATTGGGTGCAGTCAACCACAAGGAACTTTATCAGCAGACCATTTGGTACAATCATCTACCATCCTAGTCACACAATTGACTTTGTCCTTGGTAATGGAGAGAGGCTTGTCTACCCATGAATAAAGAGTTCATAATTACTCCATTTTTTTCTCCCAAAGAATATTTATGGGTCCCACATAGAGAGGAGAAGTATTCTTGGAAATACTTGGATGTTCCTGAAAGTATCCACATAGATGGTCATAAGTATCAAATTCGGGATACCAGCATGAATTCAGTGATAGAAAAACAAAATGATCTCCTAATGTGGCTAACTTTTATTGGTGAAAGCTGGAGAACTCAGCATGGTTCTCTGACAGAACAATTGCTACCACCCTCTGTCAGAAAATAAAAAAGACCTCCCATAAAGATGAAGGCTCCCATTACAAATATCAATGCTGAATGAAAGCCTTTTGTGAAACGATAAACAGGAAGTTAAGTTTTTTTCTTTCTGCAGCAACCTAGGAAGCTGAACTGTACTTGCTAAAATACTATGTAAGATCAATGAGTAGGCTTGGGATGATTTTATTTTTAAGGGTAAGTTGCACAGAATTGTGGAGGCATGTGGCCTAAAATTGTATAAACAACTAACAAACTCTTAAATCAATAAATAAATGTTTTCATGATAGAAATAAAATGTTTATTATACTATGGCATGTTTACTATACTATATTATGGCATGGGTCATTTATATGTATATGGGCTGCTTTAGGTTGCAGTTCTTGTAGAGTAGACACATGTCAATAGCAGCATCTTTCCATCCCCTGGAACTTCCATTTCTTTGGTAGGGCTTTCCTATGTGACATTTCTAATTTTTATGCATCATTTATGTCAAATCTAAGACAAAACTATGTTTTCCAAATATGAAACAAAGTGATACATTTTATAGTTAGTTTAGTTTACTGATTATTAAATCAATTTTTATTTATTTATTTATTTGTTTTATTATAAAAAAAACAGAGCTCCAAACACAAATTATTACTTTTACTAGATAAATCTATCAAGTGCTCATTCAAATTGATTATTTGGGCCTTGCTGTCAGTGTAAAAATAAAACATGTGAAAAACATGTGTGTGAATTTACATACTGTTTTAAATATGCAGGATATCATTTGCATTTTAGATTATTCTTTCCTGATTTAGTATCCCAAATATTTTGGATTAGGATTTATGAGAGAAAGGTAGGCTGAAGAAAACTGCTTTGGACTGAAAAAGTCAGAGTAAATGATAGACTATGTATGGTCTTATAGTTCATGGCTGTTAGTTCATTCATAGAGGTGAAAAAAAAACCTAACAAGTTTAGAATCTTAGCAAATTAGAAATAGATAATACAGAATGCATATAAGAAGTTGAACAAAGCTGCAATTGAATTCATACTTAGTTGGAAACATATCCAATCAAGACCATAGGACTGATTTGTAAATCATGTAAGTATTCAAATCAAACATATTCAGTTTTCCTGGAGACAGAGGAGAAACTGGGAAGGCAAACTGATTATACTATGAGTTGGGGTTTTGTTCTATTTACTTTGAGTATTTGTCTCCTGCCCTTCAAAATTATTTTGACTGATTGCATTTTTATCCTATGTCACTAGAAACTGAACCTCTTCTACAGAAACTGCCAATCCTTTAAAAACATATTATTAACATATTGAATCTAAAATAATAATTAAAAAATACTGGATAAATGCTCAAATTACATATAAAATGTATTCATGTCATGTCTTTATTATTTTTATAAATAACCCAAAGTGACAAATGCTCACAATATTCAGTTCTCTTTCTACTTTCTCCACAGCAACAACCATGTGACTTAGTGACAGGCTAAAGTCACCCAGCTGTTTTCATGTCTAAACTATAACTCACAGTCTCCTGGCTTCTAGCCTGGTGCCTTAACTACTACACCAAAGTGGATCTCAAACAGATTTTAAAATTAAAACTCTAAAAAGTTTTGTAAATTTAAACTATTACTATATCAAAATATTTAAATATATATAGGAAGACAAAATAACAAGCCTAGCACCAGAAAGTTTGTGCCTGGAATATTTTATGGGAAGGCAATTCTGAGGTGGGAGTAAATAAACTTGAAGAGCCTGTCACTATATCTTAGGTTGAGAAGAAATACAGAAAAAGTTCTCTGAGAACAATTTTAGGTATAGGTAGAAATGTACCAGACGAACAAGGTTTTACTGCTTGAAACAAAGGAGAACAAAGAACCTTGCCTTTTGCTTACATCTATGTGCAAAACTTAGCCAATAGTAATTGAATCTCATTTTACCACTGCCACCACACTTCAAAATTTACTGCATCTGAATACAGCAAGACGCCATGACAGCTCAGAAGAAGTCAGACACATACAGTTTTATTAATTCGACTGCCTGAGGCAACAACTGTACTGCACTTTCTCTAATGGTAGGAGTGGCCGTTTCAGAAGTAGTTAGTTTCCTGAAAAATATATACTAGTAAATCACTATACATCATTTGGCCATTTAAATTAAGTGGTCCGTTGACTCCCACTTTCTCACTTTTCCTTTCTTTTTTCTGTGTGAACAAGCTTCCCAGCATTATTGCTTCTGGGAAGAATGTGCATATTTCTTCACATATTTTTGCCAGAGGGCTAACCCATCTTACCAGCTCATTAAAATTTAAGCTATTTCTTCCTTCTACTGAATGCCCTCTGTGCACTAGGAATAATGAAAAGAATAACCTATAATGGGAATAAACAAGCTTATCTGGAGTGTAAGTAGTGATGACCTGACATATAAAAGAGAGAAATAATCAGCTTCATTTGTATTAGAATTTTCTATTTTTATATGAATCACAGATGGAACTTTTATCAAAAATAAATATAGCTGGATGAATCTGTTTTGGAATTTTTAGTCATAGACCTGAAAATTATTTGTTATAAATATTTCAAAAGATTATAACATAGTATAAGGATACATATCAATTTGTAAAGAAAAAGGGCAAAATTGAATAAGACATAATAATTTGAATGTTTGTGAAGCGCCTTGGGTAGGATAGCAAATTTACAAGCATCCCTTCAACTTTAGACACTGCATTTGATAAATATGTTATCAGACTCATTCATTCCAAGCATAACTAGTAATTAGCTTGCCACTGTGATATAGATCACATGTGTCTACTAACTAGAAAGAGGAAAAAACATATTCATATTTTGATATGAACTCACTAAATTCAAACTTGCTGAATTTTTGTATAAGTAGAATGCCTTTACATTATACTTTATATTATATATTATACTCACCAGAGGTGGTATTCAGCAGATTCAGACCAGTTCTGAAGAACCGGTAGTGGAAATTGTGAGTAGTTCAGAGAACTGGCAAATACCACCTCTGACTGGAGATTTTATAGTATCCTTCCCCTCCCACACCCACCAAGCATGTCCACAGAACCAGTAGTAAAAAAAATGGAATCCCACCACTGATACACACATTTTTTATAAATGATATAATGCAATACACATTTAAAAATGCTTATACTATAAAAATGCACTATACTGCACAAATAATGACAAATTATGGAGAAATGCATATGAAAATATATACACCTTATAGGGGAGATGGCTGGCATAAAAATTAAATAAGTAAATACATAAATAGATTTTATCTGTGTATTTTTTTAAATCACAAAGTGTCAGTGATAGGAACCTGAATTGGGACAATAAGAACTTGAGGAAGCTAAAAATTCATTCATATTTAGTATTCAAAAATTTGCAACTGGCATGCCCAATTGGACATATACAGAGCTGTTTAATGAGTCAAGACTGATATTTACTAAAATCTGTAGCAGATAGTGACTTGGAGATAAAACCAAGGGTGGGATTCTACCGTTCTGACCAGTTCTATAGAACCCCTTGTTAACTTTCTAAACAGTTCAGAGAACTGGTAGTTAGAAGCAATCTCCTTTTGTTTTTTTCCACCCTTATTATATTCTTGTCAGTATGCCTAGACTTCCTGTCTCTGGAGCTTCTGATGCTCGGCTTTCTTAAAGGGGAAGGGTTGTTTTAAGATTTTTACACTGCTTTTGGGAGGAAATACTTCCCTGGACAATCAGCACTTTAAAGAAATAATTTAATAATGAAGCAGAGCTGTCAGAAAGAAGCTTTTTTAAAAAAATAAACTTTATTAATTTTTTCAGTTAAAATATACAAACAACACACACACACTTTAGGAAAGGGAAGAAAAACAAAAAGGAAAAAGGGTAAACGATTAAAAAATTACATCATCAACAGAAAGAAGCTTTAATGACAGGAAACCAAGATGAGTTTGGCTTCTTGGCTAGCTAGAAAGATTGACATTCAAATGTGAATTTAGATACCCTTTCTGAGTTTTGGTCTAAAACTAGTTTTTGGTAAAGGTTAATTCTGTGCTTGGTGACATTTAATCCTGTGTTTATTGATGGGATAATTTCCCCTATTCAGCTTCAACAAGCAACAGCTACTCTTGTGATTTAATTATTTGTATTGTATTTGAATTTTTTCCTGCCTCATGGTTTCTTTTTCTATCTGGGGAGGGGGTCTTCCTTCATTGCTTTAGTGGTATCTGGCAATTTCCTTTTGGGGTGTACTTCCAAGAAGCAGGATGCAAGCTTGGCACAGATTTTTTTTTACTGCCTTTCTGTGGGGCATGTGACCTTTCCTTAAATCTGGATGATTTCCTTAGGATATCTTATGAGGTGAGTGAGATCAGCTGGTATCTTTAAGTGGTGCAAATGGTTCTAAGGATTGCTTTTCCTGGGTGTGCTCTTTCTGGAGAGCTTAAATGACCTCTAGGTTTCACTTTATGAGCAAGAGTTGGCTGCTTGATAGTTATCTCTGCTTTTTAACTATTTTCATTCCTCAAGGTGCTCTGGCACCTTGCCTGATTTGTAACTCTGGCTTGCAGGTATTTTTTAATCTAATGATTGGTATTTAGGGCAGCTTTTTGCAAGCAAAGAAGCTTTTTGTATTTTTGTACAGGTAATCCTTGAGTTACAACAATTCATTCAGTGACCATTCAAAGTTGCAATGGCACTGAAAAAAGTGACTTATGACCATTTTTCACACTTATGACCATTGCAGCATCCCCACTGTCATGAGAGGCCAGGTGAGGAGAAGTGCCCCTTGACATGAGTTATGGTGAGTTGGCCATGCCCACCCAGTCACATGACCACCAAGCCACATCCACCAACTAAACCACACCCACAGAATTGGTTGTTAAAAAAATTGAATCCCACTCTTGGATAAAACAATACAATATAGGAGGCTCTAAAAACAAATGAATATTAGATAAATCCACAAACAACTTCACAATAGTAATCAAAGCAAGTTCATCAGTGGTTCTTCATTAAACTGGGTTAATCATTAAAAAGTATCAATTTGGATAGCTAGATTTGGCTCTGAGCCTCATTCTTTTTTAAGAATAGGTGACATAATGAACTGAATAAGTATTAGATTTGCAGATGATATCAGTGATCATAACTAAGAGCATAGAAGATGTCAATCCCCATTACGCAGGCTAGACTAGAAAAGCAACTCTATAGGAAGTACAGTATTATTGGTTATAATAACAAAATCTTGTAAATCTGATTATGCTGTATCACCCCACAACTTTATACTCCAATGAATCAAGGAAGTGTCTACTTGAGCCACTTCTGAACATTATTGTATGTTCAGAAGCGACTTAAAGTTACAATAAGAAACAAACAAAAGATTCTCCTGCTGCAGACATCATTAAAACATTGTTAGCAGAGGGCTAGGAAGGTCAAATAACCTAAGCAAAAATAGACTAGTATTCCACATGACATAGTGCCTGAAATGATCTATAGACTTATTGTTTTCAATCCTGGGTATATGTAATTGGACACCATATTTTATGAAAGTTTTAGAAAAATTGGAATAGGGTCAAGAAAGATAATAAGTTTTAGTTTTGGAAAAAGGGCTGGCATTCTTTCAGCAATTAAAGAAATGTCACAGAGAAGACTGTGACCTATTCTATATTGTCTTCGAGTTCAAAAGATGCAATAATGGAATAAGGATTGGGAAGGAATTTGGAGAATATCTAACCTAATCCTTAGTTCAGTGAAGAATCTGCTACTGCAAGATTCCTGATAATAGCTATAACATTTCTGCTTAAATAACTCCAGTGAACAAGTATTTGCCACCTCACATGGAACCTTTCATTGTGAACAGATCTTCCTGTTAAGATTTTTTTCATGATATCCAACTGAAATCTATTTCTTTGCAATAAAGTCCATTGCTTCTTGTACTGTCTTCTGGCAGCACAATTCTACCTTATCTTCTACATGACAGATCTTCGGATACATGAAGACAGCTGTTCTGATACCTGAAGACAGGTAGAGCTTCTGAAAGATTCATTGTCTGAAGAGGAAAAGATGGATGATGGTGAAGCAGTGATTTCATTGAGAGGCTGATTAGAACCTGTATTTTTAAATACAGACTCCTATACAAGAGGCACCATCTGTTTAAGAAAGAAGTTTATAGGGCCTAAGAGTGGCTTGCAGAATAATATATTGCTAACATTTGTTCCATCATAGCAATTGTCTAGCTATTTATTTAAGAAGATAATCTATCATTCCCAAACCTAGGAAGACCAGTCCCAGCAAGAACCAACAGCTCTGTTTTGCTATCCAGCCCTTGGTTTGGAACTTTTTGGTTTGACCATGGATATTATTTTTGCAATTACTTAGATGAAGTCAGGGCCTGAACATAATAATTTTTATTCTTTTTTTATTCTTCTTTTGATTCCAAATGTCTCTGAACTGTTTTATAACGATGGAATAATTTTGGGGAAAGTTTTACTGGCATTTTTAGATTACAAGCAATTATATGAAATCAGATTTCAACTGAATAAATATATAGAAGAATGCTGAGACAATATTGATGAAGGAATGAAGATGCATTAACAGAACTGAGAGTAAAAATGAAAGCAAATAAAACTTAGTTTTGAGAAAGATACTAAAAATAATAATGCCTTGATTCTGTATAGTATGAGAATGGACAGAAAGAAACCCTGGAAAGTTTTCACAATTCTGTTATTATATCTATAACAATAAAAGAGAGTTCCAGTATCCTTGTGATGTGTGTTTCCTAATGTGGCCTACTTTCAGGCTCACTCAATATTAGGAAAAACTAACAGTAAGAATAGTTTTATAATGAAAGCAATTACCAAAATAGATAATGTTTTTAAATCCATCCTTAGTTATATGAGTAAAAGAAAGGAACAAGCATCAGGAGAAACAAATTACTGTTAAATTATGTGAACTGAACCCAGGGAATTCTATAGTACAGAAAAGTTCTACATAAAATGTACCTGATGTTTATCAAATTCAAGATTCTAATAGAGAATAATAATTGTAGCTCGGGGTTGAAATGAGGGGCCTTGGAACTCTCTGGCCTTAGTCTTGCTGATGTTTCATTACCCAAATTACCTGACCTTACCAAATACACCAAGATTGAACACTCAGAATCGTGGATTTATCAACTCTGCCTA